>NC_045676.1:9461533-10061533 GCF_003331165.1 Xiphophorus hellerii | reverse complement strand
AACTGCAGGACTACGGCCCTCGAGGCCTGGAGTTTGAGACCCCTGGATTAATCAGTTTTAACTGGTGAAAACAGTAACAGAGGACACAGATATGGGAAGTGCGGAAGCCCCTACTGTATCAAATTGATATAGGAATAACAGAAAGTTGGACTTTCTAAGATAAACGACAAACAGCTTTCAGTCCAGTGGGGTCACGGCTGACTCTGTGGGCGGGTAATGTCCCCCAATGCCCGCCCATGCCGCCGGGCCTGGAGGCAGGGAAAGCTGAATAAGGCATCAGCCTAGGCTGCATGCATCTAGTCAATCTTTGTTGTGATGTTCGGCTGATCAGGTCCGAGCTGTTTCACCTGGACTTTCTCATTATACGTTCTTCTCTCTGAAGGTATATCTGTCCCATCGTCTCCAACTCCCTCGGCTCGGTTTTATGGTGAACTTTATGGTAGACCACGGCTGTGACGTCAGCCCCGACTTCGCCCCCATGACGGTGGCATTTCAATGGGTGGTGGTATGCAAATCAAGCTGCATTCAGATCTGGGCGTAGAAGTGTGGCCCTGAATAGTCCTATCTCCTGCATTGTAGAGGAGCTACTGCATCTGCGTATATAGGCGCTAGTCTATAGGCAAAGATTTTCATGCCCCAGGGCAGAAATACGTCACCAATCTATTCTTGCAGGTAGGGGTTACTTATGACATCAAGTAATCCCGAAAGGTCACCACGACTGGCCTTACCGTAGTAGGTGAAATCATCTCCCAACAGAGCGGCCACCTACCTTAAAACCAGCACTTTGAGAAGTTTTATTTTGAAGTAAAACAAATGAGATAAAATACAATAAAAATAAAATCAAAGAGTGACATAAGCATGGTTATGCTACATGGTAAAACAAAAACACAAGTCCATTCACAACACAAACCTCTGCCCTGTTTCACTTTCCCTTTTGATCCAGACATTGTGTCGTAAAAATCGGTTAAGACAACAGTCAAAATGTATGTGTCGGCATCACAAAAGTCATTCATTTAGCTACTTTTCATTGGATTTAAGGATTCACACACCAAAGCCTGTTTAATATGTATTGTCCACAAGATGGCGCAGAGCAAATCATCATCATAACAGTGTCAAAGTGCGACCACGTCAGACCTCAAAACAGGAGATGGGCAAGATTAAATGGATCTTTCATGTTGTGTGTATTCAGCAGACAAGAGGAGATGAAGAGGAGCTTATCTTTCACCAGAAATACAAGTGTTTTCTTGTCTTTTTGATGTCCCACATGCCGCTGCTCACCCAGAAAGAATCCCAGAGATAATCTGCCCCAAAATGTCCTGCTGGTGACCTTCTGTTCCGTCTTCCTGTTGATGTGGCGTGCTGAACAACAACCTCATTTTTAATCTTGTGGAGAATTTTTCTTTACGCAGCTTTCTATAGACCAGGAGCAGAAAACCTTTAAACTTGATTTTTATTATATTCACAAGATGGAGCTCCTTTGGTGCTGTTCTCTGCACTATGTCTAGAATGCATCTTCTGTACCTTTCTAAAGCAGAAGAAGATGATTGTATTACAGTCTGAATGATGGTCCAGTTCAGATTTGATCAGGATATAACAAGGCTAGCCACAACCTCCTGACATTAAAATCCATCCTGAGTCATCAGATCACAGTAACAAACTTTATGTGCAAATAAATATCCACACAGCAACATCACAAAGTGTGTGGGTGAATGTCAGCTGAGTAAACAAGATGATTTATTTAAAAGTTTTCCATTCAATGGTGCAACATACTGGTTTAAGAGGAGGGATTGCTGTAATATAATCGATTTGATGCAGTCACCTGAGTGTGTGTCCTCAAATAGAAAACTGCTTTACCAATTGGCAGAATAAACTGAACTACAGTGTTTTATGAATAGAAATGAAGTGGAATGTCTATAAGATTTTATTAAATTTACTTAATATTTATGTATTTAGACTGCATCTTTTTATCTTAAGTTCTTTAAGATTAAATTTGTTGTGAATTTGAACTGTTTACATAAATCAAATTGAACAAATGTATAACGTCAGATACATTACCTCACTCTTTAAAAGAGAAAGAAAACACTGCAGTTTGAATGTGAATCATTGCAAGTTCTAGCTTGTTTGGCACAATAAAACAGTCTGGAATGTTATGGGGTGGCACAAACAAGGGCAGAGGCAGGAGCAGGGTAGCCTATTGAAGTAACAAAGTAATTAAAACGATTATTGTGAGTTATATTTGGTATAATATACCTAATGTGCTAAATGGAAAGCAAGATTTAACAAGCATATTCTGAAAATTACATTTTCCTTCAATCACCATTAGAAAATTTCGAAGCTACAATTAGGTTTCGCTATTACTGAGAAACGTAAGACATGAAAACCTGTAGATAATGTGAAATGGGTGTGGCTTCATAGGGACTACTTCATTTCCTTCAGTGTTTCTGGTTATTCAGTTCTTTTTAGCACAATCGGTCTCTTTGGTAGGAATGTACGGCATCTTGATCTGCCCTCAATATGTATACAGAGGAGTGAGATCATTTTCAGTGCAAATCTTTTACTTTATTATTTTAAATGTATGCTAACATCTCACGCCAATTCTCAGATCGCGCACACAAGTTTGTTTTTTGTTTTTCAAAGGATTCTTTTTGCTCTAGTGGCTTTTATTTGATAATGAATTGACAGGAAAATGGGTTGTGAGAGTGGAGGAAGACATTTCTCAAAGATCAACAGGCCAGGACACATTGGCTGAGTAGAGTATTGATGCCTCTGTATATGGGTCATGCACTCCACCCCTGCTCTTTTTATTAAGAATGTTTTGGCTCTATTGACCTTTATCTGACTATAGATGGACAAGAAAGTGGGTTATGAGAGAGAGGGGCTACACAAAGGTCAACGTGGGTCGGGGCTCTGCCCCTGTGCCACTGCCATGCCCACATTAGTTCATATTTGTGATGGCTTGTAGGTCAGTTGAATAAATTGAAGCTGTGTCTGAAAACGTCATGCATACTAGTGTGAAATGAGGCTTAGTTGTGCAAAATATCAGTTTATGTTAGAGTGAAGGTTGTTCTTTAATAATTAAATTTGGCAATTAGAGAGACCAGTAGCACAAACATGTCAAGAATAATGAGCTTTGTCATAATTTCTAAACAAATATAATGACAGTTCTGAGCACAACAACTAAATCTGTAAGCTACAGACGATACTAAAACATATATTTTATCCTCTGAAATATTAATGTCCTCTGCTTCTCTACAGACAGGCTTCTACTTCTGATATTTTACTCTTAACTGCTTTGTTTGTCAAAGCTGTGTCTTTATTTCGCTCAAGACCTGAAGAGATGAGAGCTGGTTTTAGCTCCCATTAGATGACAACATTAGATAAAAAACATGGTAACACAGTTGCTAGACAATCACAACAGTACTGTTACATACAATTATGCCTAATAAGGATGTTACCTTATCCAGATAACACCCTAATGTAGGTAGAAAAGTAACAATGCAGAGACATGGGAGGATGTAAGCAGATAGAGGCACTACAAGGCAGAGTTGGAAAGCTCACATACATTAGCATGCAGCAAAGACAATATCCAGGTAAAGGGAAATATGATGATCCACCAATGGTAAACAGATAAGAGGGTGCATAGCAATCTAGCTGTCAATAAGGCACAAGATTATGACTCTCTTCTTAACAGTGTGTGGTTCCTGCCTTAAGCTGCTGCAGTAACACAGTTTTCATGTCTGGTGGAGAAGTGAGAAGATACTCGAAGTTAAACCAAAATTAAAAAAAGGAATCATTTCAACACCAGAAAGGGAAATAGAGCTAAACACACAAACAAGAGAACTAACTAAACAGAAGGCAAGGCAATAGGGAGAAACATCAAAACCATGTATCATTAAATTGTGTTTGTTTTCTACAAGTACAGCAAATATTAAAAAAGGGGTGCTGCAACAACTACACCTTGGATACATCTGGAAATACAACATGAGAAAATGACACCAACCCTCAAATCCTGGATTTGAGGATCCCTGATCTAGATCTCCCACATCTTTCCATTTTCTCTTTATCAGCTGCTTGCTAATGACTATTTTTTTCTTAATCTAGCTTGATAAAGCATGAGTCCTCAAATCCAGTCCTGCAACTACTAGCTGTATAGTTGGTTCAACAGACCTGAATGACATTGCTGAATTACCTCTTAGTATGTGTTCAAGTTCTTGAGTTTTAATGACCTGTTTATTTGACTCAGATGTGTCAAAACAGAGACACATCGAAAAACTGCAGGACACCAGTTAAAAGTTTAATTTGACAAATAAGCCTCATCAGTATACATTTCCTAATTCTTGAATGTAGTTGTAGACTGTTGCCTGCTTCATGGGTAGGAAGTAACTGTACACTCTACAAACAACTACAACAATAGAAGGTTCTCATGTGCTTTTAAAAGTTTGCCTATGTTCATCCTGAAGCTATTTCCGTTTTAAACAATGGATGATGTCTTGAAATCTTGAACAAGTTCCTTTTTTCCTCTGCCAAAACTCTGAAACTGGGTTAGGTTGACCAGTTCGGCAAAGAAAATGTCAAGAAAACATTCTTGATGCACACTGTCAAACATTTCAGCCGCATTTAGTTGTGTCCACTATCTTCTACTCTTTAAATCAAATAAAATTAGAGTTTTAGATTTTGAACCTAAATGTGTGAGTTTGTGAAAGATAAACTTAGTTGTTGTAAGTTGTGTTAACATTTTATTCATTTTGTCAAACCTCCAAGAGTTGAATAAACTGGAGTTTTTAGGTTAGCACTTAAAAACTGAAAGAAGAAAAAGACAGGATTAGGAACTATTTCCCAGAATGCTTAGCGGCATGTTTTTGTATCCTGAGATGGAAGAGCGTTACATTGATCTGACTCGTGTTATTTACCAAATGTTTATTTTAAAGCTTGAGGATAATGTCCTGTTCACACTAAATGTTTCTGAGCTGAATTCATTGTGATGTTTAATAAAATTCATTATCAGATCAGAATTTTTTGTTCATGCAATTTGAAACAAGAATTTAAATTATTCTAAAGTAAAATAAGTTGTTATTTTAACTTGATAATGTGAGTAAAATAATAGAGAAATGTGGATTTTTAACTAGGTGAGGACCGTTTTTTTTTTTTCTTCCATATTGTGAAATAAATATTTGGTTTAAATTGCAGCATTAAGTTAAAACTCTCAATGCAAAATTAATGTTTACACACATTGTCTCTTGTTAAATCAACTTCATGAACTGTCATTTCTGTTAAAACCAAAAGAATTTTCTTGTCGACTTAAATTGCATTTTCAAGGCAGCAAGGGGGCCTTTCATTTTCAAGTTAAACCACCTTCAAATGTTTTACAGTACAATGCAAATATTTACCTTTAAATATTTCAAAATCAACCAGTTGTCAGGCACTAATGTTGACAGTCCAGCACTGGTAGGCAATAAATTCCTGAAAGAAAGAAATGTTTCACAGTCTGGAGTTTGTTCAAGGAAAAAAGCCAAAGACATATCAGTCAGATATGATTCATCAGGAGGAGATATTAGATGTGATATCTCCTCCTTGCTTGCTTCTAAAACACATATTTTAGAAGCAAAACACATATTTTAGAAGCAAGCAAGTGAAAGTAGTTGACAAAGTTTCTAAAGCAAAACAAAAACTGTGCAAGTGTAGGAAATTCCTTAGCAGGCGTCTGGGATACTGGAGCAAATGTGACAGGAAACAAAACTCATAACAAAGACGGGTTCATATACAAAAAGCAAAACCATAAGGGAAATGAGAAACTCATGGCGGTAATTAGAAGAAGCTGAAAACCAAAATAAAACAGCCAGAGAAGAAACGGGTAAAAAAAAAAAAAATGAAAAGAACTAACGTTATTCTTACACTAGACAACTCATAAAGTACAGAATCATAAAACGTGACGACAGATTGTCCAACTGCAAACAGACCATGACCACAACAATGGCCTGTAGCAAGTACAGGCTTTTTATCACTTATACCTAAGTACAAGTGATAAAATAAACATAAACATACAACTTTATGGTTACAATAAGATCAGTGTTTTAAAATGTAATAAAGCTCAAAATCCTTAACTTATTTCCAATTCAGTGTTTCTGAAGAACTTTCCAGAAGTCCTTCAGAAACACTGCACATTCTATATAATATTAAAACATGGAAAAACATATTTTCTTTTTTTTATTACAATTATTGCTCAAGAAGGAATATTTGGCTGTTAAAAAGTGCTTCTCTCTGCACGAGCTCAAACATCTACTGTGGAAACTAAAAAAAACGTTGAAGATTTAGCTTTCCTGTCAATCAGTGAGATCATTTATTGCCTAATCAGAGCTTCACGTCTGTGTTGAATTTCTTCTGCATTTCTTGCTTTTTCTCAGAAGCGTCAGGTTTTATGTCAGACAAGTTTTTTTTACTGGATAACTTGTTGGCATGAAACCAAAATAATAAGTCAGCTGCCTGCCTCCTCAGCTGCTGGTCAGTCACCGTCTATGGTTATGGTTTTATCCATCAAGAATATATATAAAAAAAACAAACTTTTCAGTGTTTGGGACTAATAATAAATTTGGTTTTGCTGTAGGAAGAAAGGTCTGTCCTGACAATGGTTTGTTCATGTAAAGTCTGAAAATAGGTCATATCTTTACGACTCGGTGACACATCAAAGCTGAGGTCTTCCTGATATGAGTGATGTAGAGTCTAGACAAACAAAAGGACCTTTTGGAAAACAGGTCACATAAAGACAGTAAGTTTGAAAAACAAGTTCATATATGGATTTAGTCTTTCTGAAGCCACAAGTAGACAATACGGCAAAAATAAGGTGCCCATGTTTATGTTGGAAAACATGTGACTTTATTGGTTTTGTCACTCCAACCGGTCTCTAAATTTTGATTCACTAACTCTATAGATTTTGATTAACATTAATATCTCAATTTTGGGCTCACTCAACATTATACTTGGTATCCTTTATTCATGTGTCTGAAATCAAGCCATTAAGATAAGCTAAACAGTATCTAAGTTTTGAAAAGAAAAATGCCATAGCACATTGTTAGCACATACTAACATCTTAGTTTTTCAACAATCAAAATTTATTAATCATTTTCAAAACAGGCATAATACATCAGAAACAGTGAAAGCTGTACAAGCATGAGGCCCAGTAGTTACATAGAGACCATTTCCATGAAAGAGAAAGTAAAGAAAGAAAAGAAACCAAAAGGGTCATTCTGACTACAGGATAAGATAGATGCCAAATTATCCGAGTCCCTGGAGAGCATTGGGAAAATCCAGAAACATACTTTCATCAAAAATAGCCCAAACAGACCAAAACATGTTAAAAAAAAAAGAAAAAGTTTACAGGTCACATGTGAAAGCACAAGATACAGCTTTCGTCAGCATAATAATTAGATGGGATTTTTAGCATATCCACTCAATGAACTGAATAAAAAGAGAACTGCGTAAAATATCCCGAAACCATCAAAACAGAAGAAATATAAAAATATATATATTTTTCATCAATGAAAGTTTTCATTTCATTTTAATCACACTCAAAACATTTATACAGTAGACGTTAAATCATGCGATGCAGCAGTGGTTAGAGCTTTATGGTCACTGACTTGTTGTACAGACAGGATAAAGTTATGAAAATATAACAAAAACATAACCCACATGATTAATTAGCCAAAAAAAACCCCTGAAACCTTGATTTTTTTGGTGCTTTTCTTTAGAAGCTGTTAATCATTAGCGTACAAGATTACTGATAGACTAGCAGAGGTGTCTGAGGGCTGTGTTCATAACTAGACCTGTGAACCTGCTACATTCTCCGTTTCACTATAAAAACATCTGTACAATAACTCAGCACCCGTTCTGTATCCTCTTTAGAGAATGTAGCAAAAAGGATGACACCAAACCAACGATGGAGAAAAGATATCAAATTGATTAAAGGTTACATAAGTGCAGTTTCACATTACTCCAAAGCACAAAAGACAATTCTTTTGGCTTTAGGGAAGAATAGGTTGTTTTTTTTCTATAAAGATAATGGGCCATCATCTGATATCTTTTCGGGAGAAAGAAAAAGGAAATGAAATCTGGTACTAAGCACAACATCACACATACGAAAGCCACGCTTTCACCAAAGACTGACATGCACTTTTCTTTGATTCAACAGTGATTCACTCTATAAAACTTTAACAAGCACATCAGTCATTTTCAAAGAATTGGTACACACATCTTTTAGAAGAGTGTTGGCACAGTTTTATAGTTCACACAAAGAAGCAGCTGCAGACACAATGAATTTCACAGAAGAAAAATGATCTCTGGTTTACAGGTTACAATCCTAGTTTTTGTTTAATAGTGCACGGCTCATCTTTCTGAATGAATTATTACCTCCTGTAGGAGAAGACTTTGCTGGACAGTTGGTTATAGAGATGTATTCTTAAAAAATAAAAACTTCTTTCAATGTTTTCCATTTTTAGGAGAAACAAAATTGCCAAAGCTTGCAAAAAAAAATTACAAAATTGAATGGACTTCTCATCTAAAAACACACTCATACACACTCAAAATGTCTATGTGTAGCGCACTCAGTGTAAAATGCACATACGCTAGTAGGTATATTCACAGCTACCCTCTAATCCAATGCAGTGCTTTCCTCATACATCTTACATAACATCACAAAAAAGTTGAAGGAAAACAAAGAAACTTCTGCTGAGCTGCCAAAGGCTATAGAGTGTGGGCCAAACTCCGACGTGTCTGTCTTCTCATATTTCCCTGAACATCCGCCACTACTCTGGTTGGACCAAGTCCTCCTGTAATAACTATAATCCAGTATCCCATTTTGTGTTGTTTTAACATGTCTGGACCTAAATGTGTACCCCCTTCCTTTCAGCTTCTTCTCCACTCAACTGGCCCATCTTGTTTTCAGACTTGATTTAATCTCTCTTTAACAATATTTCTGCTGCGTTCAGATTAATTGAGAATTTACTGGTGAATCACAGTACAAGTTATCCCTGACTATGCACAGTTTTACATTGTAAGAAAGTTATATCATGAATGTGGAGGTTAGCAAAGAAGGAAATGCTAATTTTGGAGGTTGGTAGAAAGCGAATACATAAATGCAGCTCGTTGGGTCTCCTGAAAGAAAAAGAAGGAGATTTAAGAAATTTACTAAAGACTGTGTAGGAATAAACAGTATCCTCAGTTACAGTGTAAAAGTTTAAGCATTACCTTAGGCCATGCTGTCTTTGACTTCCTCAAAGTAAGGAGGAGGTGGATCTGCAGACAGGCGTATTATTTAAACCAGTGTAAATGTTGTGTGAAATGATATAAACCAAATACATTCAATTGATTCTTATAACATTGGCATGCTTACCGATTTCTTGGTTTGAATGGGGAACCATGTCATGTGTCCCTAAAAGAAAGTGTGAAATTTTGTAAGAATATGCAGTTGTAGAAAATAGATGTGAACCCACAACCACCTAAAGTTTAAGGCAGACAAGCACAGACAGATCACCCAGCACCTGAAGCCTGAGCACAGAGAAAATAGTCCTTATGGAGTATCATGATATACACCGTAACTTACTATCTTACCTGTTAATAACTCTATACCTCAGCTACCATTACCACAGATATTCCTTCCTGCATTAGTTTTTTTTTTTAAGAATCTGCATCTAAATTTGCACCAGTGGGGGGGCGGTAACACCAAGATGAAATAAATTAAAATTCAAAAGAAGAAGAGTCTGAGAATAGATGGAATGATCATTGACTCACTTCCACAAACGGCTGTACCTCTTTTTTAAGGAAAAGTAGATGCTACGGTTTGAATTAAGTATTTTCTGTTGCAAAAAAGCTCAAAATATTTAAAAACAAATCTGTTTTTAAACAGATCTGCTTAAAAATAAAAAAATCTGTTTTGTATGTTTTAGGAGCTCAAATATCATGCAAGACGAGGCAAAAATTTTATGACGTAGCTGCTAGTAACTGATTCACAAAATTACATCGTAAAACTTTACAGTAAAAAGGCTGCAACCGTTTCTTCCACTGCTAAAGTGTTCTTCACAATAATGTAGAAAATGTTATTTAACTTGTCTGCCATCAAATCCAAGAACCTAAAACTCACAAAACACATTTTTGATCCTAACCTTTAGCTTGTAATGCACCAAACACTCCAGACATTGTATTGACTCATCCAAGCCACAAGCGCCTACATTTTCTCCAAAAAGGAGGCTCAGTTCTGTTCCCAGGTCATGTTTCACACAGAAAATTCGATATTTGTAAATAACTGTCCAATGCCAAAGCAAAACCCGAGTTAGCATAAACATTGTTAGCATAAACTGTACAAGTCTTAGCCACTAGCCATTAGCTTCAGCTGAATGATCTTCTGAAAATAAGACTGTTACAGCTTTCAACAGAATCTTACTCTAAAAGCCCAGAAGTATTAGTTTAAGTAAAGTAAAAATGCTGGATTTAGTCCAAGGATAGAAGAGATTACTGGTTAATCATGAACATATGATTCATGCAAAGTTCCCAGATGCTGCAACAGGACTGGAATGTAAGTATGATTTAACCTTGACTGGAAAACTCCCCAAATGTGCTTAGCTATTCTTCACGTGAATACTGAGCAACTAGTTGAACCCTAACGACATGCAACATTAGACGGCTCAACAGGTCTCAATGCAGACTAATCTAAAGAGCTGACAGAAGTATTGACAGAAATACATACAGAAAGGACCTCCATCTTTAACTTAGTGTTAGCCATTTATGCCCATTTGAAAAAGAATAGCAAGAGCTGTTACAGTTTGTCCAAAGATGGACGTACCCATAAGAGGAGCGGTTGAGGGCCTCCGGTTTTTTTCTGTCAGACATTTGAAAAAAGGCAAAATATGACAGAGGGTATACACTCAGAGCAAAATCTACCATTTTGATAACTTTAGCCAACCTTTAACAACAAAAACCATTTTTACGGTAAAATGAAGTATGAAAAAGTTCCTGGCCCTTAAGCTGCTTCACACTGTGTGACAACAGGAGGTACTTTCCTAACCTGAATGGTCACTTTTCAGCGGTTATGCAAGTTTTTCCTGCAATCAACCCTTCCTCATAGTTCTTTTATTGTTTGTGAGAAGGAAATGATGAAATATGACCCCTGCTGAGCACATCGGCTTTAAAGAGTGCAACAAAAATTAGCTGCAATTGCATCAGGCCCAATAACATGTAGCCTCTTTAACTCTGATTAAACTACTTTTTGCCTATTTTAACAGACTCTTGTTTCATAAGTTGGCACAAGAAGAAAACATGGCCATAAATGACCTCTGGGCTTGTCTTTTAAGCTGCTACCAATGTCATATTATTATTATATTTAAAAAATGCCAATTGTATTAGGATAGTGAGTACAAGGTATATGGTAAACTTAAGTTAAAACTGTGACAATGAATACTCAAAAATATGCTTCAAAAAATATATAAGAGTTCCAGTGAACTCTGTTCCAAATAACACATGGGTGATCTGGCAACAGACTTGAAAGAAACTCAACTAAATTAATTGCTACAGTTGTCAGACGACATTCTGAGTTTTGCCTCTTAGATCTACTTAAGCAACATCTGTGGGAGTATTGATGCAACTTTATCAGTCATGGAAAGAAAGAGATTTGCTGGGTGTACTGTTGTAAAGACTTTTATTCTTATACATAAAAGTGTTTGTAAAAACTTACTAAAAACTAAGCCTTAATTACAGTACAATTAAATATTTTAGATATGTGTTCTTTTATCTTTAAATGAAACCAGGCATGTTATAATTTTTGGGGGTGTCCAAAATCAGACAGTCATCTACTACTGAAGTTTCCTTTTCCCCTTACCTGAATTAAGATTTAGTGGAAATGGCAGACACAGACAAAATGGGGGAAGACAGGCAGGAAAGGAGCCAAGGTGAGGACTGGAACCCCAAATTAATAGCCCCATATATGAGGCACCCATCCCATACACTGCCCCAAAAACAGGACTGTAAAAGTTTCAGCCGAGCTTCTTTAGATGTCATTTATCTTTATTTCAAATCTCGATCCAAAAATCAAACATATACTCACGTTGGGAACGTTTTCTGCAGATTAACAGTACGAGCAGCAACCCCACAATCAGCGACCCAACGACCAAGACTGGAGCAATTATTGCCGAAAGTTGCTTTGGTGGTTCCGGTCCTGAAAGGAGCAGTAAAGCATTATTGATTTTAAACGTTGAATTATGACATAAAACAGAAAAAGGTTTCAAGTACATGTTAAAATAAGGTATGCTGCTTAAGGTGCTTCACCCCAAACAAATAAAGATGAAGGGCAGCTAACAGCTGAATTACTGCTGATTCAAACAGTTGAATAATAAATACTAATTTGTATGGCAGATCTGAAAATTTAGATTGCAGTTTAGACAGCGTCTACATTCAGTGCTGTTGAAAAGTTTTTCCATTAGGAAGAGATAGAACAGTTTTTCCATACCCTGTCTAATCTAGCATGTGCTGTCTTGTAGTAAATGTTTGTAGTTTGGATTGGCAGATATATCTGATCAGGACATGCATCAGCATGTCTATTTACTTATTTGTGTCTGAAGAAACAAGCATTAACAAACAAAATGAAACCATCTTGCAGCTTTAATGAGAAACTAATTCAGCACAGCAAGACCTCCATTTTTAGTCGTCTTGTTTTGTTGAACTTCTGGTTTTGCAGTTGAACATTTACAGAACATTTGTCTTCATATGGCCCACAGTTCCTTCACAGCTGAGTTTTCCATTGAAAGGTTAAACCTTGCCTCAACCTCCCACAAGCCAAAGAAAAACATGTGTGGTTGGTCCTAGATTGAGCAATTTTTAACCAAAATGTGTTTGTTACAGCTCTGCAAAACACACCTGTGTACTCAGCAAAACATACCTGTAAATGGTAATTTTACTGCAACTGAGTCCACTCTGTTGCCGCTGGCATTGTAGACTGCACAGGTGTACTCAGAGAAGGTGGATCCTGGCATCAAAAGCAGCTTGCTGGAGAGTTCAGACAGACCATCCTCCATCTTGTTCACTCTTGGCTCTGCACTTTTCGTCCACTCTGTTTGGTTCTCATCAAACCAGCGCAGTTCACCTGCTGGGTAGCCACCAGTAGCCTTACAAAACAAAGACTTTGGAATGCCTTTCTCATAACTGATGTTTGCAGTTGGGGGATGGTATTTGGCTGCAAAAGCAAAGTAAAAACCAAAAAGGACATTGAACACTGATCAGTCCCAGTCAAAAGGAATTGATCAAATCTGGATGACATTTGAGTACGATCATCTTCGACAAGTAAACAGAGCTTTAAAATTTTAACACAAAATTTGATGCAGTCGAAAAAATTAAGACGCAGCAAAACAGCTTACATAGAATGCCAACTGACTGAAGAAAATTATTCAACAATAACTAATGATATACAAAAGTACAGGTGTACCTAAAAAAATCTGAATATTGTAAAAAAGTTCAAAATATTTTGTCCCTCATTTCAGAAAGTAAATCTCACATAGATTAATAACACAAAGAGTGGATTTTTGGAGCCTTTTGTACTTGCACTTTTGATTATTTTGGCTTACAGAAAATGAAACCAAAAGTTTATCAAATCAGAAAATTTGAATATAACATAATATCAAAAAACTCAGGTTTCTGAAAAGAATGTTTATTTCTATGCACTTAATGCTTGGTTGTCATTGCGACGTGGCACGAAAAAGATCAGCCTGTGGCATTGCGTAGGTGTAAGGTAAGCCCAACAATGCAGCTCACTTGACTATAACCCTTTGGTTCTCCACAGCATTCAGGCCAGTTTGTGGGCCAATCAAGAACAGCAACACATAGGCATTAAAGCAGCTTTTGGTGCCTTTAGCAGAGTGGACAGGTACCAGGTTCTGTTGGAAAATAAAATCAGCATTTCCATAAAACTGGTCTGTAGGTAGAAGGATGAAGTGCTCTAAAACACCTCGGTAGATTTCTGTGCTGAATGAGCTTCAGTCAACACAGCTGGTGTTGGTCCATCAGCTGGTGGACCAACACCAGCTGATGGACCAACACCAGCTGATGGGATGGAAAACCAAACCATCACTGAATATGGGAACTTTACACTGGACTTCAGCAACTGTGAAATCTTTACCTCTCCACTTATTCTCCAGACTCTGGGATCTTGATTTCCAAATGAAATGCTACATTTATTTCTGTCTGAAAAGAGAACTTTAGACCACAGAGCAACAGTCCAGTTTTCTTCTTCTTAGCCCAGAAGAAGAAAGGTTAGACGTTTCTAATGTTGCCTCTTGTGCCTTTGGTTCAGGAGTGGCCTGACACAAGAAATGCTACATTTGTAGTCCATTTGGAGGATTTTTCGATGCTAGTTGAGCTGGATGTTCTGACCCCAGCCTTAATCCACTTTCCCAAATTTGTAAATGGATATTGCTTGACAATTCTCTTATGGCTGTGGTTATCTCTGGTTCACTGTTTCCAAACACATTTTTACTTCCACTTAACTTTTGGTAACCAGGAATATGCTTGACCACAGCATATTCCTGGTTACAGCTTCTTTAGCTATGACTTTTTGTGGGTTAACCTCTTTGTGGAGGGTGTCATTAACTGTCCTCTGGATGTTTGTCCAGTCAGCAGTATTCCCATGACAGAGTACTGACCCAGAGTGGGAAAACATTTAAAGGCTTAGGAAACCTTTGTGGATGTTTTGAGTGATTTTGCTGATTATTGTGTGCTCTAAAAGTTTCAAACATTGAACTTTCTCCAAATATAAAACAATTCTGAGACACTACATTTTGGCTTTTTGTTATCTGTAAAACATAATTATCAAAATTAGAAGGCATAAAGGCTTCAAATATTTCACTCTGTTTGTAATGAATCTATCTAAAGTATGAGATCCAGTGTCCCAACGATATTCAGATTTTTTTAAATACCTGGATTTGCTTCTTAAAACAGTAATCTGTTATTGTCACCTGTCACTTTGAAGTTTGTTGACTTGATGGCGTTACCACTGTCTGTCACCACCTGGCATGTATAGTCTCCCTCGTCTTTCACTTTAGTGTCAGTGATGACCAAAGATACGGTCCTGTTGTTCAAGGCAACCTTGTAGCCGGGCTGGAGTTTATTTTCTTTGCCAGCTCTCTTATCAAGAGCTGATAAGAACTGATCATCTCCTTTCTTTTTCCAGACAACCACAAGGATCGTTAAACCGTTTGTCTCTTGTGTGGTTTCAACCTTACAGGTCAGCATAGACTGATGGCCGACCTGACCAATGCTTGTTTCATCACATACCACCTCGACGAAGGCTGCTGACAGAAAAAAGCAAAAATGAAACAAAGTTAAATTAATCATCGGAAGCATTTCATTTTTAAACAAAAATGTTAAACAAATTAATCTTTTATTTGCTTAAACTTACAACTTGCATGTCCATAACAGCAACAGAAGCAAATGATCAGAAAGAGGAGGAGAATACTGGAGGCCATGTCTTTTTACCTGAAATAAAATAACCAAATCAATTAAGTTTGTTCTTAAAGATTAATCGAGCTGAGAATTGAATGTGCATAGGGTGTGAAAAAGCACCTGTCAGACATATGTTGACCTCACCACATAAAGGACATGAAGATAAGATTAGCACTAAAATAAATCTATGGCTCATGTCTACGGATTGTAAAAGTTTTGAGACTGAGGAAAGTAATAAAACTGACCAACTCACGAGACGCTACACCAAGATGTTAAGAAATACGGTTTCAGAACCACAAAAAATTTCAGTCATGCTATTTATTTATCTTAATGAGGTGAAGGAATGACTATTGTATTTTCGAAGTGAAAGAATAACCACTGTTTTTTCAGGTTTTATGAGGCAAAGTAAAACTGTTGCTATGCACTGCTGGACAGCAGACTGAAAGACTGCTACCACACTTGTCTCACTTACAAGAAAGTGAAATCGACTTGACTCACCAACACTAGAATAGAGCACATCACTTCAGCTCTAAAGTCCTTACCCTGGTTTCCTGTAGCTCAGACAGACTTTAAAATAACTTTGTTTATAAATCACTGAATGGCTTAGCACCAAAACACATTAAGGCCTGTTGCTGTTATTATATCAACTGTCCAGACCTCTCAGGTCTTCTGGTTGAAGTCTACTCTGCATTCCCAGAACCAGAATCAAACATGGAGCAGCAGCCTTCCGTTCTTATGAAACAAATTTCCAGAAAACTGCTGAAACACTTGTTTAGAGTGACCTTTTCATTATCTCTCTTTTTTTCTGCCACTGCAATGTAGCATTTCTTTTTTTGTTACCATGTAGCACACTTTGACTTGTCTTCTTGCTGAAATCTGTGATACAAATAAACTTGACTTGATTTAAAGAAGGGCCACCCATCACTCTTTTGGAGGTAACTACAGTTGGCAAACTATAAGTGGAATATAGCAGTGATGTCAGTAACGCGTAACGCTTTACTGACGCCGGACCACTTTTTACAGTAACGAGTAATCTAACGCGTTGCTATTTCAAATCCAGTAGTCAGACTACAGTTACTTATCGAAATCACTAGTTACTGTGCGTTACTATTATCTATTTTTATTTTATTTTATTTCCTCTACGCGTCTTGGGGAGTAACCGCCATTTCTATGCGACAGTATCAGCAGCGATAGAAACAAAAGCAACGGAGGGAGGAGGGAGATGCGCATTTTGTTGGTGGAAAAACAGAAACTATTTTGAGTTTCGTTCGCCAAGTCCGATTATTATAAGCAGCTTTCAGCTTGTTTATTTCTAAAGTAACTTGCAGATTTAATGAGTTGCGGCTTTTGGGTTTGGATATAAGCAGACATAAACCCCAGAATTTGTCTGATGATCCAGTTAGTTTTAGTCAGGCTCTCCCTGCCCATCATTTCCCGGAGGATCCATCCCGCTGTGTCTTTGTTAATGTCAAGTTAATATATTACCTGTTAATGACGCTTCGCGTTGCGCTCCAGAAAACTGCAAACATTGAGACTAATATGAACGTGGAAACAGCCACGAATGAACGAGTACGTAAAGTTGTGCAACTAAATGCCATTATAATTATAATATTAAACTAAGTGTCACAAATGTGTGCAGCCATCTGAGCTGTGGAGTCACAAGAGGAGCTCTGTGAGCTGCACTCTGACAGCAAATACAAGGCCGTAACGCAGAACCTGGACGCTGGGGCAGGGTGGGGGAGGAGGAATGAGGGGCCTAAAATCCTGTTTAGTTTTCCAGACAATACTGGAACACAAAAAAATGCACAAATTACTAATTATTTTTTCTTGTACTGTTGTAACCATTAAAAAAATCTCCTCTTCAGTCCAACCCTATAAGTGGAGACACATTGTTGATATTACCATTATAAAATAACTTGCAATTAAGTTTTGGCAAAGCTCAATGTAATTTTCACAGGTGGTGGAGCGTTGTTGTTAGCAGCTGCTGAAAGTAACTAAAATAGTTACTTTTAGTCTAACTTAGTTACTTTCCAAATCAAGTAATCGGTAATCTAACTAAGTTACTTTTTCAAGGCGTAATCAGTAATCTGATTAAAGTTACTTTTTCAAAGTAACTATGCCATCACTGGTCGGCTGATAGCCCAGCATATTAACATACTGATATCACTTTTTTAACACTCGGTTAAGTATTATGACAACTAAAAAAGCTACATTATTTTTGAAGCTGAAGGATTAAATGTTGACTTGCCCTTTTCAAATAACAGCGACTAGGTCATGTTACACATTTATTTACGTTTTACATTGTTGGGGATCATAACTTCCATGAATGTTTGGTTTAAGTAATTATTAACTGTTATGATTAAAAATTTATTATTAATGAATTATTATTAACGCTAAAGTTTCTGTAGTTAAACTTGTCAGTTTCTCATGAAGGAATGAATTCAGACTACCGGCAGGAGAAACTCTTCACACAACAAGGAATGATCACTGCCACGCTTCTTTCTAATTAAGTCTGAGAATTTATTGACAAAATAGTCCAACTTTAAAGCTGAACTATCCTCTAAATAACTTATTTCTCATGCAATGTAACTACTGATGGAAAAGACAACAAGAAATTGGAGATGAAATCACATTAATGAACAAAATAAGACCAAATGAAATGGAATACTGACAAATAACTTTAAAACTAATTAACTAATTAAAACAAGAAAGAAAAGAAAAAGGGAAAACATATGCAGAAAGCACAGAATAAGTAATCAGGATGTGCCCCTGCTGAGAGAGAGATAAGGGAAAGGAAACTAAAGGCAGGCTGAGGCCCTCTAAATTACCCACCCGCTTTGGAACAAAGAGCCATAAAACTCGGCCGTGTGTTCAGGCCTAATGGTAAATTAAACCATGGATTGTGGCTTTGGCACTGCGTGAGAATACAGTAAATGTGTTTACGGAAGAAGGATAAGAATAACAGTGAAAAAAGGGGGAAAGGAAGAGAGGAGAAACGGTGCAAAGATGAATAAGTCTTTAAACTCTGCTCAAGATGCAAATCCCTTTAACGTATCACAGCATTTGATCAGTAAAAACAGAGACAAAAATAATAATAACCATCACACCATACATCAGCACACTTCAGCCAGGGGCATTAACAACATGTTAATGCTGTTAACATGTTAAAACGAGACAATATTGTCTTTTTTAGCCCAAACTAAATTGGAAAACCTGACCTTATTTTTGTGAGTTGCTCAGGCTCACTCAGATTCAAAGATGGCGTCTGGCTACTGGTCCAGGAGGCCTTAGTTTATGGTGAAGTTAGTTCTTATCTGATCAACTCTGAGTTTATTGCAAGGCGTTAAGGTTTGGAAGTGTCTCCAGAACAAGGAATGATTAGGGATGCGATCTGATCAGTTCGTCTGAGTCAATGAAATCCCACCATCATTTTGGTGTGAATGATACAATCATATTTTTAACAAGGTCACCAAATCATGAGAATCTCATACTGCCCCAACCTTTCATGAGAATGATAAATCTTAAGCAGAAAGGAAAAAAAAACTGGAAGAAATTCTTCTTAAGATTTTAGACAAGATTATTGTGTTTTTGATAACATGACAGATTTAAAACAAACCTCTCAATATGTACAAAGAAACATCATGACTTGAGACATATTAAGTGAAATCTGTAAAAGTGTTCCAGATATGTTTCTTTGAGATCTCACATAGGTACATCTATTATCAAAACTCAGATCTGTACTTTGTCACCGAGTTATGACTATCAATAAAGGCAACTGCAGATGACTGACATTTCCCACCACTGAACGAAATAAACCAAAAACTTTGGAGATTTGCTGCCTGATTTCCATGAAGGAACTTGCTTGAATGGTGGCAAGAGCTACCTTTCATCTCCCATAAAGAGTTACTGGATGTGAAGCAAAGGAACGCTGTTTTTGTTTTATACCAACATGAGTCTTTTGTGAAGGTTTTTATTTTGTCAAAAGCAAGAACAAATCCTGCCTTCTAAACATCTTGCAACAAGCATCGACAGGCCAAGTCGCAAGCTTTTATTCAGTTCTTTGTTTTCACAGTTGTTTTTCCTCAAACATCCCTTTATCACGCATACCAAGGTGCACTTGATATCCATCGACTCAGGGACCGCACATCTTTGTGTTCCCTTGAGACAGAACATGAGTTGAAGGAATGGGTTGTCATAAGATGGAGGAGAAATATGTCTGTAACCGAATTAGAAGATGCGCCTGACTTTTATTGTTGTTTACTGATATATAATTATGGGACTCAGCTGGTTCGTTATCACCATGCACTTTGGTGACTGTAATCCAATGATCCTGACAGAAACAAACAGAAAATATGACTCTCAGGTCGAGTGTTTACAGAACTAAGGATCAGATAGCTTGAGGAAGTCAACGCTATAGGAGTTCCACACAGCTAAATACATCTGACTGTATCAAAGAGACAGTTCAGAGTTTATAACGTAAGGTGAGAAGTGCTTATCTTATCTTCAGTAAAAATCTCTTAATGCCTTCATTTAGTTTGAACTCATAAGCTGGAGGTACACTAATGACTAGTATAATTGGGGCCATGACATAATTGGACTTCCATTGTCTTAAAATCGCAGTTCGAAAAAAGGTGAGTAGTTTAGCTAAACAATATTTCATGAGCCTTTAAACCACTGTCACAACAATATTTATGTTGGAAATGCAGCTTACAGTTGATATTCCTGTGTGAAACGTGCTGAGAACAGAACATGTAATGTATTTCCAGTCAGAGGAACTTTGATATGCTGAATTAAAAAAATATCAATACTAGTAAAATAGCATTCCCTTATAATGCTGTATAAGATTTTATACTTTTATTTCAAACATTTACTGTGACCTGAAAAGTTTACATGTTCAGTTCTCTGTATATGTTTCACACAGTAAAACCACACTGTCTTCTACCTTCATTCCCTTTGTAAATAATTATAGGCTTCTCTGTAAAGAAAAAAAGAAAAAAAACAACAACCAACCAACAGTTTTATAACAGTGTCAGCTTTAACAGGTTTTAAACTGGACTGGTTCCAATAAGGCAAAAGTCCACTTGGTCTGTCTCAGATTAGACTCAGCGACTGAGATCAAACTAATCTGGAAATTTACTGAACGAAGACGCCAGGAAACTGGTTAACTGCTTATGAAGTTCTAACAAAAACTTCACACCAGAAACACAAAACTTCCTACTTAGCATAAAAATATAGTGTTCTGAAAATAAAGGGCATAAATAAAGAGGATGTTTCCGTAGAAACATCCTCATTCATTACATCATAATTCACCAGAAGAACGCCAGGGTGTTTATTTTTACATTCAAAGAGAATTTTCTCTGTCAAACAAAAAGAAAAGAAATTCCAGAACTGGGTCAAATTTGCAGTGCCTCGGTGAGAAATGTATGATCAGGCAGGATTTGGACCTCATAGTGTCTCTCATCAGTTTTAAACTCAGGTTTAACATGAAGTATTCTTTGACAAAAGATTCATACAGTAAATATCAACCTTCCCTATCAAGTTCTATATAAACCGGTCTGACCAGCTTTGCACAAACAAGGTCATTTTATCTGACAAGTTCGTCTGTTAGAACAGTCATTCTGAAAGAGAAAGTGCTCTTGAATTTTTCCATCCTCACGAGTTTAATTAAACGGGGTGTGTATGTGGGGAGGCATTTTTTATTATTTCCACTGGCTGGATCTGGCCTGGTAGCTTTCTTCTGTGATTTACATTTTAACATGCCAACGTCACACAATTGAATTTAAACCTCCGAAATGATCACTGCTACATAGAAAAACAGTCAGCATCACAAATTGTAAATCTTAAAGGGAGGACAGAAACCACACAACCAAGGAGGGAATGTCACTATTTCAGTAGCTAGAGCCAACTCAGCATTATTGCTCTTAATGAGGACCATTCAAATAAAGCACCTTCTTGTCCTCACATTTCAGTGGTGAAATGCATTATTTCTGTTTAGCATTATACGTCAATGTCCCACCATCACAAATGGAACGGAGACAGGCCCCTATGTGAAAGCAAAAGTATTCACAAGCATATTATAATTCCTTGAAGGCTAGAGTGAGAGAACATTCCTACTTGACTGCCCGCTTTAAGAGGTCAAGAATGAGCAGCTGCTTAGATATTTGAATGAAGAAATTCAGCTGTGTACATAGGACATGCCAAGACCTTTCTCTTGAGAACATACATCTGTACAATCCCCATTGTCATCTGATTTCTTTCACACATCCGGCATGATCAGGAGGTCGTTCACACCAGGGAGTTTGGAAAAACAGATGATCTCACTGCAGCACGAAGAATGGCTATACTTTTAACCGTGGGAGTCCTACCTACTAGAACATGTTTAGTATCTTTAATATAAGAGAAATGGTGGCCAAATTACATCCTCAATCCTTCCATTTTCTTCACCTAATTATTACACGACTATCGGACGAGAGATGTATTACACCCTGCAGAGGATGTCAGTCCATAACAGGACCAGACAAGACAGACAACAGTGCAGACTGGTTTTGCACTGAGAGACAAAACCTTTTTACACTAAGAACCAGAAGCATCTAGAAACAGCGCAAAACTACTTTTACATGGTCAGATGAAACTGGAAAACAAACTAAAAAGAGTTTGCCTTGCTCCGCTGTCGTATAGGGACAGATACAGGAAATCTTTCCTGCCACATGCCATCTCACTGTACAATAAAAGCTAAATCATTGTTCTGCACTAATCAGTCCAATTTTGCACAACTGCACTGTGGCACACTTGCTGTACATATATTTACATGTACATATCTGCATTTTTTGAATCTTTGCAAGGACTGCAGAGAGGATCATCGGTGCCCCCCTTCCCTCCATTCAGGACATTTCATCCCGGCGCTGCATGTCCCGAGGCCGAAACATCATCAGTGACCCCTCACACCCCCACCATGGACTGTTCTCCCTGCTGCCCTCTGGAAAGAGGTTCCGCAGCATCCGGTGCAGGTCCACCAGGTTCCCAAACAGCTTTTTCCCACTTGCCATCAGACTGCTGAACTCTTAACTGGACTGCACTCAAAAACTGGTCTCCACTTCATACCTTGCACATGTACATAGCTAAATAACTTCTATTTTACTGTCATTCCTGCACTTTATATTTTATATTTAGATTTATATTCCGGAGTAACCTCATAACATTGGAACCTCAAAACATTGTTCTGAGCCGTATGCAACGAAATTTCGTTCTGTATACACCCTGTGCATGCAAAATGATAATAAAGTCAGTCTAAGTCTAAGTTAAGTTGCTTTTCATATTAACAGCATTTTATATTTTACAATTTATAGCATTTTATATCTTATTTTTATTTTATCTACAACTACTACTCAGTGGTAGTTGTTATTGTGTCTTGTCTCTATGCTGTAACTGCGAAGTAATTTCCCTGCTGGGATGAATAAAGTACTTCTATTCTATTCTATTCTATTCTATTCTATTCTATTCTATTCTATTAACAGAGCTAAATGGGAAATGCACCCAAAAAGTCATATAAGCTTTAATAAAAATTAGAATAAAGAAAAACCCACAAATTGTGATAGATTTTATATGATTTAAATAATCCTTGGGCATTAAAAAATTTTATATTTTTTTTCCATTCAGGTGGAAAACATGTAGCTAGACTGAAATATATATGTCACCAATTAAAGCATGTAGTATGTCCCTATTTGACCTTTCTGATTATCATTCATAGACCCTTTCTATTACACTGTAATGCACTTCAAGTAGACAAACTGTAGCTCACAAAATTGAACAAATCAGAAAAATATTTCTTTATTTTAAAAAAATCTGTAACAAATCATTGCTATCAAAATATAGGACCCCTTGTAAATCAGTCCATCTGCTTAAAAACACACTCTGGAGCAACAAACTGACAGCCACAGAACCTGGTACGCCACCTGCAGGCCGCTGTAGATACCTGGCTGACCTGCAGGTAGTACTTTGTGGCGCACTAGTCTGACGAAGTTGCTTTTATGTAAGTATATCAACAACAAATAGAGTGTAAAGTAGATTTTTTTTCCAGCATGGAAAAATGTTTCTAAAATTAGCTTTCAATTCCACGACAAGGTTCAGAGATCAGAGAATAGTATGCAAAAGAACATTTGTCCCTTTTTCCCTTCATTGCCTTTATGCTAATGACAAAATTATAATCTAAATGCTGTAATTGCTCTAGAAATGTGAACTTAATTAAAAAGAGTGAAATAGATTTTTTGTTTGCTTCATTAAAATGTGAATCGAAACCTCAGTTTTACTGTAAAATAAGTGGTAGGCGCTGTATTTATTCAACCTCAATCATGATTTTGCCTTTTTCTTTTGCAATTAAAGGCTGGCAAGATTTCCACATTACAAACGACACAGCTCTAACCAGCAGTCGATGCAAAGCATTCAACATTTGAATTCAACATTTGAATACATTTGAAATTGAGAATAGGAGGTCCTTTGTTTTATAAACATGTACTACAAGCTTATAAATGACGCCTTCAGACAAATGACCGACTTTTAAAAAAAAAAATAGTCACTTTATATCGAAAGAAAACCCCGAAACGGAATTTTTCGTCGTCAGGCTGATGTATTTTATCCGAATAAAAAGCGAAGGTAAAAACTTACGGCTTATGTGGCGTTTAGGTGGCACGAAGTCAGTTAAAAAGGCGGACTACACTGAACGGCACGCTGTTCACGACGGCTTTTCTTTCCCTCGACACTTCAGCCACCTCACACGGTGTACCTCAGCGTGGGGTCAAATGTATGGACCGAATGACACATACCACAGCGGTGTATCATTCAAAATAATAATATATATAGTCTAGTATACTTACCACAAGCTCCTCTGTCAACCCGTGAGTTCTACATGAATGGTAATGACACGGCAGCTGCAGCCTATAGGCTATGCTGTTCTTAGTTTCACTTTCAGTATGAGCAAATTCAACAAGGAGGATGGGCTTGTCTCCATCCAGCAATGTAATAAAATACGGCAGAGGGAAAATTTTTGCTTGAGGTTGTTTACATAAACAGGCACACTGGCGTCACCACAAGATGCTGTCGGGAGGGGGCTTAAGTCAGTGACCACCTACATCAATTTATCTGGGAAGACTAAGGGGACCTATTATGCTTCTTTAAAAAAGTTAGGATATGTTTGTGAGCTATAAAAGCATGTTCATTACATTTTTTTGCAACAAATCACTCAGATGATAAGATTTGACTTTGCTCAATTGTATCTTGGACTCCTTTCAGAATGAGCTGTTTTAGATAAAGCTTCTTGTCACTTTATAACAAATTTCCAAATGAGCTCCCTAACTCAACATTTGCATTCATACTTTTTCTTATACGATTGCACTTTATGCATGTGAAAATGGCTGCAAACTGATGCACAATTGTACAACGCTCAGACCCAGAAGAAGAAACGGAGCCTCCTGCGCAACCGTCAAGAACGCAGTTTCTGAATGGAAAGTCAAGATCAAAACACTTGTCTTTTCCAACAGCCATTGTACAGCGCATACAGCGGTAAAACCAGCAGATCAAAGTGATGGTGCACCGCTTGGGTTGCTAGGAGACGGGCTGGGCTTGGCTGGAGTTGCTTACAGAAAGAATAACTCATTGCCCATCCATTGTGACTTAATAATAAGGAGGTTATTAAGTCAACTTATCATCAACGAAGTCAAATTATTACCAGAAAACAGCTCTCTGCTGATCTCTGCTGCTCCCCGTGTTCAAAGAGAAATCCAGAGTCTTGGAGTCTCTGAAGAAAAGATTGTTTCCTTTTGTTTTCAGTTTAGTATGATCCTCAGGGAACTACTGGGGATAAACGGAGGTCCTCCATTACAACCCTGTGCTTGCTTATCTCCGAGACTTGGAGTCCAAATCAGAACAAGAATCTTGAAACACACAACAAAACACACAGAAAGCCAACAATGTAGGCCACATTTTGTCAGGAGCTTGATAGATGAATTCTGACAAACCTGCAACCGGTCTGGGGAGATTCTGGGTTTGGCACATGTAAAGTGTGCTGCCTACCATAATCTAAATGTGGCGAAACAAAAGCACAAGTTATCATTTACAGCTCAGGCGAGAGACAATGGAACCAAGTTTGGCAACATTTTACCTCACCTTATCTTCTTAGGGATGGTTGAACATGGCAACCCATTTTTAGACTGGAATGAAAAGAAGTAGACCATCTAGTTTTTTGTTTAAATCCCTGCCATTCTTTTCTTTTTAGAGGCAGTATGAGTGCAGTTTTCTTTAATATTTTTGTCAAGCCCACCTTTCTATCCAGTGTGTTCCAGTTGTGGCCTTGAAATACATCCACAAGTGTTCTCCCAATTAACTCAAATGTGTCAGTTAATCTATTAGTGGTTTCTAAAGACTTGACATTATTGTCTGGGCTTTCTCTCTTTGTTTAAAGCGATCATAATTATCTTTTTATGTAAGCTTCTCAATTTGAAGACATTCATAAATAAATATCTATTCTTTCTCTCGTTATTGTGGCACTTTGCAAACATAAATCATTTTGATAATCCTAATTGACCTAACACAAGAGGTTTTGTCTGATTTAACTTAAGACAGTGAAAATTATGTAGTTTCAACTGTTTACACCAAAACGTAGGAATTTTTCTCCACTTTCACACTGTGCGAGCTTGTCATTAAGGCAGATTGTTTTGGCTTTCCGTACAATCCACCACCAAAAAAAAAAGAAAAAAGATAAAGATCTCCCTGATGGGACATAATCTATTTGTAACCAAAACATGAGCAGAATCCCCCAAGTAGACAGAAACACACAGCTGGTCCAGTTCACGGTCAAAACTGATCTTTAATGTTCAGTTCCACTTGTGCCATTTCTTCATTTCAGATTTCTGCAGTGACTTACATCCAGCATGACCACTTTTAAGGATGCAAACAGACATGTCTCACATAAGAAATGCTTAAAGAAAACACATCACAGGAGAAAAACATCATGTATCTAAAATGTTTGGTTAATTTTTTTTTTCCCTTCTTCGATGACAGCTGGTGGACACAGCGGTCATGCACACGGGTGCTATGGACTGAATACTGTCACATGAAATGTACAAAACGATTGTTCCAAACTTCCACTGAGCAGGAATAATGAAATATATCAGGGTAAAAGGGTGAAAGAAAGGCCGGGCTGTCATAAGGTCACTTTTCAAATCTAAGATACACTTAGAAGTCAGGACCAAGAACATCAACAAAACTGGGTGTTTCAGGTAAGTAGCGGTGTGGCAAAGTTCAGAGTGAACTTACATGTAAAACATGAGGTGGTGGGGCTTCAATGATCTAGGGTTAGTGGCTGCAATTTTAATGGAAAGAAAATCTGTTTTCATACATTTGATGAAAGGTACTTCCATCTTTTAGAGTAAAATTTATGTGGCTTCAGTGTGATATCAATACTATTTTCAGTACAAATACTTCAACTTCATGCAACAACCATACAACAAATTATTGTAATTTAAAAAAAAAAACTTAAGAGGTAAAATTAATTTAAAAAATCTTCACAGTAAAGTTTTTCCTCACATTCATACAGACCAGACAAGCATGCAAGATGGGAGAAAAAATAAAACAGTACAAACAGCAGTTACTGTGTTCAAACGTATGATCGAATCGCCCAGAGCTTGTGCTGCTCAAGTAACACTAGAGTTTTACGATGGGCTGTTGTAAGCAGTATGAGCCTCGCACCCTGCTTGGCCGCTCTAATTTCAGGGGCAAAGGCCGATTTCCAACCATAAAAAATAGGAGTACATAAAGTGCTTCTGTTAAAATAAACAATAAAAACAGTACAAAAACAGCTTTCCAAAAACAGGTATCAAAACAATGCACTTGGGGATATGGAGAAGGTGGGTGTCTGCTGGACTTTAGATGTTTCCTGAAATATGAGCCGATTTTTGTTTTGAAGAGAAAACAAAAAAGATGAGTTCAGGGATGAGAGGAGGTAAGGAGGAGAAGTTGTGTGGCGTTTAACCCAGGATGAGGCTGGACTTGCCCCCCGGGGGATTTCGGCGGCCAGGTGGTCCACCTGCGGCGGGCTCCTCAGCCTGCGGGGGCTCCTCCTGCGGCTCTGGAGCCGGATTTGGTTCTGCAGCGATGTTTTCTGAAAATGGACAGATGTGTCATGTTTGTAGAAAGAAAACAAGACGGTAACACCTATAACCTGGCCAGGCCAAACACACCCTTCTGGATTCCCGCCTGGTCTGATCATTCTCGTAAAATCGCATTCATGGAAATCTAAACATGCCTCTCCTGTTTAAAGCCTCTTAAAACTAAACTAACTTGAATTATTTCTTTGCAATCTCTGGGTACAAAAAAAATCCCTAGCTTATTTTCAAAAAGCACTGATTGATGTGGTTAAAGCCATTCTTTAGCAACCTAGCTGGGAAAATCCACAAGGTCTTTCATGAACGTTACAGAATGGAATGAGGAAAGAACCTGCTTACCATTATCACACACAGAATTATCTCCATCCTAAAAAAAGACAAGACAGAGACAGATAGGAGGTCAGCATACCTTTTTAGCCTTTTTTTTTTTTTTTAGCAGCCTTTGGCTGCTAATAAAAGCAACAGGCCTGAGAAAGCTGTATACATTATGACACCTCTGTGTTTTTTCCAGTCTATAAATAATTCCCCTGAACGAACTGCCGCAAAAAACGACACATCAGTAATGCAAGCCTGTTCTCTGAGTACGTTAAAACTGAAATGTCAAACACCCACCTACAGTGGATCTCAAAAGTGTAAACGCCTCTTTAAATGTCAAGTTTATTAATTGACACTTATCGTTTTGACATATTTTTCCACCTCTAATTTGATGTGGGGTAGGAAAGCATATGCCTTTGCTTCAGTCTATTCATTTTTTGGTAAATTATAGGTTTGCAAAGTAATATTTTGTTTTGTTTTCTTTGTGTAACGCTGTTAATTTACCAACATAAAGTGTAACTGAACATGTATTCTGTACAGTTGAGCTAAAAATAAAATAATCTACCGGTTTGGAAATCTGAAGAAATAAAAAACTGCAATAACCTGATGTTACATGAATGTAAACATTAAAACTGATACTTTGTTGAAGTGCCTTTTGATTCAGGTTCTGTCTTCTTTATTGTCACGCTGATCAATCAACCAATAAATCTGATTAACCAGAAATAAACTTCAGCTGTTCAAGTAAGGTTTTTTCTGATATTAGCACCCTGTAGCTAATGCCAATAGTACTCACTTTACCTATGACTTTATTAATAAATACTTAATAGTCTGTCACCCTAAATCTCTTCATTCTGTCCCACTCCCACTTTCATCGAAATTGTCTAGGGTTATCACGCATGTTTTATACTTTCTTTACCTGGGCAGTGCCTCTGTAAACATAAGGGATTTATAAAGCAGACACCAAACTGGAAAAACTACTACACTCCCTCTCAAAATAAAAAGGAAATAATAGGATTAGTTCTTTGGGGCTTTCTACATCTATTCAATCTCTACAGACATGTTGGGTAAATTGAAGCTTTGCTAGTCAGGTTTCCATACAATATCCTGATGATGTGGCTATTTTACTACAGGGGCTAAAATAAAAAATTAGAGCACCAACAAAAAATAGTCCAAGCTTACAACTGTGTTATGGTGTGATAAAAACCAGACCAGAACCTTTAGGACCAGAATTCATGTCTGCCAAAAACAACACTGAGCATCAATAAAGAAAACTTTGTCCTATACTGAAACATGAAATTGACACCATGCTGCTCTGGCGCGCCTTTTCTTTAGCGGCATCAGTTGAATTAAACGTGTTACATTAAAGATGAAACTAAAGAGCTTGGTTTTTGCATGCTTACGTTTAAGCAGAATATCACAGTCAGTGAAATATATGAACTTTACTTGATAATAATGCTTAAAAAATGTGCTGATTTGACTTTTTAATGTTTCCTATAGCCTATTTTTACAAAACGTTTGTGTCTTAAAGTCACAGAGACGAATACTCAACCTGCTGATGTCCCATACAAAGGTAAACTTTTAGAAATGAAGTGAAAAATATTTACTGCTGTTATGTTAAAAAGAATATAAAATACTTTTTTCAGTACACTCATCACAAATGTATTCATAAGGTTTAAAATAATCATTTACCAAGTTGTTTTTTTTGGCAGCCATTTTTTTATGTCTTAATGGTCATGATTATTGCAATCCACAGTGTGAGAAAACTATAAGTACTACTACTACAACTAGTACAATAAACCTGTGTCACCATGAATGTTTTGTTTTAGATAACAATGACAGTTCCCTTTTTAGATCTCACCAAATATAAAAGTACCAGTGGATCCTTTTTGCAGTTCCATTGTTTTCTGTCTGAATATGAAAGTTTATATGACTGCACACATCAATTAATGTGTCGAGGAGCAAGGGGTTTTTCAAGGTGTGAGACAGCAAATAGACAACTGATCCCACCCACCCACATTATCACAACGATTTCTGGACATTTTTTGCTGTGTCATTGCTGTTTCCATACACGTTTCACTAACGTTGTGGGGTTTACCCGCTTTAGTTACACGTAGCGCCACATTATTTGATGCTTTAGTTGCCTTTTCATTTACAGAGCTGAAAGTATGAACTACTTTCTGTTGTGACCGGAGTTCATTTATCCTTCTGTAAAAAAATTAAATCCAGGATCTTTGCTGACAACACCGTGGCACTGGATCTGGATTTGAGCATCTTCAGATCCAGCCCATGAAAATACAAACTTCATGGTCATACTTTCATCGTTTTTTCTTTTTTTTTTTTATCTTGCATGGTCTAAACTGTCTCCTTACCCCCCACAGCTTTAGGTACTAACATTTTTCAATTTCATTTTTTTTTTTTTCAATTTTGTCTCTGGCATAGGTTTGGTGAACTTGACTAAACGTTTGTAGTTACTTTTTCCAGGTTTTTTTTTTTTTTTCTCATATCACGCCCCCTTTGGTGCTATTGCTGAGGAGCCCCAAACTTTGAAAAGCTCTGTTCAAGTTTACATCAGTCACATTCAATTTTGTAGAAAGGATTTAGTAACATAAACAACCAACATTAACAGATCATGGCATGACATGGGACTGATGTCCTACAGGTATAAACACATTGCTTTTGTACTGGACATCCAAAGTTTGTTTTTTTCTGTTACATATGAATAAATAGGCCAATAAATGAGTTTACAGTTACCGTACATTTAGTTCAAAGTCCATGAGATGTTGTCGCTAAGAATACTTAGGAACAACACTTGTGCCTGTTTGCGTGTCACTACTGTGACTAGAAATAAAGTACCGTACTCAACTCAACTAGCAGAATATTTGATAGCTGTAATTCTAACAGAGAAGGTCGTATCAGTCTGAAGCAGATTAATATCACCCAGCCACCCGTACTTAGGTGATTCTCTAGGTGGACTGCTCGTCACTAGAGGAACATATTGCAAAGTCCAAACCAAACACACACACACACAGTGAAAAAACAAATGCAACAACAAAAAAATGCTGCAAACAAAATATGTTGCACTGAAAGAAAATGGAAGCAAAAACCTGAGATTAATAAAACAAATGCACACAAAAAATGCTGCTACCTCATACAAAATTAAGCAAACAACAAACAAAATTCTGTAACCAGATAAAGTGTTGCAACCACAGGAAATAAAATGTTAAAGAAAAATGCTGCAATTAGCAGAAAAACGACAAATACAACAATCAGGAAAAGCAGAAGAGAATTGGAGGAAGAAAGAAAAGGTGTGTTATACTTCATGTCTTCTTCAAACACGTCTTTAACAATTTTGTAGAACAGTAGAATATTTATTCCAGACTTCCCATAGCATTTATCTTTTGTTGTAAAGCTAGCAGGATTCCATTTTAGTTGCAGTATTTTTCTTGTTTTTTGTTGATTGTAGGTTTTTGCTTCATTTTTCTATGATTGCAGCATTTTCAAAGAAAATGTTATATTTGTCTTTTGCGTTTGTGTGTTTTGGAGATTGCATCGTCCATGTGTTTGCAGCGTGTTTTGCAGTCTGCACCCGTCTGTATAATTGGGACCCCTTCACCTTTATGCAAAGTTTAGTGAGTTGCTTGCGCACAAGAACAATGGTTTAGCTTTCTCCCTCAGAAGAGCAGGGCTCTCCAGAGTGTCAACTCACGTAGTCTGGAAATGAAGGAGTTTTACAGTAGATTGTCTGTGCTGTTCAACCAAGAACCTGTGGTATTTTATGGCCACAGCCACGATGTAGCAACTGCTTGGTCTGTCTCTCTAAAAGTGCTTCTTCCTTCACTGACTGACTATTTCTTTACATCATCTTCTCATCTAAGTGCTAGAGAAGACTGTGAACCTCACACAACTTCCTAAAACTGCCTTTCGTACAGTTTTAATCCTTCCACCTCTCCCTGGACAATTTGGCTTTTATATCCTGACACTCTCTGGTTGCCTCTGGGGCAGATTAGTGGGTTGTTGGTTGGTTGGTTGGTCGGTTGGTTGACTTCAACACTCGCAGGTCATCCAAGTTGAAAAGCCACCCGATTCTCAGATTAATGTTTACAGTGAAAGAGGATCAGAGAGGTTCCTTTACTTCCTTCCTTCTGCGGAAGTTCTCACTTCCTTATTTTCGCCCCAGACAAACTCATGATCGGCATAAAGTTCTTACTGTGGCAGGAGCCTCTCCAACGTGATTGGCGCCGTGGTTGACGCCTCTTCTCAGGGGGGCCGATGGCTCTCCGCACAGAACACCTGTGGGTTTTCCTCCTGAAAGGGCGGAAAAAGATGAGAGTCATAAGAGCCATCATGTCAAATGCCGTCTGATGGATGCTTGTTGTATTTGGGAAGTCTCGTTTGCAGATGAACGTTATCAGCATTGTTTACATTTTCTGACAGATACAACAGCTTCTCAAACGTTTACATTGCTGAATTGCTGTTAACTGTTCACAAACATAAAAACATAATTTTGCTTCATGTTTCTTGTTCCATAAACCAACATTTTTAAAAGTTAAAAAATATCTAAATAACTAAAACTCCACAGAATAAAGTCAATATAAATAAATAATGCAAGTTGCATGTAAAAATATTAATTACCAGCTATCAGTAACACTAAACACTTTTACACTTTTAACACTAAAAGGCAAAAGAAAATGAATCGCTGTTTCCTTCTACTAATCTCCAATTTGCTTTATCTGTTCAACTGTTAACTTTATATTTGATCTACATAGAAGCTACATCTGGTCTGGTGTTCTTCTTCCTGAAGGGGGGCATCGGCTGAGATAATGCTACATCCTGATCAGATCTATCTAAAGAAAAAAAGCACCAGAATATATCTGGTTACCACTCTCAATCTTTCAAGCATGGTGGTGGCGGCATGGAGGTTTTGTTGCAGCAGGAACTGGTTGACTGGTCTGCATTGGCTGTGAGACGACAGCAGCCAAATATAGATAAATTCTCCAAGAAAACCTCTTTAAGACAGCATTCAAACTGAGCATGATAGGATCGGCAGAGAAGAATGGTATAAGATATCCAAAAAGGTGTGGCTAACTTGTGGAGACATATCCCGTAAGACTGCTGTTGCTACCAAATGTGCAATTGTATCAATCTACGTACAGGTGTATCTACCATTTTAAAACGTTCATATTCTTTATGAAACTTTTAAAACCCGTTTTTACCTTTTCATTATCAAAAATGTTGAGTAGATTTGTTTTCAAGTTAGGTCTTTCAGAACAATATAAAGAAAAAGTAAAGGGATGCAAGTACTTTCTGTCTGATGAGTATCGCCTAAATACATGAAAATATCTAAGTACTACAAATAATTAATCCACAGTGGTTAAAGTACATGGATGAATAAAGCTGTTTACATGTATGTAACAAAAGCAGGAAATAATGCAATGGCAATGTGTAAATACAAAATAAGAGTATGACTTGGCAAAATGATCCAATGCCATTATGACCTGATCAAACCTAAAGAACTTGTAATGGTAGATATTTATTTAAAATGGACAACCACATTTATTTACAGCAGATCACAAAGTGAGTATGAACAGATGCATGGTCTGCAGAGAAGGTCAGTAAACACTAAACTAAACACGTAAGCATGAAAACACTAAAACTGCAACCATGTGCTCAGCAATCAAAATTCAGCTCTCACAGTCAGACTCAACCAAACTCCTAAAAAGGATAAGCCTAGCTCCGGGTGTTCTAGCTCCGTCTGAGGCTCTTCTTGGTTTTTTTTTGTGAATACTGAGAGTTGAGGGAAGAAAAGGGGAAAGTACAACCCACAAACTCAAAACTCTGAAGTCGAAAGTTATGACCCGACATCGTGACCTTCATTTTGTTCATGTCCCACTCCCATCCTAATACGCTTTGGGAACTTTTTTTTTTTTTTATTAAAAATTCCACTTTCTCACCAGTTGTCATTACAATTGATCTGTTCACAATCTTTCATTTGAACCGAGACAGAAGAGCACTCATTTCCTGCAGTGTAGGCTTTTTCTCAGACTTCTATTAAAGAACTGAGTACAGAAAACACAGATGGAAGTCATCCCAGTTTCCGGAATGCAGCAACAGTTTCTCTAATGACAAACACTTGCTTGTTATCAAGCAGGTTTTGCAGGGAGCCGAAACCAGTAAGGTTTTAGCTTTTTAATCGTCTTTATTGAGTCAAATCACTCAGGCAAATATGAACTTCTGCATGTGGAGAGTATGAGGGTTGATGTAGAGCAAAGAGAGCAGTAATCCAGTTCAAGAAGTCTTTATCACAGTAAGCTCCCTTTTTTCATTTCTCCCTTCTCTATTCTATCAGATTTTCCATGTCGAGACAAGTTAGACAAAAAATAATAAAAGAGGCACAATTAGGGACATCATTAAGAGAGTTCCTGCCTTAACAAGCAACACAATGAGACCTACTATCAATTTCTCTTCAAAAAGCAGAAAGGTATGCTACAAAACTAAGTACAGGTGCCTAGAATGACAAAGTCATCTCCACCTAGAAATAACATGCACTACCACAATGGTTTTGGTGTTTCTTTAAAAACTGCCATTCCGCACACCATTTCACCCCCTCTGCTAACAGGACACAAATCCCACAGATAGTTTGAAAAGCAAATAAAAAAAAAACCTAGACACCTTGACGCTTTATTTATAGAAACAACAAGGTGAATCAAAGAGAAGATTAAAGGGTTTGAGGAGCACATAAATGTTATTGTTATAGTTAACGAGAGGAAAGGGCAGCGGACCTGCCTTCTGGTTTAGTTATTACAAAGCTGTTAACTTTTAAGTCTATACAGTAACAGTGGGGTTTTAAATCTTTTTTATATACTAAAAAAAAGTAATAATGCTTAATTACTTTCCAGTCCTGGGTGAACTATGATTTTGAATTACTTCTGAGTGAGTCTGGATACAAGCCTCACTAAAATTATGTTTCTGAGGGTGATGTGGACATGGACAAACTATAGAGTTTTGGGAAGTAGTCCACAGAAATATAGACAAAAGACCATTGAGAGTATCTCTAACTTTGTGTGCACATTTCCTCTGCTAAGAATTGGTTTGTTTCAAGAAAATAAATGAGAAGATTTGATCAGAGTGTAATCCAGTGTGCCATTGGTTTGAAAACAAAAAATACTTTGTAACATTTAGAATATTCAATTTTATCTTTTGATTGCTTGTTAATACCATAAAATGAGCTGCTAACATTGAATACATTTCCATGATGACATATAAAGTTGTATAAATTTGGTGCAGTCTGTTTTGAGTCATCATCGGTTCCACCTCATTCCATTCATTACTGGAATGAATCAGAAATGGATATAGAAAGAGAATTTTTTTTTTTTTTTACAGAAACATTTCATGACCTTCAGTAGACAGAACCAATCTGTCAATCAATATAAACCTTTGAAAACTGATTTAATCCTGATCCAATGTTGGAGGTCTAACAAAGATTTCCCCATTGAACACAGGTACACCACAATAATTTGGAATATTGCAAAAACGTACAATACTTTTGTAACTAATTAGTGAAACTGATGTAGATTAATTATACATAAAGTGAAATACTTCCAAGCCTTGTTTGGGGGTTCTTTAGCATGAATTAAATTTTTGATATGAAGACAACCAGAATGTGGTTCTGCTGAGGTGTAATGGAAGCTCAGGTTGCTTCAGGCCGTCTGCACAGTTGGGTCTGGTGTCGCTCATCTTGGCTCTGACTCCAGTCTTGGTCCTTTTCTTGTGAAGCTTCCCAAATTCTTGAGCGGATTTTGCTTGGTAATCCTCTCAAGGCTGAAGTTATTCCTGTATCTGGTACACTTTTGCCAACCACATTCCACAATGTTCTAATTTTATTGGATACCAAGTTTTGGGTTTTTGTTATCCTTAAGCCATAATCATCAAAATTACAAGAAACAAAGATTTTGAAATATTTCACCTTATGTGTAACGAGTTTATATGATATACGAGTGTCATTTTCTGAAATGAGCAACAAAAAATTTTAAACTTTTTTACAATATTCAAATTTTTTAACCTATACTTGCACTTATGATCATATATTTATAATCAGGTAAAGATTAACTCAACACACAAAGGTAGTAAATATAGCCTTAATACATGTGTGTTGGGTGAATACATCTGTCATTTTTCAATCCAACCCGTAACCTTAAGACAATTTCAGTGTCAGCTAAAGTATCCTTGTTCTGAAAAACAAGAACAAATCTTAAGATTAAAAAAATTCCTTTTGACGTCACTTATTCAAGTTTCAATGTACTTCCTATTTTAGATAGAAAAGCAGAAATAAAAGAAGGAATTGAAAAATGAGGTTCGACTTTCTCAGTGAAGTAAATACTGCTAGAACTAAAGGGTATAGTTAAGTGTAAGAGGCTAGAGGAGAAAAAAGGAAATGACAGACATGTATGAAAGTTTCAGTGCGCACTCAGCCTATCAGAAAATATTCTTTAAATAACCCACGGAAATGTTGTTGTGCTCCTCTATCACACATCGTACTTGATGCTATATACTACTGCTTTCTAAAGAGAGAACCAGACGGAGGTGTCTGTTTTTTAAATTATTCTAAAATGTCCATTGGAAGTGTGTAATGCAATATTAACCGTTTCAAAAGAGAGTTAAACTGTGGTGGCTGCACTGATGAAACAGAGACATTTAGTAACTTTTATCAATCATTATTTGGTGAAAGGTACTAGAGTGGTTTCATCAGAAGCGAGCAAAAAGAAGATCGTTGAAAGAGATCTAACATTATCAAAAAGATCTTTAAAAAAACATTCACATGCACTAGAGCAATATTTACAACCATTAAAGGAAATGAAGAAGTTATTTTAATTTGATTATATTTAGAAGGGGATTTCTAGCAGTTCAAAAAGTAAAAAAACAATAAAAAATAAATACTGCAGAACATGAAGTAAAATATAAAAAAACAATCTACTTGTCTACTTAGTATTATATACCAAAATGCTAGTGTCTTCTCAGACTTCAAGTACAGTTTGTTTATTTCTATGAATTAAAAAGGCACCAACTGTTGGGAAACAAAAAGCTAATCAAGTTTAAAGTAAATCTTTTTTTAATTAAAATCAGACCGCTTGAATTAGAGCAGCCGAACGTCAAACAAACAACTGCAGGCACAAGGCATGTTTATTTTGCTCAACACTTGTAAGAAAATTGTAAAAAGGGATCGGCTCATCACGTGCCCTGAACCTTTTGTAGAATGATAAGCTTTAGACCTTTGAACAGGAAGTTTGAGAACCTTTACTGTGATGGAAACTAAAGTGAAGTGCCCCCTCTGGTGTGTAAAGAATTTACAAAAAGTGGATTGTCCATTTCTCTGGAGAACCTTTACTTTTCTTTTACAACTGCAGCACTCTCTCTTCATCATTAATTTCCTAAACAACCAGACTGAACAATAAACCACTTCTTACTGACTCTTATGTACAGGTGATAAGAGCTACACTATTGTGCTACACTGACAGCCGGTATTTACTTTTAAAGGGTTGGCTCTCTGCGGTACATCAAAGGTCAGTAATATTGTCTCTGAATAAAAAAGTATGGGAAACACATTGGGAGTGGAAATCCCACTGGGGGAAAAAAACAGGAAACTGAAGTCAAAGTGTAGGGAGCTTTCAGTGAGCTAAAACTGATTTAAAATAAACTTTCCAAGACTTGGCGGTCTTGTCATGTTGTACATTCCAAGTCAGTTGGCTAAAAAACTTGACTTTAAGGACTGATGAGGGAAATGATAAAGACCTGGGCTCTTGAGTCAGACTGAACGAGAGTCAGATAGCTGTCAACTGGCATCTTTGAGGGAAAAAAATTGATTTTCAGAAGTTATTTATTGTCATCTTGTCCAAAAAATCTGTTGTTTTCCATACTTTGAGATGGTGATGTTAATATATTTTAATTTGATTTTAGTTAGAATTTATAATATTCTAAATGTTACATAGTTATAAATGTATCTTTAAATGTCTGGGGATTTTTGTCTTTCACGAATGTTTACAGAATTTTTCATTCTGAATTTTTACAATAAAAAATAGAGGTTAATGTAGCATTAAATAGAAATCTGCATACTGTATGCAGACTGTCTCTAAGCCATGAGATAACAGCTCAACGAGAAATATTATAATTATTTAATATCATGAGACCTTATATAACGAGATCTTGTTACACTCCTATTATATCCTAAACTCAGACATGTACAGTAACGTGAACTTGTTAGAGCAACACAAATATTTGAGCTATGTCTCAGGTCATATACCCCATGCTTGGAGGCTGAAAATAAAAACCTCATAATTTTCAATAACCTTTCCACTTACCTTAGATTTTTTTGAAAGTCCCCAATCAAAAAAGTAAAGCTGTTTTTTTTATTTTTCTACAATCACAACTAATTTTATTTATTCAGCCTCAGAAATAAAAAAAAAGGCAAATGCTTTAGCAGAAATTGACATAATATAAAGCTGAAAATTAGTACAACACACAAAAAGCACTAGAAAAGTAAGTAAGATCGTACCTGGTGGGTTGTTCCTTCGATTAGCGTAAGGGTCTTCCGGCTCTGCGAACACACTGGACGCCATCTTGTTTTTTCTGACGGGAGGTTTCTCCTCATCTGCCCCAAGTGAAATGTTGGAGCCGCCACCAGGAGGGCGCAAAACCCTGGAAACATATTAAAGTCACAGCTACCAAACTCTTGATTTTTCTCTGTTATTTTTGTCATTCTCTATTTTTGAGATTTCCAGTTATTCAAGAGACATTACATAAGAACAATAAATGCTACATGCAAGACAAACAACTTAGCCTTTTAGACAAATACAGGTTCGTTTGAAGAAAAAGCATGATGGCCTTTATTGGGGGCCATTGATTTAGTTTTAGATTTTCTTCTGGTCAATTCTTAAACTGAAATGATAAAACATGGATTAGCATTAAAAATCCATCAAGAAACCAAATGATTTTCAGTTAGACCAATCCCAACCAGCTCAGGTTAGCTATTATTGTTACAGGTTAATTTTCTAAACTAGAGAAAAGTTACTTTTAGGGATGCTCAAATGTGAAAAATTGGACTGATATTGATATCCAATAATAACTCTGCTGTTATTCAAGATTTACCAATATTTTATTTTATCAATTTCTTTTATCCGATTACTTGATTAACCGTAAGAATAATCGATGGATCACTCGATTACTAAAATATTCATTTACAACAGCCCTAGACGATACTTGTTTAGATTATATTATGTGCCGTATTACATAAAAACAAGAGATTATTTAACATTATGGATGACTGTACAATCAAGGTCAATCAGACTAAGTGGTGTTTACAACAATGACTAAAGAAAATTCCACTGACACATTTGGTTTGCTATTTGGTTTCTACCTGCAAATGTCACTGTTTCTATAGTACACTAAAGAATAATGAAAGCATTTCAAAGGCTTGAAATTAAATCAAAAACATCAAATCCATAAGAAGAGTCTATATTTAAAGTATAACCTCTTTGTTCTGGCATGCTGGATTTTCAACATCAGTCAGGACTCCTCCAGGTCTTGACTGACGTCAAACCATTCTTGTTGTCCATTATTAATTCACCAACTTTAAGAGAATGGATTACATCCTCTTTGCTGGGTATTCATCCGGGAAGACCTCAAGTTCAAAATGTCACGGTTGCAATCATTACCACGTTTGCCTTGAGATACAGTACTCCATCCTGCTGAATCATCCCTAAATCTTGCCTGGACTCTTAGAAAAAGTTTCTCTTGGAGTACATTTTGATCTGCCATTTGTTTACGGCAGTAGCTTTAGGCAGTTTTGTGAGTAAGCTTTTGCATCAGAACCAAACTCAAACATGGATTGTATCAGGATGTTTCATTCTTGGCACAAAACAGGGCGCATGAGAGCACTCACATTTTCTTCACCGCACAAATGATTTTCTAGAATAATCAATAGTAGATTTCATAGGAGAAATTAACTTTGCATCTGTCTTCTCTGGTGTCCGTTCTAATAGTCCCTGGATTTTCAGTCTATCTTTCTTAAACAAAAGTGACTTCTTTGCTGTCACAAAACCTTTTCCTTAAATTTTGGGTTTTACTGTGTGTGGCTACATATTTTTTAACATGTAAAACAGGACAAATGGATTAAAATAGGGTGTGAATGGTAATGCTTTACGAATCCTACATTTGTCTCCCTATCAAGCACATCTGACACTTTTCCGTATCAATTAGTTTACCATTAGAACAGAAAACTTTGAGCTTTCATAGAATCACATGTGTTTTTAATTTGACTATTAGGAGAAATAAAGTCAGCTGAGCTCATTGTTTGAAAAGAAAACAGGAAATGGTCACATTTTAGTTTAACCTTTGCTTTTTGCTGAGATTACTAAACATTGCAAAAGCTTGACACAAATAAACAATTTACTGTAATTTTCCATTTTACATGTGGCATCCAAATATCCTGTTTCATCTGATTGTTTTTAGTGTTTTAAACAAAACATTTTTGGATACAAAGTATTTGATCACACTCCCTAACTAGTTTTGAATTATACTGATTTGATTGTATAATCTTTGACCAGTTTGTCATGTGAAATGAGAAAAGGTTCGTTGTGAATTGCAAATCTATAGGCAGCATATATTTTGGTTTACCTTTTTCTAATTACGTCGTTATAAAAGTGCTAACTTGTTCACGTATTTTCAGGGGGGAAACACTAAACATCAACAATTGTTAAATGTACATTATTCAGTGCTCAATATTTCTGTAGCGTAAGCAGATTTCTAATAATCCAGATTAATTCAAATCCCACATGTGAAATAAAATGCACACGTGTCAGGTGTGGCCAGCTGTAATATGGCCCTTGTTATCATCAGGCAACATGCTGGGCAGACTGATTCTACATCAGCTGTCGTCTTGACAACTGATCTGAAATGTGCCGAGACCCCACCCTAATGGAGTGACCGATCTGGTGTATGAAATCTTTCTCAGACTGTAAACACGACAGCTCTCTCTCTCTCTCACACACACACACACACACACACAGAGACTCGCGGAAATGTAAAAGGACGTTAGCACCGAGCTGTTAGCTGGGTAGCATTTTTTTTTTTTTTTTTTTTTACAAAAGGGATGGTCCATGCATGCTAACTTGCTAGCTATGATTAATAATGCGAATGTTCCGTCATAAAATGCCAAACTGCGGGTTTGACCTATCGCATTTTAAACATATTAGACGGTTAGTTAAACACAAAATGAAGCCTTTCAGAAAAATTCTATATTTTCGTTAATTACACGTTGGACCGTTGGTAAAGTCAGGATGCTGAACGTGTGGGCTAAAGCCGTCACATCGGTCTGATTGAAGCCTTTTATTTACCTGGAACTGTTTTTAGCACCGGGCTCCATCCCCTGAAATGTCGTGGTAGTTGTCATTTCTGCACAAAAACGCCGTACGCTAGTAATAAACCTGTCAGAAGTCACGCAAACTGAACTTGTTTAAACAATGCTTCACCACCTCATCATCGCCCGAACAAGCTAACGTTTCCGAAGCATCAGCATCCACCTGCCTGCAGTCTGAGCCGGAAACCCAGCCTGAAGACGGCGCCTAACTTCCGCCTAAGCCTTCAAAATAAAAAAATAACAGACGAGTTTTGTGGCGTTGTGTTTATTGGCATCAAATAAGTGTAAATGGGTTAAATGTGTAATAGTATTGTTATATCATTTTGTCTAATTCTCTTTGAAACTCATTTAAAATCTGTAAAGTGTCAGAGCTTCCGGGTTGTCTTTACAGTTCTAATCTGCTGATACCCTAAGTGTTGCAAAGCCTCAGGCATTTTGGTAGCGTTCACTTAGGCTATGAATAATTTAACTAAACAGAATAATATACTGTAATCATTAATAGGGTTAATGATTTTCTAGCAACCAGAGAACGTTCTCCAAAGGTTATCTGAAGTATCAACATTGTACCTTTTTTGGGAGTAATCAGGAAACATCCACTAAATGTAATATTTTCTCAATGTTCTCTGTAACTTCACAATGTAACCTTAACAGAACATTTAGAAAATGTTATTTAGTTTCAACATTGACAGTGAAACCTTTTGAAAACTTTCAGACATTTTCTAAAAGCCCCTCAAAGGCAATCATTGACAAACCAACTTTCACTGAATTTATGACTGCAAGTTTTCAGGGCATTCCTGCAGGTTTTGGGCAGCTACAGTGTGTTTACCCATTTTCTTTCACAAAATGGCTTAAGCATTTCAGTAAGATTGGGTAGTTATAATCAGTAAATCTAAGGTTTACTGACTATAAACCTCATGTTTATAATCTGTAAACCAGATTTACTTGGGATATGGTCTAATCCCATATTCGGACATGGGGTTAGACTGGGGCATTCATGACCAATACTTGTCCCATCAACAGATTTGACAGACAGAGTTAATCTTTCCAGCTCCTTCAGTGTATTGCCATAAGCCTTTTGGCATCATGCTTGATTCTGCTTTCATCTAACTCATCAATTGAGGTCGACAGCCATGTCCTGGTTGAGTTGCATTTGAAATGACGGTACTCTGATAGATGTTCAAGCTTGGAATATTGTGTTACAATCTAATGCTCCTTTGAACCTCTCCATGTTTTCCCCAACTCTCCTGCTGTTTTTGCTCTGTAAAGTTTCTGTGAGGCATGCACAGATTGTGTTTTGAATTTAAATTGCACAAGGATGGACTGTTTATTCATGAGTTGATCTGTGAAGTTCCAAGGCCGAGCATCTAATCAAAATGGCCTGAGTATAACTTGCTCAATTTGAATACACTGAAGATCATGTTAACAGAATGGGAGAAATTCAAAGGGTATGAATACTACTGCAAGGCAACATGAGTCAGATAGGAAGCTGAACACCAAACATTTTATTAAAAAAGTCAATTTATTTCAATAATACACTTCAAAACAACAGATGTCAGCAAATTTAAAACACGGGCTTACTCAACAACAATATTCTATCCAAATCAAAACCCCTGTTGTATGTATAAAAAAAAATTACTTTCAGCTCTTGGGAAGAAGAAAAAAAATAAAAGAAAAAGGGGAAAAAACTTGCAAAGCTTTTGATATCGCCACACTGCACAGTTTCAGAGATGCTAACATATTAAGTGTCAGTGCGATGCAGGTGTATGTCAACTCTCCCTGCTGCCTTTCAGCATTTTGTACAAGTTTCCCATGATATAAACACTGGTGATGAGCATATGAAGACTGGGTATAACAAAGGTGTTCAGGGACAAAAAGGGAGGTAGGGATGTTCACAGGAAACAGTCTTTAAAGAGCCGATCCTCCAGTTTGTTGTTGGAACACGTCAATTGTATCTTCATCTTCCATTTCTAGCTGTAAGGGAAATATAAAAGAAAGTCAGTTTAGAGTCTTTGGGTAAAACTGAACAGCAGTTTTCACTATACAATGTCTTTACCAAGAAATGTATTAATAATTAAGCATTAATGTGACTGTATACATTTACATGAGGTTGTCATAGCATGAAACCAAAGACTTCTATTGAGATAATAAATGAGTAAAATAAACTTACTCTTTGACGAGTAAACATGATAAAAATCAGCACACCTTAATTTTGTAAGGGTTTATACAGCTGGAATCTGTCTATTGTATATAAAAAAAAATCCTGTCCACTTATTTCACCTGAATGTCCACATATCTATTGTGCAAAATATTCAGCGTTTGTCTGCATATAAACTGCATTGATAACTCGATTCATAATATGAGGAATCATCTTATTGTTAAGGGTTACCCTGGTCAAGTTCAACAATAATAGCATAAACTTCAGTTGTGTTCTTTGCACAATATTGTCAAAAGGGAGGAGGAAAAAAAGAAATAAATAAAAAATTTCTAAGTTGTAGTGGTGTTCATAGCTGAAGATATTTGAAAAAAAAACCATTTAAAATGACTGTGGTTTGTCGTACTGAAAGGAAACTAAAAGCATTAAGAAGTAGGTTTAATGTTGATCAGCAACATTAAGTATGTTGATGGTTGACTACAGTTTACAGTCAGCAAAACCTTTTACTTGTGTGCACCAGTCCCCTGAACAGAACTAAGTGGTTCAGTTTTGCTAAATCTGGTCTTTTACTATTATGATCACTTGGTGTTCATAATATAGATGGTCTGAAATTTAACCTGAATACAAAGTTGTACAAGTTGCACAACTTTGGTTTCATAAAAAAACACTGCAAGCAAACTGAAATTCAGTAGTATTTGTGAAACTCGACTGACAGTGGTTGGCACCCATCACCTCGCAGGAAAAAAAGTTCTTGATCTGAACCTCAGTTAACACCTGTGGTTTTTCTGCAGGAAATAGGCTTCGTTTTCATGCTTCGAAGACACGTTTGAGACTAATCTGAAGTTTTGCTTTTGGTCTTAAAATGTTTCAGTTTTTTTCTGTGTTTTTAAAGTATAAAAACTAGATTAAGAGCTATGCAGAAATTAAGAATCATTTTTATGTAATACAGCTCCTGGTTTTAAAATAAACAGCTGATTTTTAAAAGAAAAAATATAAGTGTATGTTTTTAATAGTTTTGTCTTTTGACTGTGGTGCTTTATTTTATTCACACTACACCCACGTTTATTTAAAAGCAGAGTAAGACTACATGACTAACCAACATGAGAGCAACAAGGCTTGAAAAGTCACTGTTCACACTCCTCTTATTTCACCACTACTCAGAGTATTGTACATAAGCTCATGCAACTTAAACATGAGAATGAAAAATTGTTATCAGTGGACTGGTGTTCTTCCCACAGGGCAGAGTTGCAGAAATTTGTGTTGTAACATTGTCTGGGTTTCATCCTTAGAAATAGGATTGGGCAATAAAAGCATTCAAAATAAAACATCAGTAAATAGTAATAGTCCACAAGCTGAAAAACAAATTGCCTAGTAACAAAAAGTTGGAATGCAAGCTAAACAACAACGTGTTGGCTTACCTGTGAAGGTGTGTCTGTTTCATTAATAGGCTGACCGTCAAATCGAAATCTTATTTGCCTCATTGACAGACCCTAAAAGGACAGAAACGCCACAGTTTTAGAACCATGTATAAATAGTACAAGAATAGGAATCGAGTACATACATTGAGATCAGATTAATGTTTAATTTACAGCACATTTTAAAACTTTTCTTCTGAGAAAAGTGCTTTACAAATTATGATACAGTACATAGTAGGATGGACAAGTGGGAGTAGGCATCACCTAGTAAATTCCAACTCCAGTCACATGTCAGTGTGATCTTGAATAGGCATTTAATGAAAATGAGTTAAATTAAAAACAAACAAAAGATCAAATATTTGCTCTTCTGTGGATCTCAGCAGTTGTGTGATGGCAAAATAATATTTCGCCATACTTTGACTCTTATAGCTCAACTTTAGACTGATAAAATGTGTGTACTTTCTTTTAATTCTCTCATTTTCTGGTCAGAGGTTTAGTTGTTGCATTTTCAGCAGCTTGTAGTCATTTCCATCTCGAGAACTTAAAAGTGTAAAACATTTATTACAGCAATTCAACTCAAAATGGAAAACTCATGTTAGCCATTACAAAATGTAAAAGAACTGAAATGTTTATTATTGATTGAATCTGGAAGATAAAACCATATCTCCCATCTGAGTGAACTCTTTGCTCATACTATGTCACACTCGTTCCATGGTCTACCGCTTACATTTCATATTGATTCCAGGTTTATTACTACTTTGTGAGAATGATTCATGGTGTATTATACATACTGGAACATTTCAATCAATTCCAAGCCATGATAAACAAGTAGATCACCAGATAAAATGATAATCTGAAAGGGGACTACTGACACCATCCACTAAGGTGGGCTTTGTTTAGCAAGCTAGCTGTTTGCAGCTTTCCTAACAAGTACAGGGGTTGAAAAAGATGGACAAAAAAAAGGGTTAACCGCAGTCTTGAAATGCTTGTTCGAGGAAGAATCACAAGGCAACTGGAGTCAGTGCTTTAAGAGGTACAACACATACAGATATCTACGACATGAACTACAACCGTGACACTCCTTATGTTAAGCTATTCTGGAACCACAGAATGTGGACTGGACTGTTCTCAGCAGTCCAAAAATAATTTTTCAGATGAAAGTAAAGTTTGCATTTCATTTGAAAACCACTGTTTTAGAGTCTGGAGGAAGAGTGGACAATGGACAATTTGAGGAACTATGTCATCTGCTAGTGTTGGCGCAGTTCATTTTATCAACTGCAAAGCCAGGACGGTCTAAATCCCAACCAGAATCTTGTGCTTCCCTCTGCCGATTTCATTTTCAACCAGCACTTGGCACCTGCCAACTCTGTCCACTTTAATGACCATGGAATCACTGGGCTTGACTGACCAGCAAACTGATCTAAAAAAAATAAAAATAATTTAAAAAAACTACACAGAGAATCTATGAAATACTTTCAGGAGGAAGACTAGAGACACCAGAGCAAACTATGCAGACCAGCTGATCAAAGCTGGGCTGTTCAGACTGCGATGGAAAAGTCGGATGTGGGTCGCATTTGCCTGCTATGTGGACATAGCCCAATTATGGAGTTCTTATAATGTACAGTAGGACAACATTTTGTACTGAAAATATTTTTGTTGGTCTGTAATCCAATTTTCTGCTAAATTGAATTGGGGTTTTGGTTTTATGGCTGTACGACATAAATCTGTCACTCTAAGAGCTTAAAGAGTAACTTTTTCAGTTGAATTACTGAAATTAATTTAACAAATATCAAATCTATATAACTTTTATATGCACATATGTATGGAGAAAATAACAAAAATGACAAATGGAGAAAACACACAGAGACTGCACAAGTAGTTTTTATTCTGCTTAATATATTTTTGGGTTTTGTTATTTGGATTCAAATTCTAGAAGTGTGTCCAAAACACTCACTACTTGCATTTTAAGCCAAAAGTGTCTATAGAACCATTTTAACATATCAGTAACTTTAGCATCTTTGGCCAGAGATATTATTCATTGAGAGCAAAAGCGTGTGTGTACAGCAGTCTCACCTGCCGTTCACAGTAAGCTTTCATCAGCTTGCTGAGAGGAGTGTGCCTTTTAATCTTGAACTGCACAACCGAGCCATCCTGCCCTGCCACCTTCAGGTTGATGTGCTCATTGTTCTCAGTCTTTACTCCTTCCTGAGGAGACAGAGGAAACAAGTCAACATGGAGTCAAGCAACGTTTAAAACCTCCAAACCACCAGAAACGAGGCCCATCTGGATCGACCGTCGTCAGTTTGAAACTCTATATCTGGAGTGTTCAACCCCAGCTAACGTCCTGCAGGTTTCAAATGCAACCCTGCTCCAGCACACCTGAATCAAATTAATGGCTGGTTACCAGGCCCTCGCCTGCTGAAGAGGTAATGTAATCATTTGAATCTGCTATGTTGGAGAAGGGATGCATCTAGAACCTACAGGACAGTAGCTCCATGTCATCTGTTGCTTGATGGTCATTTTTTAACTGATTATCTTCACTGTTAGTGAGGAGTGGGTTTATTTGGTGACTGCGCAGAAAGGAGCGAAATTACAACTTCGCTGTAGCAATAGGCGCCCCATTCATCGATGGCCTACAACTCACTAAGATATTAGTCACTCTTAACATTTAATCTTCCACTGAAATATATTTTTAAAAGAGCTAGCTTGATTCACATACTCGAACATATAAGATGTCTTTCGGACATTAGCTTTTTGTCCCAACTAGTCATTCCAGCGACAGCCGGTTAACTCGCATTTCAAGTAGATTCTTGTTAAACCCTTTAGTCATGAAAGCACTAAATTAATTACTTGGTATTGACAAGTGATCCCCACTAATACAGTATCTAAACGAAGCACAAAAAACTATTCCTTTCATTCTGCCAGGGACTCAGAATCTTTAGCCGCATTAGCTTATTATGCTAATTTTAACCGCTAGCTAAAACAGTAGCTTCGAGTTTGCCCGTTTCAATTTCTTTACAGGGAAACTGTTCAGACAAAATCAATAATTTATGCATCACGTATGCATGTACCAAAAAAATATACAAAAGCCACTCCGTCCTCACCTTTGGCTTCTCGTCTGCCATCGTTGTTGCTGCCGTTTGTGCTACTTCGGCTAGCCGTTGTGCGCCCGATCTTCAGCGCATGCGCTGTATGGTATAGTGATGGGTCATATGCTCCAGCTTTGTGGTGAATCCGAAGAGCCGACTCTCATCGACTGAATTGATATACAACTGTAAGTGGCTCCCCATAATTTTTTCTTTTCAGTTAAAATACATCATCTAATAAAGCACTTCTTCGTGCTCATACTTTGTGAAACACAAAAGTATAAGAATTCCTGCTTTTGCAAATACATATATACAAAATATTAGGCAAATATAAGGCCGTCATAAAACACTGAATGAAAAAGGGTTTATTGACATACAAAACGTCCTTACTTACAAAGTAAATCTAAAATGTGAGACTTCAGATTAGAGCCGTTTAGAGTCGAAAGAGCCGAACTTCCCATCACTACAGTACGGGGAACCACTTTCAGACAGGTGCAGATCTTTTATAAACAGGATTATTTTCCATTTTGGGATTCTCAATTAGAATTTTAATTTAGACAAAGCTCAGTTATAACATCTTCAACAATACTGTAAAAAATCAAGGCAAATCAGACAAAGAGTATAGTACAAATAGATTCATCTCTTTTATTGTTTCCATGCACAGAAAAAGCTTCTCAAAAATATGCAATGACAATTCAACAACCCCAAATAAATACTTTTAAAAGAAATATGTAAAGAAAGTTGTATATACCACCGACAGATTTAATGTTTTTAAATACCCTCTTACTCACAAAAAAACCCTATTTATTTTATTATTTCAGGACATAAATAACAAAAGAGCAAAACATTTCTAATTTGAAGCTCCCACACACGCTGATCTAACTCCTTAGCTGAGTTTCCACATCATTTAACAGCAGCGGCAGAAGAAAATGTACAATATTCATGCTGTTGTATTGATTTTAAACAGTATGATTCTAGCAGCTCCTTATTTTCTGTAAGCAGATCCTCTTCAAGGTTGGTTAAAAACGCATACATGTCAGAACATCTGGTGAAAATAAGGTGCACCGAACCCCATTTCTGTCAGGAGAGAATGCAGACTAACGGCACAGTTTGTTTGGGTTTTTGTCTGGAATGTTAACAGATATGATTCTTCCATTCACAAATTAATCAAATGCGTAATGAGAATACTGAAAAACCATAGAAGTGTAAAACCCCAGAAGTCAAGTCTCTGTTAAAACCTTAAAATAAACCACTGTTTGTCTCTGGACCTTTATTCACCTGCATTAATTACACATAATGCCAGAGTTTAACTGGAAATATCAAAAATGAGAAATTTTTGCCTGTTTTGTTGTTCAGTTCAGTCAGATGACACAAACAGGTTTAAATATTAAAAATAAATTAAAAGAAAAATATTAATTTAATTATAATTAATGACTGACTTCAACACCATTATCCACATTCAGATATCAGGTCACACTGGTTTGTAATCACAGGTCGAACTTTGATGCTGTCTTTACTGGACCATCTTTAACCCGTCATGGTTTATTCAAGTTTTTATTTAACTAAACCTTTTTAATTTGAAGTCTTTTTTAGCTTTGCACCGACACACAAAACTGCAAAAGACGGATCTTAAAATAATGAGAAAATGTAACTATAGAGCCCCCCATCGATCAGCAGGTGGAAAGTCGTTCACCTCCCCCACTTCTGTGAAGGACTGCTCTCCCAGCGTAAACATCAGTTTGTATCTCATCCGAACTTTTTCCTGACACATAAAAACATAAACGGGCTCATGTTGCAGTGTCTGGCAAACATTTGTATTCCTTGAGCGTTTTCCCATCGCGTCACATTACAAGCACAGACTTCGGTGCATTTTTACAGGGATTTTATTTGATAGATAAACACAAAGTAGTGCATTACTTAAAAGTGGAAGGAAATTTCCATAAAATACACTCAAGTTTGTGGTTCTAATGTGAAAAAAAGTTCAAGCAGTGTGTGTGAAATCTACCTTCAGAGGATTGGCAAGCAGCACGACCTGAGAGATGGCAGCAGGAGGAAGAATTGGATTGAAAGGGGCCAGCTCTGCTCCGGAGGGCGGCTGCAGCTTCACCTTCATCGTCTACAGATGTTGTTAGAAGAGAAACCCAGGTGCTCAAATTTGAGAAGTTTCATTAAAATCCGCCCCAAAAAAATGTAGCAACACAAACATATCAGCCGTTACCCGGGGTACAGCAGCCTGGAGAACTATGTTCCTAACAGGCTGTGGGGCGGTGTTGAGCATCGACGCCACCATCACCAGAACATCGGGCCTCCCGAGGGGACAGTCCGAGGCAAAATGGAGCAGGACACGGACTCCATTTTTGTCATACGCCGTCACAGGACAGAGCGTACCTATAAACACCAGACAGACAGATGTCAGTCAAAAACTGAGAATCTCATCTCTTGGAGGACATTTGTCTCCTTCATCTCCCAAAATCTGGAAATCCTCAATTTAGATTAAACATGTCATGCAGCAGCTGATTAATAATAAATGTGTGGAATAAATAAATTGATTTTATGATGTGGTGATTTATTCTCTTTTTTGTTACAGCATGTAGAAAGATGTACCAGACAAATAGCATCCACTCACAAGCAGCTATGGAAGGCAGTGCTGCAAAATTATTCTAAATGCAATAAATGGTCCTTTTTAAAAAAATTAAAAAATACTACTCTGCTTTCAAATCACAATTACAGTAAAATACAGTAAATTAAGGTCTACTTGAGGAAAATAAAACCACATCTTCCTTTATCGTTTTATCAGTTTCCCATTTTCACCACTAGGTGGTAGTAAAATATAATATTTTGATTTTCAAAGAAACGCTCGTTCCAAGAAACACTTTTAATAAACGTACCTTTTACTGTAGAAATCTCTTAATCGACTGGGTATTTTGTTACAGTGAGATGTTCACAGATTACAAAAAATTCAATGGAATCTAAGATGTCAAATTATACAAAAATATGCTGATTAAGGGTAAAAATAATTTTTTTCATGAATAGCTACAGAAGTTTTAACATGATTTAAGTTATACAAGTTACCTGTAGACTAAGACTGCTTCATTATGGAAAATATTATTAAAATCAGGCTTATTTTTGGTCAACATGGTTATTATGTTTGGAAAAATATTTACTGAATACGACACAACAAATTTAATACGGGACAGCCCCCTGACTTGACTTAAGTCAACATGAATCAACATTAGAAATTTGATTCAACAAAAGATAAATAGTAGAGAGAGAATTACTTAATGATATATTTTAGACAAATCCAGCTTTAAGTTTACTTCCTGACTGAGAGGGGATCAGCCAAAGTACTTTTATGATTCATTAGCATTCTCAACGGAGAGGGAGGAGCAGCTCAGCTGCGAGGGCCTTCAGACCAGGGAGAGCCTGCTGCTTGACGAGATGAGCAAGAACAATACGTGCTTTTGCTTAGTTTCCAAAAATTTTAAGTAACACCAGAAAAAAAAATCATATTTTCTAAAGAAAAGAGAAAGTTTTTAGAGTTGTGAAAGATCACTACATGTAACCATTAGGTCCACAAATGAGGGACTTTCAGAGCCAAAATTGTAAATTCAATAAGCTGCACACACATCAGCAGCAAGAACTGAACAACAAAAGCAAAATGAAGGAATAAGTCAGTCAATAAATTTGTCTGATATTTGCAGTATTGCTCGAATCAATCCCAGCGAGCCCCAGAGGGCCGTCAGTCCAGTGCCGACAGCACACTTAATCTGTTTCTTTTTGCTCCAGACATTCAATCAGCTCTGGCCTAATAAGCACTGAGTTCCATCTGGCAGAATTTCACTGATCAAGAAACTCCAAGGTCCTGATCTGTACTGTGTGTGAGAGAGAAATATGTACCAAATGATCCCTCGAGGCATCGTTATGTTTTTAAGATCAGCCTGGGATGATCCATTAGAGGTGGCAGCTAAAGACCCCACCTGAGACACCCAACCACACCTTCCCACCCTCATGCGCTCACTTAGGCCCCCTCCAGCAGAATGCGCTCCCTAGAGCATCTGGAGGGAGATTATTAAAAAAAAAAACCTCCCCAAGAAACATCGATTTGGAGAAGAATTTATGAAACTCCAGTAATAGCAAAGTGTACTTTATAAAGCGGCCCAATGAATACTCACACCAACAACAAAGAAAGAGTAAAAGTAACTCAAAATTCCAGTGAATGGCAAGTTTATCCCCAGCTGAGACTGAATAGTGTTAGAAAAAACAAGAACAAAACATTAAAATTCAAAATCCCAGTTACCACAGTAGCTAAAATATGGTGCTTTTAAAAATCGCCTACGGAGCATATTTTGTCGATCAAGAAGATAAAACCATCAGTTAATTTTAACTGCACTGTCAGAAGTTCTTGTTTCATCAACATCCAACCATGAGAAAGTTCAGCTTTTTTAATAAAATCAATTGACTTTTATTTTTTGGGGGGGCCAATTCCTACAGCCGGACGTAAATTAATTTAATCGATTAATAGAGTGTTTTGTTTTGAAGATTTCATTTTTTGAAAATCTTTTTGATTTTTCCACCAATGAACTGCTTGCATTTCCATTGTTCAAATTGATTTTAGCAATTTGAACAACTGCTAAAATCAATTGCTCAAATTGGTTTGAACATACCGCCTTGTTTGAGAAGCGTGTTTTACAGCTTCTATTTATTTCAGCTATGAATCCAGATTAACTTACGGAATTATGATTGAAATAAAAACCAACTTTTAAGATATATTAATTCGTATTTTAATTTTTAAGGAGAAAAACAAATGAAAAAAAAAATCTATTAAAATTGGGAATCAAATTTTGGACTAAATAAAAGAACATTCTACCAATTTGAAAACACTCAAAGCATTTATTTGTGTCTTTTTAAAAGTTGCCATTCTGGCTGACAGGAAACTATTACTGCGAGACCGTCACATTTCATTATTAGCACAGAGCACATGTGTACTGATCAAATGTTTTAGCTCTTAAAATGCATTTGCGGTTTTCCACAACTGAATCCAAATGTCAGCAACTACTGGCACAAAACCAACAGAAATCATTAGGTTCTTTTCAACAAACTCACTTGGTTTGATGGCCTCCAGAGGAACAAAAACAGCAGCCAGGGAAACCTCGCCTCCTTTGCTTGGACTTGCCTGGCTCATGGGCTGAATGGGAGACAAGGAGCGCAGCAGAGGGCTGTCGTCTGGGTGACTTCGGAGGGCTGGAGGAGTAGACCACCCTTGCATCCCGGTCGTCATCGCTGAAGTCGACGTTCCACTGTGACTGGAAGGAAACAAAAGCAGCGGTCAAATAATCTGGGGGAAAAAAAAAATAAAAAATCAGCATTTTGGAAAAGTTGGGAGTTATCAAGAGGTGTTGCAAATGAGGAAAAAGAGAACTGCTTTCCTTTATAAGCTTTTTCTGTTTAAAAGATATTAATTTCTTTTTCACATTCAAATAAAAATGGAAATAAATGTTGCAGTTAAATTATCTTTTTAACTAGCACACTTAACATCTTAAAAGAAAATATCTTCCTTTTAATGTGCGCCCCATCATCATTTAAATTATTACATTGAGAAATGGAAATGTTACTTATTTCAAACTTTCCTTTCCTATGCAACAGAAAATTCTGAGTAAAGCTGTAAAGATGTAGACTACAATAGTTTCACATCGTGACTTTTGCAACAAAAATTTTTTTTTACCAGCTACAATAACAGCCTTGAAAAATACTCCACAGATACATGCAAAGGTATTCATGAACTTTTCAGCATTTTGTCATGTTACAATCACAAATTCTGTCACTTTATGCAATAGACCAACACAAGTAAGCAAGAAAAAATAATAATTTGATAACTGGTGTGCAATATTTGCTGCCCTAGACTTTTTTTTTTTTACCAGTATCAGAGTAAAGGGGGATGAATACAAATGCTTTACAAATCGTTCAAATTTTTTTGTGTTAAACATTTTACAAAACACGAATCCTTTTGCTTCTATTTTAAAATTATGCCTTACTTTATGTTGGTCTGCCAGATAAAGTCCCACGTAAAACACCATGAGGTTGTGACTGTAGTCAAATGTACATGCAATGGCCACCAGAGGAAATGGGCTTTTATTTTTCCACAGAAAAAAAATTCAGGTGCAACGGCAGCATCAGATACATATAGGTTCACAACGTGAGAAAATATACTAAAAAAAACGAGATTAACATCAACAATAATAGTAATAATATACTGTATATGATTATACCATAAAAAATACTGTGCAGTTATTGGAATATAAATATTGTACTCAATCCAAGGGATGTGAAAAACAAAACAGACTACAATATATCAGCACATCAGTGCAGAAAAAGATGTACAATAATATCAGAAATGTTATTAAAACTGAGAACATGCAATGGCCACCAGATGAATTTGCACATCCTTGCTGTACAAATGCCAGCAAGGATGCAAACCTTTGTTGATTTTATTGGGAGCAGTGATGGTTATAGAGTCTAATAGCTGCGGGCAAGAAGAATCTATCAGACTGTTACTAAAAAAGCTCTTTAATGTTGTATTTCTCCTGCTAACTCCCTACTATCTTATCTCTCCAACACATGTCTTCTATGTCTTAATCCTAGCAGAACTGAAAGACAGGTGAGCACCGTTTCCAGAGCTGAAACAAGGACAGAGCTCGCACATCATTTAAAAGTGTGACATTTGAATTGAATGGTACTCACTTATCACTCCCGCCCAGATCCAGCATGGCGAGGTCTTGTAAATTGTGACTCAGAGAGGATACAGCGGGCTGGAAGACCCCAGGTAAGGAGACATGCTGACGGCCGGTAGAGAAGGCTGGTGCGGTCACGCTGTGTGAAGGTGAAGGACCTGCCGGCGCCGAGGCGGTCAGCGCCGAGCCAAGTGGCGGTGGGAATATGACCGACGCTGGCAAATCTGAAGCCGTAGCAGCTGGAGGCGTGAAAAAGGCAGGGGCGGGGAAGTTGGAGGCAGAGGAAGTTGTAGTTGTTCTGGTTGAAGTCACTGGCGCTAGTGTTGTAGAGAGGGCTTGTTGAAACAGCGAAGGTGCTGAAAGTGCATCAAAGGCAGGCGGCAAACTGGAGTCGAAAAGAGCCAAATCTTGACCGGAGTCCTGGAATACATTTAATTATAATCAGAGCTACTTTCATGAAGGTAGACAGTAAAATGCTCCAGTTGTTATAGTCTTAAATTAAATACCTGTGAAGGTGGTAAATGATTGCTCTGATTTGAGGTGCTTGATTCATTGACTACAGGCCCAGGATCATTAAGGCCTGTGAATTTACACAAATTTCATTTTTCAGACAAAAGAGATCATCAAGCAAATACTTAAAAAGAAGATTTAGACTGAAGATTTGTACCTAGAGATAGCAGCTCCTCGTCCAGCAGGGACAGGGCAGCAGAGGGTGCAGCTGCAGACTTGGACTGAAGCTCGGTGGTCGTCGATCCGCAAAGCAAGTCGCCCGAAAAAACCAGAGAAGATGCTTGAGGTTCGTGTTTGGGCTGAGAAGGACTCTTGGTGTCAAGACCCACCAGGTCAATAAGGATCTCTGACTTGTTTGTGCCTGCAGAGCCTAAGAAATAATAAATAAATAAATAAAATATATCAAGATTTGAAGAAGAAAGGCATTTGTTCAAATCAAATCTTGTTCCCATTAACTTTAAAGAGTAATGTTTGCTCTCTATGTTTAAGTAGAGCAGACATTACACACATAAAAAGCAGGTTTTTATGTCGTAGAGTAAAGCAGAGTAGTGCTAAAAGCAAATAAAGAGAGTTTCAGAGGATTTTAAGTAGTGGTGTCTGAGAAAGAGGGCTAAATGCAGAGTTCCTTGATGTTTTCCTTTTAAAATTACATCCATCTCCTGACTCAGTCCTTTTCAGACCAATTGTTATTCATCTGTGGTAGATATTCCCACTGGGGTCAGGTTAAATAAAAAAAGAAACAGTGAGAAAGAGAAAAAGAAGTAAAAAAAAAAAGTTTATTTTTCTATTCAATGCTGTGCAAACTGGCAAAGCAACAAAACAAAACTAAAAATACACATTTTGAATACAAGAGCCAAAATAAAAAAGCTGAATTTAATATACAGAGTTCACAGTTTGTACTTTGTATGTTTCAGAATGTTTCTGGACAACAAGTCTGCTTTTGACATCATGAAGTGACTGACCTTGCCTGCAGAAGTTTTCTGGCATTTTATCAACTTGTAAACTTGCTGTTTTTTGTTAATGTGGCACAACAAAGTGAAGACAAATCTAACACACGCAGCACCAAATCAGAGTGAGTTATTAGTTATTTGATCGGTGCATCAGCAGTATTTAGAGTTTTCAAATCTGTTAGTTCCCATCTACTCCTCTATGCAAACTTTACCTTGTGTGGCTGGAGTCTGAGTCCCTTGTGCAAAGTCAGAGTCTCCGCTGATGGACTGCCCTTCAACTATCTTCTTATAGGAATTAATTGCACTGGAGAGGTCATCATTGGCCTGCAAGATCTCTCCTGGTGTGTTTTTTTGAAAAGATTATAGCAACAGTCAGGATGATACAAAGCAAAACTCTGGGTTCAATGTATTTCTGATAAGTTTAAAAAAAGAACAGATCAAAAACAAGAGAATGAAACCAGCTTTACCCAAGCTGCTGTCATCATCCTCAGTCTCAGTAGCCAGTTTAAATACTGTTTGTCTGAGCTTGTCACAGTCATTGTATAATTCCTGAAAATAATGAGACATAAAAGTATAGATTCTTATCACTAAAGGGAAATTTTAAAACATAGAAAAGCAACACTTTTCCTCTCTTCAGTAAATCTTTATTTTATATACGTAAAATAAAAGAAACTTCTTCGATATATAGATTTAACTCTGATGTTGTTCAGCATAATGAACGTTACAACAGAGCTTCCAGAAAGGTTAATAACGAAAAAGAAAGAACTTCAAAGAACTCTCGTCACAAAACACAGACCTTTATAAGCTCCTTATCTTCCTCAGTGGAGTCTTCTGGGCTGAAGTGAGCGAGCATTTCACTAAGGAGTTTCACACTGTTGCTGACAGCCTCCAGCGTGCTTTTTTGCTTTGTGGCTCGCTGTGATCGCACCTCGTCCTGTGACACACAAATGGGTTGCACTTCTATAAACTGCAATTAATCTTAAAATTACACCTTTGACTCAAACAGTCAAATGTGTGAGGATGAAAGCAGCTCAGATTAAATCTGTGATAAAACCCACCTCCTTCACCATGTTCTTGATGAGCCGATTCGCCTCTTGAAGATCTTCGGGCTTTTTGCTTTTCAGAAGTTCTGCTAATCTCTGCAGAGGAATTAGAAAAAGCTTTCATCAGCCAGACTCTCTTCCCACAGACGCAGCAGGCAAAGATTATCATCTCCCACAAACAACAAAAAAAACCCACTGAAAGTACTAGCAAGTGTATCCGTGGACCAACTGCTGTCAGCACAATCTAAACACAGTTTGTTTACATCGAGGATAAACCTAAATCCTGTTCGTGGACAAACTGCACAATATTTTTAAGTTATATTCTTGTACAGTACATTACTATTTATCTTGTTTTTTTGTTTTTTTTATCAATTTTTAACACCTTTTTATTTTTGTATCTCAATGCTGCTGAATGCTCCTGAATTTCAATAAAGGAAACTCCTATTCTACTTAAATTGGGCATTCTTCGGTCTGAGGCTATAGCAGAGAATCTTGGGTATTCACAAAAAATACATAATGTGTTAAACTGACCTTGCTCTTTTTCTCATCGTCAAATACAGGATTCTTGGGACGTGGAGAAGGTGAGGGGATTAATGTGGCATTCAGGGAGACTTCAGGGTCAACTACAACAATACCTAAAAGAAAAATTTTAAAAAGCTCACGCAATTAAAAAAAGATTTCAAACTCGTACCTGTTGCGGTATTTGTTTATTGGAGCCACAGCGATACGTTACCCTGGGATTTCAGCATCTGATAGGCCTCACAGATCTTCGCTTCATCAGGAAGAGACACAGTCCAAGTATACAGCATTTCTATGACCTTCGTCTTTACTTTATCTGAAACTCTGTCTCCTAGGTACTGGAAACCAAAGGCTATTATTAGTTCAGCTTAGAATTATTTAATTCTAAGTAATTATCTGCAAACATTAATGCAGGTAATATCATCATGACCAAGGCTGCACAACATCAGGAATAAGCACAGTTCCAAAACTGTTAAAGTTGTTCATGTGGTATTTGTTGGGGCATGTGGCAGGAATGATGATGCAGTGCAGGATTGTGGGGTGTTTAACTCAAGCAGAGAGTGAAATTTCAGAAATGTGGTCTGTTTTTCAAGATGCCAAAAGAGCATATCAATACATATTGGTTATTGGCCTTTACTGCATTAGCAGATGTCGATATCAGCACCAATTTTTATATTGACACATCCGTGATCTTTGAGGATCTTGATCACCAACATCTATGCCAACATCCCCACAGCAGGCAAATGAGACCCAAATCCATTTTTTTGCATATATGCGACCAACACACAGTACCTTTTTCATGGCAGTGTGATCGGCCCGATTCTGATCATTTCATTCCCCCAAAAATCTGATTTGTGCCACTTCCATACACAGTACCAAATCAGATACATATCCGATTGTTTTCAAAGCGGCTGTAGTTCGAACAGTCATGTTGCATTTCATCTGACTTTGACATCATTGAAATGAGACATGCGTCATAATAATTCTGCACCAGAAGAAGCAAGACGAAGGAAATCTGGACATAAACAACAGCTGAAAATTATAAGTTCTAGTTCCGACAACACGTCCAAACAGATTTCTCTATAGAAGTTGCAGTCAATGCCCTTACAAAAGGTTGTTGCTATGTGTTGTACCTTTTTTTCATATCTTCCTTCTTATGATCTTGTGACAATCCTGTCGGCTCCCATTGCTCAACAACTTTAAAATCTATCAATCTACCAGTGGCATCCGTTACTACTTCCATAAACAGAGAGCTGCTGTGGGATGGCAATGCCTTGGGGTCGTAAACCTCTCAGACAGATGTCAAAAATCAGATTTCAGCAAAAGATCAGAAATGAGCATCAAGACCTGCTATATAAACATAGCCATTGTCAGGTGTAGGCATCGAAGACAGCAGTTCATACAAACTGCCAAACACAATATTAGCATGCAGAATTTTAATTCTTGGCACCTGAAATTTAAAGGCCAACCAAATATTACATCAAAGGAGTTCTTTGCTGTTGCAATACTGCACATATTGAGGTGACGACAACTGCAACTCGATATATTGTGCAGCCCTGATCATCACGATTTCTGAGGACATGAGTGTTAATGTTACTTACTTTGGGTGAGACCACCTTTATCAACTCGTTTAAAAACTTAAATTTTCCAACTTCATTATGAAATCGTTGTCCACAGTTTTTCATACATGCTTCAAGAACCTATGAAAGAATCCCAGCACCATTAGCTTCATGCTGTAGGATATAACAAAAAGGGAGATAAAACAAACAAACACACTGTAGATAACCCACCGTTAGTGCTTGCATTGCCTCCCACTCCTGAGGGGACTGAATCTTGTGTGCCAGCAGTCTGACAGATATCTGAGGACTGAAAAATATCAAATAAAGTAAGAAGGCAAAAGAAATTTTCAATACCAGAGCTCACAAGACAGCATGTATGCTTACAAAGGAGAGGTCACATAAAATCTGATTCAATGGATATCACTGAATCCAAAGAGCTAAATGAATAAATGTGACAATACCCTTCGAGCTCCTTATTAATTTGATCACAGAAACCCATTATGTACTCCCAGTCTTCCTGTCTGTTGGAGGGATTGGTGGCTTTATCTGAAAAAGAGAAAATACAACTCAAAGGCTGAAACGAATTTCACCCTTGTCCCTTATTTTTAGCCCATAATCATATGTTTCTAAGGTTTGGTGTCTCAATTGTTTCTATGGGGTTGGGACTAAGGGAAGTGGCCTTACAGCCCTAAAAGCTGATTTCTCATGGGTGCATTTGGGGTATAAACTGGTCAATATTCTCCAAATTATCATATTTTAATGACACAAGAATAACCACAATGATATCCGTACGTAATTTTATAGTAATATAACAATATAGTCTGAATTTCCTTGATATGTCATGCTTTGTATCAGAGCAGATTGTTGACAAAAATCACAAGGACAAAACATTTCTCTGTTACACTGTCAGAATGTGTAGACTGACTCAAGCTAATGATCTTGTTTTGTTTTTTAGCTCTGTTCACAAAGTTGGGGGGAAAATTGCAATGGCTACTAGATGTAATCTGATTCATTAAAGTACAAAGCATTTCAAAACCACATATCCTTACATATGCCTGCAGACTAACAGTCACTATACCTTATGTATTAAGATTTGTAAACTTGGAATCTTATTATGTAGTACTGCAATATCTTTTACCATGGATATGCTGATGACTCACAACTTTATGTTTCTGTGTCAACACATGACAGCAGTCACTAAGTGTGTCCATAATGAGTGGATGGGTTCAGAAATTCCACCAGCTTAATGCAGAAGAGAGAGAAGCTATTGTTTTTGGTCACAGGACTTAACTGGATTCGATGAAGCCAAAAACCATGGAGCATGCATAAATGCAGTGGCCTAGTTATGGACTGAAATCTGAATTTGAAAACGCTACAACAACAAAAAAGTCAAACTACATCCGCTGACTGTCTTAGAAGTATCATCAATGAGGCAAATGTTTGCATTCTAAATTTCAGAGCTGCTTGTCAGGTACTAAATACCTGGACCCCTCAGGTTCATAGACGTGGTACATCAACAGTTCCAAAGACCAGAAGTAAACAGGAGGAGCAGAATTGAGTTTCCACATTCCTCAGATCTGAAAACCTGAGATGTGTATAAACGACTGTCTCCTTTAAATCAGAACTGAAAACAATAACTATTGTTTATTGCAGCTTTTCCATAAAAATACAGTTTTGGGGTTATTTTATAATGACGCCTGAGCCTTTGGTATGAAAAAAATAATTGTCCCATTATCAATTTCTCTTGTTTTTACTTTTCTGTCATATCAAAATATTTTAGACCAAACAAATTCTAATATCAGAGAAAAATAACTAAACTAAACACAAAATAGAGGTTTTCATATGGTGATTTAATTTATCAGGCAAAAAAGGTATTTGCTTTCCTTGTTAAATCTCTACACCGTTAATAAATGAAATTTTTATTCAAAATATATTTGTTTAAATACTCAAGTTATCTTTGTTTGATATTATACTTCATATGCCAATCTGAAACATGTAAGTGAGAAACATATAAATAAAAACAGAAGAAATCCAGAAACAAGCTATGCACTTTAGTACAGCATTGTTTTTGTTTTTAATGAGCTTCTCAAAATATATTAATATGCTTTCAGTGTGTTTCTCATCTTTAGTAAAATTGTACAACCTCTGTTCTTCTTTGAAGGACTGAATAAGCATAAAAATAAAGTTGCCTCATTTACAGTTTGATATTTGGAAAAATCTATAAACCACAAATATTTTTGTTCATATCTTGGCAATGCACTCTGAAAATATATCCAAATTCATTTTAAATATATTTCAATGTGTCAATGGGGTAGACATATAAGCATGCCCTTCCATAAGCAACATATAAAACACTAAATGTCAACATTATACAGGTGTATGTAGGTGGGTAGGACTCGACCAAAACAACCATACAGATGAACTCTCCCATATTTACACTTAACTGGTAGCAATTATGTCATAACTTTGTCATATCGTGACTAAAAGCAGACATAAAGCTACAACTTACAGTATTTACAGAACACTCAGTGACCCTGTACCTTAAATAATAATCCTGCTTTTTGGTACAATATCAGGAGCTGTTAGAACTTTCTCTGGTTAAGATCGACGATATTTAACATTTTTTTAAAAAGTCAAATGTCAGACTGTGTCGTTCTAGGATAACACACTCATCACATTTTGCAGCAACATCAATTTAATGCCGAATTAATATGCAAAGGCAGGCAACAGACGAGAATTTAGCTTGTGACACTTATCATCTGCTGTTAGCTGGGTTAGCATCTGATGACAACACAGAGCAGTTAGCGTGCTAATATTCAGCTACGGTCATGTCACGGGAATAGAACAAATCATTCGGATAGATGAGGAAATAGAGCACATACATGCACATCAGTAGCATTAATATCAGGCTTGAGAAAAAATTACGAACTATGTACTCACTAAGCCAAGACTCCAATGACTCTCCATCATCCGCCATATTTGTTCTCTCGAAGAGAAACAACGCGTGACTCCTGCTGCCTTCGCGTGCCTACAAAAGAAATGGACTTTGGAGTTACTCTTGATATGCAGATCATTGTCATCGTAATCATGTCTGTGATTGTCATGTATTCTTTGCGCGGATGAACTCTGAATTTGCTGTCGAATTATACACACTTTAACTGATTTCATTTTACACACTTGAGGAGCTGTTGTACTTTTGTATTGTGAAGGTTTCATGTCATGTACGAAACACTGACAGCGAAGGGTTATTTGAAGCTGTCATTTCTAAATCCAATGAAATATTGTAAATGATCAATATATTAGAATCTGTGTTTCTTTTTTTATATATAGACAGATGTAATGTTAGTCCCTCACTAAAAACATACTGGAGTGTTGCTTTGATTTTTTTATGCATGTTTGAGAATTCTTAATCTGCCTTGGCAGGTCATTCGGGGTTGCCTAAACGCTTGCTCTCACACTTACTAAGAACATAGTTGTATTTTCACAAAACTCATCGTTGGAGCTGCAGTCTCCAGCTGAGATTCCGTCCAATAGAGCATCTCTCTCCCGAGTCTCTCCCACTCAACTCGTCCAGAGCAGCAATTATTCAACACCTTGTGAAACTGCAAGTCTGCTGAGCTTATCATACTAACTACTTCACAGTCCAGGATTCCCAAGAATGGTTGTGATGAAGGCAGAGTCAGAAAAAGTAAGAACTTCTTAAAGAGACAGACACTCAATTTCAGGGCTATAAATGTAGTAACCTTTATATCCCTGGCTCAAGTTTTCCAAAATTTGAGCCCATTTTGGAAAATTGTCTCAAAATGGACCAATAGTCAAATTCTATTTAAGTCGTATTTGACATAGACAATATTTTATACTTATATTCTTAAACTTTAATTATCAGTTGACTTCTGTTGTTACTTGAACTACACCAAAGGTGTTCTCATGTATAACAATTGTTGTCATATAGCAATGTCTTGAATTGTTATACATGACATTTATAACAATACCATGTGCTATAAATGATATTGATTTGTGGCCTGTCCTTGTTGTAGCCAGCCTGCTGGAAAAGGGTGATTTTAAAAACAAAGTTTTGCAAACTTTGTGTTCTTCACTTGTTTCATATTTCACTGCAGAAATAGCAGAGAGAATCATTCAGAAAGAAACTTAATCTCTTTCAGATCCAAACAGTGTTATTCAACAACATCAGAAGCCAAAATCAAAACATAAAAAAACTATCTCAAAAAGAAAATACAAAAGAAACATACATATATATATATCCCAGAATTCAAGGACAGTGTGCTCCGTTCTCACCATGACTGTAAAAACAAAGCTGACTTTCTGATAAATAATTTCTTTTAACAATTAAACTATCAATTACCTCAGAAAATCCTTGAAACTAAAACAACATTTAATTAACAGGTTGGCTTTGACACCAGGAGTCACTGCATTCAGTGGGTCTGCTCATCTTCCTATCATGCAAACCTGTCTCTGTCAAAGAGACATAATTTCATAAATTACATCAGACCATCTGCCAGTATGAAGAAACTTAATCTTAAAACTACAACAATCTCTCCGTGTAATAAAGGTTTATTATGTCATTAAATTTTGACAAGATAAATATGCTGCAGAAAGTTAAAATAGCAGCTTTTCCCGGCTTGGTGTGAAAGATATTCAGCGAATGAATTTCGTATTTTCATTTAATGAAGTCTAACTCACATCCTTACATTGGCTCCCTGTAGTTCTCACAGATTTCATCACATAAGCCTGTTACATTTCCATTATAAAGTCGAGAACACTTATTATTCCGTTCCTTGCAGTCTGATAAGTGATGCTGTATTTAATCATGAATCCATCCATCCATTCATCTATCCAATCAATCCATCCATCATCTATGTCCGCTGATCCTTGGTGGGTTTTTACTGCTACCCTCCCTGTGATATATACAATCAAACATGTCATTTTTAACCAAGGTTTTAGCTGCTTTAACATCTATGACTTGCAGTTTCTTTCCCCAAAGCCGTTTTTTAAGCTGTGATCAATTTAAAATGATTCCCAACACCAGTGCAAAGCCTTGACCCATGTGGACTCATTTTGGCTGATGATCAAATATCCATTTTGTTATAACCCCACAGGGGGTCTGCAACAGAGGCTCTGGCAGCGGCACACTGGAACCATTTAACTGGGCTGTCTGATCATTTTCATGAGGAAAATCAAGTGGACTCATATTAAATCAGTCACTGCTACTTTGTGTAACTACAGCTACTTTGTGTTGCTTCTCCTTTCCTTCACTGCATCACACCATGACTGGAAAGATGTGCAAGTACTGAGATTGTGAATTCAAGTCCCATAATTCCTATTGTGGCATTGTGAAGTAACTTCTGTGTATATTGTCTGTGCTGCTTGTTGGAGCATTGCATAAGATGTGAGCTCAGTCATGTTGATTGTACTGTGATTGATTGTGCTGTCAACCTGAAAAACTGCCTTTTGTGCAGTCCAAAAACTCAGATTTTGGCGACTGAGTCAGAAGGTTTATTTACTTTCTTCTTGTTGGTTTTTTTTACTACATTGTCTCAGAATTATTTGTACATTAACTTTTTCACTGACTGTCATGTTACAACCAGAAATGTTTGTGTTTTACTGGAATTTTACAAACTAGACAAACGCAACAGCACTTAAATATGAAGCAAAAGTAAATTGATACATTGTTTATTTGGTTTAGCTGTTTAGCTGAAAGTCAACCAAGTAAATGCATTCCTACAGAGGCAGGGAGATAGATGGTTTGAAAGTAAAGTGAAAGACAGTTACTGTATGTTTGCAACAAAAAACATCAAGCAGGCTGTTTCTTTTACCACCTCGGGGACCCTCTGATAAAAAGAAGAAAAATATCAATCATTCCTCTCAACAAAGTTGGCTCAGACCATCTAAAATGCTAACAGTCAGAGTTTGATTTAACCTACAGAGAATGAAGCATCCTCATCCTTTATACAGAAAATACTTTTTTGTACTAGAGTGGCAAAAAAAGGCACGATAGTTTCCATTGAATGCTTGAGTAGCTGAACCATTTATAAGAAAACCCCAAGATCACGAAAGATCAAAAGAGCCGTATCTTGTAAGCATTTAGGTAGAATCGTGTATGGTTTCTTCAAACTGAAATCCCCAGCGATGTGCATTCTACAGTCAACATTTGACTTACAGGTTCCTTTCTACCATGAGTGGATCAAAAATAACATGTCTGGAAAAAGGAACACCTGAACTCTCTGTTGGCTTCAGACACATTTCAGTAAAAGTCACACATTATAAATAAAATAATGCTATTGAGCCACAGGGTTTTAGTCAAGTGGGAAATTGATTGCATTGTTAGACTCAACTGTTCTAAATTGCAGACACATAATCATTCACAGGGGACAATAGAAGTAGATCAGACAGACTGCGGATACGTGGCTGATGTAACAAAATAACCTGTCTACCCACAAATTGTGTGACTGGTTTGGTAAAAATCCAAACCAGCTCAACACTGTATCTTGTGAAAACCCTGTACTAGTTACTTAATATGCAATGGCTAAAACAATCAGTAACGGACAATAACTCTAACAAATGTCTTTATCTAAAATCTCCATTCCTGAAAGCTGATTTTCACACTTATTTATAATTTAGGGGTTAGAGGGTATTAAACCATAATCTCAGTTGGGACAGTAAATGGCTCTAAAAGGCAATAAGAATTATAATTCTGTCCCACTGGGGCACAGGCGTCTTAGGATCTTAGAAGTCCTCTATTAAATGTCCTTTGACCATCAATGGCCGATGTACCACAGAACAGACAGTTTATAAAGTCCAACTCTGCAATTTGAACTTCTAAAAGGAAGGTGCAGCTGAAAGCAATTTAATACAACCCTCTGCTGGATAGTCACAGCAGCAGTCTTCAAGGGTTAGAATCATGTAGAAAAACCAACCCAAGTCTAAAAAATAGCTTTTAAAAAGTCATTTAAAATAAAAGATTATATTTATATTTATAAAAGATTATAATTATGCTTTGTGACTGGAACTATTTTAAAGCAGTATGTGGTGCTTGGGAAATGGATGGATTTAAGGGTTTTACTGATGCATTGAATAATAGGCAGGCTTCTTATTTCAGCCCTGGAACAAATTTACATTTGAAGATCAAAAAAGCGTTTTTTCTAGCCACATTAAATATTACTTTCAATTACATTTCTAGAAAGGCTTTTATATCCTTGGAAATGTTTATGTTTTTACCCCTCCACGGGGTCTTTTGTGGGCTCTAGTGTCCCTTATATGAAAGTAGGCTGACAGGAAAGGGGGAAGAAGATGGGGGGAAGACATGCGGCAAATATCATCGGGTCCAGGAGTCGAACCCGCGACGAGGACTCAAGGCCTCCAAACATGGGTCATGCTATCCCCTACGCCACCACGGCACGCTCTCGGAAATGTTTTGATGTGAAGAACTCAAATGAAAAAATGTGACGGTTCTTTTAAAAGTTTGTCCTTCAGCTTTATCGAAGGTTAAACAGTGAAAAAAAGCAACAAGAGCTTGTTTCTGGTTTTTGAAGCAAGGTTGCTTTATTTGAGAAATATTAGAGTAGATTTGTTACGCAAAGAATTAGGCTGGGTATAAATCATCAAAAAAACACCCACACGAATAAAAAATGCAACATGGCACAATGTTGCAAGGTGTTAACATCTGTAACAAACATTTAAATAATTCACTTTCTTATCTTTTATTTTTTCAAAAAGAGGCAAATAAATTCCTTGCATCTCTACTTTTTCCACTATTGTATATCGTTTCAGTGCTGAATTGAGCGATATAAACATTTACTGAATCATGTCCTAGATCTAGTGACTGCATGACACCACTAGCCCATTATTCAAATTTGTCCACTTGAATGATTGATGGGAAAGATCCATGTGAAAACATTAAAGTGTATGTCCTTGAAAGAGCCACATGATTTCCAGTAAACTTCTGATCTGCTTGAAGACAGGCTTTGGAGATTTGTTGAATGTGTCTTTTCAACAACGACACATTCTAGTCTGAGATGACTAGGATTCCAGTCATCTCAGACTGATTAAATACTGTGATTAAAGAAAATGTTAACTTCATGTTAATTTTCATGTTACCTTTTCCCTTTATGGACTTGGACACTTCTCTAAGATTTGACACAACAGTAAGGAAAATTGAGTGGGTTGATTTTTCCTTTCTGTGTGCAACAATGTTTTTTGGCAGTAAGTCTTATAATACAGGAAAGGCTGTTTTTTTTGGTATAGTAATAGTGCAACTTTAACAAGAAGCAAGAAGACATTTCCTTTACACTGTCACACCAGAGGGACTGTAGGCAGTCTTTCGTAGATTTGAGGTCAAGGTTTAAGGACAATGCAGACAAAAGCTCCCTAGACAATCTGAATCTAACTACCCAGTTTCTGGTGTCATGGGGTCAGAATCTGTATCTCAACCATTTGAACCTGAATTTAGTCCATATTCAACCCCATAGAGCAGGGTTTATCAGCCGCTTTCACATCATAGTTCCACAATAAAGATGTGCCCTAATGAAGACCTTTCAAAAACTACATATACATTTCTTTGTGCTTGTCCACACAAAGCTGCATTAACATGCAACAAAATTTGTAACAGAGTGTCAACAAGTTCAAGGGGAATGAATCCTGTTCAACAGGGTTGTATCAAAAAATTTAAAAAAATTTAAAAAAATCACATGTAGCTGGAGTGTGCTGCACTTTCTCTAAAAATAGTGCAAAGTTCTCCAGGAATCAGAACCTCAGAACTATTCTTCATGTTTTTATTTCATCATATTGTTTTTCTGCCTCGTCTTGTCTCATCTAAAAAGCTGAACAATCTGAAACATTTTAAAGGACGAATCTGTCAGCAGTGCAGAAAAACAGGCTATCTCTGACATCACATCAGAGTCTTTTTTTTTGTACACATATCAAGATGTAACCTGGTTGACCTGGAACAGCAAAATGCCTGCTGTGCTCAGCTTCATGCATGGTAGGTGGTGACAGTTTTCTTCGAATACCAAAATACAAATCATCTCTGAGTGTTTATCTACTCCACATGAAAGACTAAAATGCTGCCACAGAATACTCTCAGTGTTTGAATTTGAAGTCAGTATTATCTTTCACAGTCACACATTTTCCCACACTGAGTGCTTCTGAAAAAAGCAACAAAAAAAAGAAAAACAGAAAGAAGTTAAAATAGATTAAAGGGTGATGTTTGATTTTTGTTCCCCCCCACAAATATTTGGTTTCTTTGATCAAATCTGGGAGATATTTTCCATCTGTGTTAAAATAATCAAACTCAACAAACTTAAATAAGACTTTAACACAAACAAAACAAAAACTCAAAAATAAGTGAATGTTTTTCTTTGTTTCCAAGTTCAGCATCTTCAGGCACTATGCAATGGTCTGGAAAAAGTGTTTCTTTTGTTTTTGCCATTCTTAATGTTCCAAATCATCAAATGTCAATCTTCAAAATGATAACCTGAGTAAACAAAAATGTAGTTTTTAAATTATGACTTAATTTGCGGAGATAAAAAAGATATGCAAAGAAACTTTGGGAACTGTGAAAATATGTTTCTCTCTAAAACCTAAGAACTGCTCATGCCTCCCTTGGTGGCCTGAGCACTTACAATAACTAGAAGTTTTCTATTCAGCAATATTAGAGAATTTGCTGGATTCCAGTCCAGACTTTGACTAGGCCACTTCAAAACCTTCATATTATTTTGTCAGTAGCTTTTTTCGTTTAGCCACTCGGTTAAACAAGCAAGTGTGCTTCAGTTTTGTCCCTCACCCTAACTTAAGAGGATTCTAACTCAAGATTTTCTGATGGAGAGCAAAATTCATGGTTTCATGAATTATGACAAGTCATCTAGACGTTGAAGCTGCAAAGCCTGTCCAGACAACCACACTCCCACCACTACATTTAGATGTTGGCTTGAGGTCATTTTTGTGAACACCTAGAGATTTAATAGGCTTCAGTTTTGTCTCTTCAGCCTACAGAATATTTTCTTATTGTTAAAAAATTAATTCTGATCTTAACTGAGGCAAGTCAGAGGCTAATAGGAGGGTTAATCACTGTTCTGTGTTTTCTCTATTTGTAATTAATGTCCTTCTTCACTCGGACCTTTTTAACCCAATGAAATGAATATCTACAGAATGGGAGACTGTAAGCTGTTTTCAAATAAACCACCTTATTTTATGTTGCTAGAAACATTCTACTGAAGTGATTTCAACATTCTAAACATGCAAATAGTTTATACAAATTCAACAGTTAAGAAATGCTACTTTTAAAGGAGGAGTGCTTCCATAGATAAACTTAACTCTGTGTTTGTGTGTCTTCACAGTTGGTGTGTGTGTGGGTGTGGGTTGGTGGGTGTGTGTGTGTGTGTGTTGCTTGTCTGTTAAAGTCCTTGTCACTGAAGGAACAACCTAATCAGACATCCTTTGTAGGAGCTTGTTCTGAGCTGTTTTCAATCTCAATCAAAAGAGTTATTTGAAAGAGACAGTGTGACTTAAATATGTTTAAGATTCAGAATAAGAAGTTCATAAAAATGTAAATTTGGTTGTGAGATTGGTTTTCTTGATTATAAGTTCATGGATACTCATCTTTCATCAACAATATAAGAGATTGTTTTCTTCTTTATGTCTTTGTGTATGACTCTGTGCTTTTCACAAAGGACATGAACACATACATTGTAGATTCCATTACAAGAAATTGCCAATAAAAGAAAAATAACACTTGTGAGGATTTCTTTTTCTAATTACATAAAAACTTTTTAAACAAAGACTGTTTTATGTGGAAGCAAACATTAAAATGCAGATGTGGCTCAGCTGCTCTATGCAAAAAAGTTATAGCTGTCTTTGTGAGGACCTTGTTGTGCATTTCTACAATCATTTGCCTCAATGTAAACAAAACTTCTACTCTGAAACTTGGACTTCCACTGTAAACCCACTTTGATCATTAATAAATTCCTCTACTGTTAAACCAGTTGCATCTTTATCTGGTTTATCTATGTCTATGTCTTTACTCCATAGAATAAAGTCAATTCAGTAATCTTCTATCCTTACTCAGCAGGATATCATACTTTGAGCACCTTTTTCTTGAAATAGTCTCATTTAAATTCAAATATGTTGAGTTAGCCTTTGAGCTTACAAACCCATGACAAGATAAGTTGGGCTTTTTCAAATTCAGAGATCTAAAACAATAAAAGTTTTGTTTTATTTAATGTGTGTGTCATAATGACTGTGTGTTGTGATTTTCTCCCTCCCCCCCCCCCTTTCTTTTTTCAGCAGCTCTCCTCCTTGGGGTCCTCCGTGGTGAGAAGCACCTACAGTTAATTTTCTTATGAGTGGCTGGTTAAAAAGAATCACGATTCTCTTGCTTTATTGCCTTGGTAACACTGAACTGTGACTGGATGAAGAGGTAAGCAACAAGTATTTCTGTGCTGATTTAAGTGTTCACAGTGTATGAAGCAGTTAACGACCTCAGATGTCACCTAAATGCTTCAATCGTGATCAAACCTTGACCTGGCGGCCATAGTCAAGATGCATACTTCATCTTTAATAAGCAACTTTTCTGCAAGCTGACATGGTTATTATAGTCTCTCATTTAGAAAGCATAACAAAGTTGTTATCAGTCACCAATAATTCTTCTGAAGCAATATTTTTATTCCCTTGGTGTATACCACACTAAACATGGACCACAGGAAGAGAAGGAGATAGTTGTCCTAGGAGATTAGAAAGAAGACAAGCATGTCCACAAAAGCAAAAATGGAGCATACCAAGAAAAGAACACTGTCCCTATGTGAAACATGGAGGAGAATTGGTTAAGTATTGGGGCTGCTTTGCTGCATTTGATACAGGATGTATTAAATCTGAGCAGACTACCAAGGCATTCTGGGAAGAAATCTACTGAGTAATGTCAGAAAGCTTGGTCTCCGTTGCAGATCATCGATTTTCTAATAGGATAATGAAAAACAGGAATGACAAAAAGCAAAACATTGGACTATTCTGAATTGGCCTCCCATAAGCCTTCATATAAAAACTGGTGAACATCTGTAGGAGGAGCTGAAACATCTGGAGAAGGCACCCTTAAAACCTGAGACAGGTTGACCAGCGGGCCAAAATACCTGAAGTCTCATTGATAGTTCTGTTGAACCACCATTAAAAAAACAATGTCTGATTTTCATTTAATAATTTTTAGCATATTTTCATTATTACTTTTGTGTACTTTTCTGTGTCAAGTTATTTCAGTGACCATTGGGGGCTTTAGCTTCATTAGCAGAAGGGTACCAGCAGTTTTATCCACATGTGTACGACTTGTGGGTTAATGCTAAAAGGCTTCCCAAGCAGAGAACTCAATTGTGACCTGACAGAAAAAGAGACATTTTCAACAAAAAAACTCAAAAAACTTTAAAAGTCATAACACACAAGTCAAAGCAGTTGGAAGTCTCATATTGAAAACTAAGTGGTGGCACAAATTCTCTCCACATTACCGGATAATCACAGCGCTAGCGTAGAACTCGGGTTTTAAAAGTGACACACTGAGAATGAAATTAGAATACTCAGAAACATGAAATTCTTCAAAAAGGTGTTTTTTCCCACCTTTTTCTGTTCTGTTGAGTGCATACTCAGTTGTAACTGACAGTTTCCTGTGACTAAAAAGATTACTGAAAAGCTTCCAGACTCTGGAATTGGGACATACAATCCAAAGATGACAAACTTTTTATCCTTTTACAGGAAGAAAGAAATATATCTGTCAAGCCTGATGTGTTGACAGGAATAGTAGAGTGTTTTTCTGTCAGGTGCTTTCAAATGAAAAGTAAACTAACTTTAATAATATTTTTACATGTATGTTTCCTGAGTTGCATTTTTATTTAATTTATTTTTTCCCTGTATTAGCCACCTAAATTTTTAAACCGCAGTGATAAAAGTGTTTGAAAAAAGTAGCAGAAAACATCCTACAAATTAGCTCAATCCAGAAAGCAGCCAATTGCTCTGTTTTTTTAGGTGTCAAAATAAAGAGATAAATATGTACATCACACTTTCTAGTTTTCTATTTGTTGGAAGATTGTATCCTTCCAACAAAGGAAGGATACAGCCCAACTTTACAAATATGGGCTGTTTTATATTGTACTATTACAAAAAAATCACCAAATGTCGTGTCATGACAAAATGTGAACATGTTCAAGAGGTATGTGCAGTGTTGCAGGGAAAGATGGTGTAATGTAAGCAGGAGGCAGACTTATCCATTCACAAGCCCTAAAGCACAAGGGAATACACAAAAAGCAGAACTTGACAGAAAGATTTGATGCTGTCAGAGATTACAGCATCAGACTTTGAACAAATGGTTCACCCTTGTCATATGTGTGAACAATTTGATCGTAGAATTGGAAAGGAGCTCCTGAGATATCTAAAGAACTTCACTGGCTCGAGTCTGAGTCCTATATCTTCGAAATAACAGGTGAGTGGCTCCTATTCCTCAAAACTGCCTCAGCTACTAAACATAAAGAGTAAGCATTCATTACATGCTTTCCATATGGAAATGACAGCAGTGTTCTAAAATGAAGGGTCCTCTGCAGCATGCTGCCATGCTCCCACATCGTTCTCTTTCCTGCAGAAACAAAATACATCATCTGCTCCACAAAAGCTGCAAAAAAATTTTAAAAATACACCAAAAAGAAAAGTAGCCCTATTTACTGGGTTTGTATGAAGAGTGACATAATCAAGGGAGTACTTCAGAAGCAACAGACATTGAGAACCCTCTCACCCAGTCCAAACCATCACCTGAGAGATGAATCACCTCAGGGCCTGGCTGACAGATGGGCCGCGACACAAGACAGATGCTATAATGGAGTCTGTTCAACGTGGTGACCAACAAAACGATGTGAGAAATGTTCAAGCATCTGAAGGCTATTTAGTCAGCCAGTTCTTGGCATCAACCACATTGAAGAAAATGTCTTATTTTTTTCATAATAAACTTTAACAAGTAATTTTTTTACTTTTTTTTTTTTTTACAAATGCTTGCTTTTCCAAATGATAAGTAGGTTATTAGTAGATATTCCTTAATGTCTTAAGGAGAACAAAATGTCCAAAGGTTGGGATAAAATAGGAACAAGTGGGTTGAAAATGGCCTAGGAACAAATTGAGCCAAAGCATTTTTTTCTTTATTAAAATAAATAGAAGGCATAATAACCAACTATTACAACAACCGTTTATAGGCATGATATTTTTTTCTGATAAGACAAAGTGGTGGTGAAGCATTATTAGCTCATTGCCTTTTGAAATTTCCTTGTTTGAAATGTGTCTTCTGATTAGAATATGCCTCCCTTTCAGTGTTTATGCAGAATTACATAATATTTATAATGTAAAATAGAAACACAGATAATGCAGTAGTTGAGAGAAGTAACATGGTCTTCTACCAAAGCCCAGAGAAGAGCTGGATGTGCCTTCAAACAAAAAAATGTTGTGCCTTGTCTTCATTCAGCTCTTCCAATTTTTGAGATTTACATCTTTGTTGCTAATAAAATATTTTTCTCTGCATATTCAGCTTAGTTTTCTGCTCAGTCTCACCGTGAATAGAAACTAACTCCAAACACACTGAGTCTTCATAGTTTTCTAACTAAACGGGGTCTAATTATTGCATTTATCACATTTCTGAAATATTCTGATTACATCCTCTAAATTCAAACATGGATGGTGAGATCACAATTTCTTAGAAAGCAAATTTTTGCTTAATAATTGTGAACAACCAATGACATTGTCTTGACTAATTCCTTTGACTAAGATATTATGACTCCCTCACAACCCTGCAAGGATAAACATGCTAGATAATGGATGAACAGATAAACTTCTGTTTTGCTTCATTAGTGCATTAAATAGGGATCTTTGCATTGGTACTAGAGTATTAACTTCAAAGGCAAATATGCTTTATACCAGATTCCACCTCAAATGAGTTATTATTAAAAAGCCACCCACAGTCAGAAAATTATGTTGAATTATGTAAATGTAAGCATTTGTCAGTTTAGCCTTCACAGATTAAAACATTTCTTTAATTTACTATTTTTAAAAATGACAGTTTAAATGACACAAGGTGTTCAAAGTATTTTTTCCCACGAGCCGTACATCAAGCCTTGTGCTCCATGCTGTTACGGTGCATTATCTCTGACATAAAAGGATTGATGACTAAACCATAAAATAGAAATGACATTCCATACTGGTTTCACAGATTTCCAGTGAAAGCAGAACATGAGCTCAGAAACAAGCCTCTGGCTTTTCTGGTCTGAAAAATTCGGGACAAAGGAGTCGTCACCGAGGGTGAAGATAGAAGTCGACTCTGCAACCTCTCTTCTAGACTCTCCAGGAGGTTCTGGGGAAGGTGTTTGTTATTACTCAAAATGGCCTTCAATTTCTTCAGTACCACTCTCGCTACAGATCTTACGTTCTCCAGCCACCTGCCCAGCACTGCGCTTACACTTTTAACCAGCTTTTTCATCCTCTGACAGTTCTTGTCTGTGAGACCCAAACACACTGCTCCATGAAAAGGTGCACCAGCTAACACTGCATGGTGGAACATAAACAAGAACTCATATGGGAAGCAGTGGGTGTGCTCCCTGCACCCCTATAAACAACAGATTCACGGGGGACTCTTTGGCTGTGCCAGTCTGCCTCTAAATTCTGACTCACTTAATCTTTCAATTCTGGGCAGATGTTTGTAGATGTGCACCATCTCAATGTAATTTGCGGTTGTTGTGTGACAAAATTCCAACTACCATGAATATTTTTTCCAACCAATTTAGCTCTGTATTATGCCATCCAAGTAACAGTGTGTATCCGGTTTTGTGGCCAGTCTTTGACATACACATTTGGCAACAGCTGTGGGGTTTTATTGTTTTGTTTTCTTTTTTATATTTATAGATCCTCTGGGCTCAGAGCATCTGTGCACGCTGAAGGTAGACAACTTTCTTGTCAGGGATTACATCTGCTTTGTGTCGCAGCTTGAGTGTTGACAAATGGTGCATTTCCTGCAGCATCACTGATAGAGCAACGCTCAGCACCTTTATCACATCATTCCTTTCATTGTTGGTCATCTCAATACAGAGGCTTTCGGATGACCATATTATACAGCTATTAATATGAGTCTAAAGGACTCATATTAAGCTGTCCTTAGATTAAAGGACTTCATGCTAGTGTGTTTATGAAATAATCTTCCAGTATGTTCATTTCATCAGCATGTACAGCCACTTCTCTTCTGTTTGTCGATGCTGACTCAGAGATTTGACTGCGGTCATGCCTGAGAACATGGAGCAAGGTGTTTTATCACAATCAGTATTCACTGAAGTGTTGCTTTGTCAGTGTGCAGCAGCACCTCACTGATTGCTTCAGTTTTTCTAATCTGCCTTTACACTTTTTGCAGTGACCTTGTGTCTTTTGTATCTGACTCGGCTCACTTCTTTTTTTGCTAAATTTCATCTCCTCCTCTTCTGCCTCACACCCTGCTCAGTCTCATCCTATTCTCAGGAGTAGCATTGATAGTGATGTTGCTAGCTACTGTGTGGGTTCCTCTAATGGCCACAGATGGTTTACAGTCACACTTTAGCTGAAAGACCTCACTTAGGGACTTGATTCCAAAGAGTAAGCTTTTAAAACCGGTTCCTCCTCATGGGATGTTGAGCACGCAGCAGCAATTATCCTTCTTCTGACTTTAGCTGTCACTAGAAAGCTTTTTACCAATCCGAATGATTGTTTTTTTATTTCCAGGAAGAGTCCGTTGAGCATCATGTGTCATGGGAACAGATTGATGTTGTAGCTTTACTTGAATTCCTGGAATCCAAGCACATGTATTTGTTTTATTCTTTATTTTTAGTGACCGCCAGGTTGTTTACCTGTAGTTTGTATTTCATCACTTTTGCAATTAAATGAACCTGCAGGAGGCCATCCAAAGCAACTTTCAGTCTGTCCATTCTCATCAGTGGTATTTTCCCGCGTCAGGGTTTAATGGGGTTGCTGGGAAAATATTAATGCTTTTACACTGAACTCCTCTTTTGCTGCTGGATGCTTTTTTGTGAAACAACATTCACTTTTTTAGCATTCAAAGCTGCCTAAATCATGTGCTCCTTTTTTCTTTTTTAGGAGAGAGGAAGGGCAAGGGAAAAAAGTACAGATTAAGAGTTATCTAGAACCAGCTCTGTTCTGGTTAGCTGCTATAAACCAGTAACAAGGGTTTAAATCAATCTATCCACAAACAGAAAGCCAGCGCAGTGATGTCAGACCATTTTCTGTGGCTCGTCCAGAGCCTTTTTATCACACCATTAAAGTAATCGCTACTGAAAATAACAGCATGTACTCATTTTACCGTGTCTTCTGTCAAAGGGTGGCTAACAATTGGAGTCCTTGAGACACTGTGTTTTTACAGAAGCCTGTGAAGGCGGTCAGGATTATTTTTAGAATTACATTGTGAAGGAAATAATACATTTCACCAAGAGAAAACAACACATAATAATAGTGTAATACCTTACTACCAAACACACATACTGTAATATATGTAATACACCACTAGTTTGGTGACTGAGTCTGAAAAGGAGTATGAGGAATAACATAATAACATGATGTAAAGCTCAAAAAGATGATTTTGAAGGCTTAAATCAAAACTACACAGGTTTTAAACACTGAAAACAAGATGTGTGAATATTGTACCCCTCTGTCTTTTTTATGAGCTTTTAATATTTGCATTTACAAAAGTGCTAATGTGATTCTATTTGATTTTCCCATGTTAAAGCCATTAATGGTTTAAAGAGGACAGGTTCTTATGAAATACACTCCCATCAACCGCTTTACTAAATGCAGCTGTTCAATTGGTTGTTAAAGCAAACATGATTCCAGCCAATTACCTGCTAGCAACTTCATGCACTACCTGCGTTAATGCAGAGAAGTACAAGCAATCTAGTTTGGTTGGTGGGCTACAGCAGCAGAAGACCAAAGCGATTGCTGCTGCTGTCAGCTAAGAACAGAAAGCTACAGTTCGGCTTCACCAATATTAAGTAATAACATATTGGAAAAATATGTTATCAGTCCAATAAGTCTTAACATTAACTTGACGTTTAAATGGTAGGATTAGGTTTTTATGAGTAAACAACAGTAAATCATGAACCTTAATGTATTATCACTGCAGGCTGGTTACTGCACTGCGGTCCAATGACCTCCACCAGATCTCAGTCCAGTAGCCTATAGTTTTACTTTGAGATTTTAATGTGCAGCCAAAAAGTTAAAAGATGATGCTGTGGTGCAAAAATGGACCAACATCCCAGAGGGAAGTAGCATGTTGTTGAATTGATGCCACAAGGAATTAAAGTTGTGGGTGCATTGAGGTAATATTAAGATGTATTTAATATTACAGTGGGAGGTGAATAAATTGAATATTTTAAAAGAGGCTTCAGAAGAGTCAGCAGGGTAGATCTGAGTGGGTGCAGTCAGATTTTTTTTCATTTAAGGAAATTAAACAACTGGGGGTTTCTTATGAGACATTGCTGCTGAGCATTCAGTGCAATTTGTCAGTTCTGTGAGCTGCACAAATTGATTTTAATTACCTTCAAGCATACTGGCATCTTACTCTAGCAGGAGATGATTATAAATCAGCATCCCCGTGGACTGCAAAAAAATCACGTTTGCGTGTCTTTTTGTGTGTGTGTGCGTTGCTTTGGTGGCATGGAGAAGCTCTCCATTAGCTAAATTGATCTGCATTATTTTGAGTACTGAACTCTCTCTGGCCTTGAACCCTCTCTGGCCCTGAACTCTCTCTGGCCCTGAACTCTCTCTGGCCCTGCTCTTTCCTGTTGATTTTATCAAGGCAGTTGCATTTGGATCCTGCAATGAAAGCAGCTGCTACCAGCCTGATGAGCTTCAGGTCTCAGAGTTATCTAAGTGAATAGGTCCTGCTTATGTATTGAGGTTATTTTCTTATAGACATTATATCCCGACCTTATGTTAAAATCCAGAATCTTGGACTTTGTTCATTTCCAATTAGCTGTGAATTGAAGAGGAGCTGCCAGAAGATGCAATATAATTCCTTTAAGAAAAACAACATTGTTGTGATCTTTAGGCTGTTTGGACTTCAAGTTTAAGTTATTCCTCTTCTGATCATTTCTTTCTTCTTGATTTTTTCTTATTTCTTGTTATTTTAGTTTACCATTTGTGTCAGTTCATTTATTCTCATCAGCTCTGTCACATAATCCAGTTCATGTAGCGAACCAAGTAGCCAGGGGGCACAATAAAATCTGTTATTCTATTATTATAACAAAATATTATAATAAAAATAGATGATGTATTGTAATGGATATATGGCTAATCAACACCTACTGTAAGTAACAAATTTGCTCCAGAAAAGTGACTCTCCCTCAGTCTCCCCTGAGGGATTGGGGCTGCACTTCAATTTCGATTGGCAGACACCATGTGTTCGATTCTGGCCTCGAAAAGAGAAAAATTAGAACAGTTGTTTATTTCTGTGTTTATTAGGTTCAGGGTTCATTCCTTGTTTTCTTTCTCTCTGCCTGCCAGCTCTCTCTCTCTTTCCCAAGTGTTTTCAATCATGTAATCTCCTTTGTTCTCCCTTTCTTTGCTGCATTCACTCATTTCTGACAGTTCTGACCGTTCACTACTCCTTTGTCAGTGTATATACTGTTCCCTCTCTCCAATGTTATTCACTGGCTCTTTCTTCTCATTCTTCATTATAAACAATAATAATCTAGGCTTCTTAATGAATGTTTCTCATTTGGATTGCTAGGACTCCTTTGTTACTCAGCTGCATTATGACAAACAATTTGTTTCCTTCAAAATCATGACATCAGTGGAGTTTCATCAACTAATTTTCAAACGTTTTATATTACCTTGAGCCATGATGTTAAGATTAGTCTTTACATGATTGAAAACTGTCTGACTTGGATATTTCTTTAATGACTTTTCTGTCAAGAAAACCCTAGATTTGTTCATGATAGATTTGTAAAACAAGAGAGCGAAGACTTTTTATAGGACCTGTAAATGTGTGTCTGAGTGACTGACTATGTCACATGAGCCATTTCCCTCCACTGGGGAATGACTCCCAGTGGAGGAGCCATTTCCCACAACCCTGAAACCCACAAGTTTCAGGGTTGTATTTTCTTCAGGGGCTTCTGTGCAGTACAACCCATTTTGAAGTTTACAGATCATCAGTTACCGTCAGCCTGCTACAAGGAGATGACACACCTCGTTAAAACGGTTTTATCCTATTTTTGTGACAGTTCCTTTTTAAAACTAAATGTCTCCAAAATCAAAGATCTCTGCATAGACTTTCAAATTAATCCTCTCCATCACTGACATCAATGTTTAAAGGGAAGCTTAATATTGAAAAAGACAGGAAAAACAGCACATCAAAGACTGCACTTCCTCTGCACAGTTTGTGTAAAATGTTGACCATTTTCTATCGACATGCAATCAAATATTTACTTTTTTCATATCTCTTGGTTTGGTAACATTAGAGAAGAAGAAACAACAAAATGAAAGTACCTGGTAAAATTATATCCACTATATTACCTGATCTGACAAATTGTATTGAAGGACGTCACACAAAATGCTAAAGTCATTTTCTTTAGCATTTCTGCCTGACTGATCACCCTCTGCATTGTGAATCTAAGCTCCTACCATCTGGTAACAGATTCAGATGTCCAAAAGCAAAGATGAACAGATGGAAAAACTCATTACTCAGACAATTATGTAGCTAAAATGAAAAGGGACTGTCAACATTTCCTTTAGATTTTTAGAGTTAATTAAAACTCAAGCCAGATACTTTCCTTTTCATTTTGTGTGTGTGTGTGGGGGGGCGCGTGTGTGTGTGTGTTTACTCACCTTTTTAAAGTGATTTTGGCTGTGATTTTGCTATCTTTGCCTTACCTTACCTTCAAGGCAAAATGTCTACAGGGACAATTATAAAGTGAAGCATACAAGCAGTTATTCTAAGAAGGTTTCAAGTGTTTGCTAGACAAAGTAAGTAAACATACAACATCATGACCATCAAGACACATGATGCAGGCCAGAACGAACGGCTTGGAAGGTTAGGGTATTAAATAATACATGAGCAACTCACAGGGCAGTGATCAATGCGTCACGCAAAAGTGGAAAGAGTATGGCACAAATGCAAAAAAAAAAAAAAAGACATCTCTGCAGCCAAAATCTTCATTCTGCAGCTCATTGTGTCGAGTCTTATTCTGTCCCTGTTGTCAGGATGTGTGAATTGTTCTGACAAGAAATTCTTCAAACAAAATGATCATGTCAGCCGTGACAAGCATCAGTCTTTTTAACATAATGGCAATCCCACAGGATGTAGGGCAATTAGTTTAGTGCAGGTACTTAACTGCACTCAACTACTTTATAGACAGAGTCACACCTACAGACTCTTACACAGAGTCACATTTATAGACATTTGCAAACCCTTTCTTTCCACTAAATCTGAAGTCTGACCAGATCTCAAGAATAAAACAGATCCACTGTTAAGTCCACATGATGTCGACCACATCTAGATTTAATAAACAAAGTCAAAACAGCGCCCTCTGGCGGTACGGACAGGTCTGAAAATTGTTGCGGATCAGAAACTGCGTGAAACTTTTTTTATTATAGGATTTAGAAAACCATCAAATAAACACAAGCTAATAGAAAAAAGTAAAAAATAATTAAATAAAAACAATTCTGAGTATTTTCTATGATTTTTATTTTCCATTAAATAACATTTAATGGAAATGTGTCGCCTTTTTTATTATGCTGTGTGCCAACCTTTTTGTAAGGTTGATGCAGTCTCCGCGACCTGTTTCAACCTTGCTTTGGAGCAAACCAATAACACACACATTGGATCAAATGCATGCCTGGGAAACTGCACCTCTCCGCACACACACACACAACATGGTCAGGTGTAACCAGCATCGTAATAATTTCCTCCCATGGTGACTGACACCATGGGAGTCTCTTTAACATTAGAGACTTATTAAATCCATGCAGCGAGCTCAGAGCAGAGCGGAGTCAGACTCTCTGAAGCTGCTCATCGATGGGATGCATTTTCAATCCATATCTGTGAGAGAAGCGCGCACCGGAGCGCACGCACCCCGCACACCACGTTCAGACTGGGAAAGCTTCCACAGACACATCTGGAATCAGGACCAGAAAGGATTTCCGCTGCGGTCCGGTTCAGGTCCATTTACCTGAGAAATAGTCAGTTTTACAAGAGAAAGACGAAGAGAAAACAAAATCCTTGCTTGAGGTTACATTTTAACTAATGGATTTCTTGAACGTTTCTTATTTTTCTAGGGGAGACTCAAATTTAACAAGAGGTAAGTTAATTGTTTGATTGACTGTAACATGAATTTTATTTTTAGTTCTATTAATATGGCAAGAATTATTGTCAATAAGTATTAAAAGTAATGGCATGAGACAACATATAATAATAGTAATAACTAAACTCTCATTGTTATTTAACTAAAAATATTGTAGAAATTGTGTAACCTGTTTTGTCAGTGTTGACCTATTTTAATTAAAGCCACAAGCATGAAAAAGAAAAAATGGAAAGATTTAAGTAAGATTTTCCTACAGGGTTTAAAGTACTTAAGAGCAATATCTTTATTAAATTTGATATATAAAGGTTTGGTTTATTTTTCTTCCTTTAGAAAAAAAACTAAGAATAAAAGGTCTTATTAGAAAGCTTCCACAATTGTGCAAGAGCTTTCTGAATAAAACATCCAAATATGACATTGAAGTAAGAATGGAAAAATAAAATTATATAAACATGTGGACAAATTTATTGCAACCGTTTTACATGAGAAATTATATCATGTTTATGAAATAACTATATGGAATAAAATCACCAGAGGCACAAATGCCAGCACTTCTTCTGTCAGTACTTTGTACAAATTGTTTGGCCAAAAGGACGGCAATGGTACTTCACAAGGTTGATGCATAGAGAGAAAAGGATGTCCGTTTTTCTTTGTGTAGTCTCTAAATAGTCCAGAGTCATCAAATCTTTCTTTTATCTCTTCAACTCACCCTGCAAGATTTCTAAGATATTTAAATATGATAATTGACATGGCCACGGAAATATCTCCTGCTTTGAAAACCATTTCTTACATGATTTAACAATATTTTTATGACATCAACAAGCCCAGCCTCATCTGTTCAAGTTAAAGTCCCAGAAGAGTTTTGCAAAACCCATGTTTACATGTGATGGTAGGAAAGTACAGATATTTTCCTGATATCAAAAATCAAATCAAATCAAAATTTATTTGTAAAGCACCTTTCATCAACAAGGCATTTCAAAGTGCCTGAATGCTTTATCACCAAACATTAGGTTGACATGTACAGTAGATGGCATACAATGATTAGGGATATTGGTGACTGCAGTCAGCTTAGTTGCAAGTTGCTTTCAGAAATTGGTCTGTTATGTCATATTCATACACTAGGGACACAGTCGGCCATATAATACTAATTTGATCCTAATCCTGTCCAACTCAAAAAACATTATAGATTAAAAGAGTGCTTCAGCTTATTGTTCAGGATAACAGTAATTTTGCCACCTGGTAATTTTTTTTTTGCAATTATTGCTTACCATGATTTTTTTTTTCTCAATATTTTGTTTTCTGCTGTTGTGTTTTCTGGTGTGATATGCTTTTCAGTGACTGTTGAATTAGACAGAATTTTATTACTCTGTTCCAATGAGTCAGTAAAATGTACATACTGCTATAAAATAATCACTTTCAGATGATGATAGAGTAGTTTTCTTAGTATGCTTGAATTGATGGTCATTGTTTTGTTCCAGCTGAAGATGATGCCCCTCACTGCGGTGCCAGTCTGCCTGTCATCTTTGGAATCATCTGTTTCCTGGGCATCATCGGGAACTGCATCGTCATTTACACAATTCTGAAGAAGACAAAGTGTCGTGCCAAGCAAACAGTCCCAGACATATTCATCTTAAACTTGTCAATCGTCGATCTCCTGTTTCTTCTTGGCATGCCGTTCCTCATCCACCAGTTGCTGGGCAACGGTACGTGGCACTTCGGTGCGGCCATGTGCACTGTCATCACTGCCCTCGACTCCAACAGCCAGATTGTCAGCACTTACATCCTCACTGCAATGACCCTTGACCGCTACTTGGCGACTGTTCACCCGATCCGCTTCAACCACATCCGAACACCATATGTAGCTGTACTGGTCATCGGACTGGTGTGGGTACTGTCCATGTTCACAATCATCCCTGTGTGGATGTACACTGGTCTGATGCCTCTGCCGGATGGACTGGTTGCTTGTGCTCTCCTTCTCCCAGATTTGGTCAATGACACGTACTGGTTTACACTTTATCAGTTTTTCTTGGCTTTTGCAATCCCTTTGGTCATCATCTGCCTGGTGTTCTTCAAGATCCTACAACACATGTCCGCCAGCGTGGCACCGCTGCCCCCACGCAGTTTAAGAGTGCGGACCAGGAAGGTGACCCGGATGGCGGTGGCCATCTGCCTCGCTTTCTTTACCTGCTGGGCTCCTTACTACATCCTGCAGCTCATCCATCTCGGGGTGCAGAACCCAAGCATAGCTTTCTCATATGCGTATAACATCGCCATCAGCATGGGTTACGCAAACAGCTGCATCAACCCATTTCTCTACATTGTTCTCAGTGAGACCTTCAAGAGACATTTCCTCCGGGCGGTGCGGCCAATCAACAGGAAGTTCAGAGTAAACCCGAGCACCACAGACAGTGTTAGCATGAGGATTGTACCAGAAGGGGCTCAGCAGGAGCAGGCCTCCAGGGAGATGTTGCCCTCCAATGATCCCCCACAGTGATAAGTCTGTAAATATCACTGATAAATCTGTTTAATCCCAGATTTTTCCTGTCAAAATAGGGGCTTGCTCGACAACTGTTAGTGGGGAAAAGCATTGTCTAAATGTACTCATTTTTTGTTCAATTTGATCTATATTCACATGAAAGAAAACGAAAAAAAAAAGAAAATACAGAATGACACTAACATGCAGATCCAGTCAGAGGTATACAGGATAAGACCCGCTGCAGGTCTGGGGGTCAAAGGAGAAGTGAAAATTCTCAAAGGACTTGGTAAAGAGTGTTCCAGTTGTACACACATAAACAGGTGTACCTCAAATTAGAATATCATTAAATAGTTCATCCACTCAAAATGTGTGGATTTGTGTTTTAGGTGTTTGTTTCTGTTGGTTTGGCGGCTGCAGGAAGCCCAGTGTGTCATGAAGCGGTGTGGTGTTGGTGGTGAGGCAGGCGCAGCGGACCCAGGTCAGATGAAAATGATGATTTTTAATTATAAATAAGTCCAGAAACACGGCAGCTCGCACAGAGACACACCGACGACGAACAGACTAGACATTGACGAGGACCCGACGAGGAACAAAGAACACAGGTGGAGTTAAATACACGGGAGGGTAATCACAGAGACGAGACACACCTGGGAACAATCAAGGGGAGGACAGGACAACGAAGAGACTTAAGGACACAGAAAACTCTAAATAAACACAGAAAAACACAGATCCTGACAGTACCCCCCCCTCAAGGGCGGCTACCAGACGCCCACAAAACAAAAACACAAAGGTGGAGGGGCGCTGGACGGCGGGCCAGAGTCCAGAAAAACACAAAACAACCCACCGTTGTGGGCGGAAACACCGGGAGGGCCAAGAGTCCAAAAACAACAAAAAACTACCCACAGGGTGGGCGGAGGCAACGGAGGCGGGAACCATGGAGGTGGTCTGGCGGTCGTCCGCGGCGGCGGGAACCACGGAGGCGGTCCGGCGGTCGTCCGCGGCGCTGGAGGCGGGAACCACAGAGGCGGTCCGGCGGCCGTCCGCGGCGCTGGAGGTGGGAACCACGGAGGCGGTCCGGCGGCCGTCCGCGGCGCTGGAGACGGGAACCACGGAGGCGGTCCGGCGGCCGTCCGCGGCGCTGGAGGCGGGAACCACGGAGGCGGGAACCACGGAGGCGGGAACCACGGAGGCGGTCCGGCGGCCGTCCGCGGCGCTGGAGGCGGGAACCCCGGAGGCGGGACCCCAGGAGGTGGTCCAGCGGCCGTCCGCGGCCCTGGAGGTGGCGATGATGAGCCCCGGGGGCCGCCCACAGACGGCGATGACGAGCCCCCCGAGGTAGGGTCTCTGGTGGAGCACAGGGGGTCTCGGTCGGAGCACAAGGGGTCTCGGTCGGAACGGTGGGGGTCTGAGTCTCGGGTGGAACGCTGGGGGTCTCGGTCTCGGGTGGAACGCAGAAGGTCAGGGTCTCGGGTGGAACGCAGAGGGTCTCGGTCTCAGGTGGAACGCAGAGGGTCTCGGTCGGAACGCAGAGGGTCTCGGTCTCGGGTGGAACGCAGAGAGTCTCTGGAGGAACGCAGGGAGTCAGAGTCGGAACGCAGGGAGTCAGAGTCGGAACGCAGGGAGTCAGAGTCGGAACGCAGGGAGTCAAAGTCGGAACGCAGGGAGTCTCGGAAGGAACGCAGGGAGTCTCGGAAGGAACGCAGGGGGTCTGGGTCTCGGAAGGAACACTGGGAGTCTCTGGAGGAACGCAGGAGGTCAGGGTCTCAGGAGGAACGCAGGAGGTCAGGGTCTCAGGAGGAACGCAGAAGGTCAGGGTCTCAGGAGGAACACTGGGAGTCTCGGTAGGAACACTGGGAGTCTCGGTAGGAACACTGGGAGTCTCGGTAGGAACACTGGGAGTCTCAGTCTCTGGTGCGCCGGCTGCTACGGCCTCGGGTGCGCCGGCTGGAACGCCGGCTGATTCGGCCTGGGGTGCGCCGGCTGGAACGCCGGCTGATTCGGCCTGGGGTGCGCCGGCTGGAACGCCGGCTGATTCGGCCTGGGGTGCGCCGGCTGGAGGTGAGCCGGAGCGGAGCCTGGGGGCCGGCTGCGTAGGCGAGCCGGCGCGAAGCCTTGGAAACGGCTGCGGGGGCGAGCCGCAGCGAAGCCTTGGAAACGGCTGCGGAGGCGAGCCGCAGCGAAGCCTGGGAACCGGCTGCGGGGGCGAGCCGGAGCGGAGCCTGGGAACCGGCTGCGGGGGCGAGCCGCAGCGAAGCCTTGGAACCGGCTGCGGGGGCGAGCCGCAGCGAAGCCTTGGAACCGGCTGCGGGGGCGAGCCGGAGCGAAGCCTCGGAACCGGCAGCGGAGGTGACAGCTCCGGAAGGCGACGAGGGGCCGGGTCCACCGGCGGCTCACGTCGCTGTCTCCGGGCTGACCGTGGAGGTGGCGGCTCCGGAAAGCGACGAGGGGCCGGGTCTGCCGGCGGCTCACGTCGCTGTCTCCGAGCTGGCAGCGGAGGTAGCGGCTCCGGAAAGCGACGAGGGGCCGGGTCTGCCGGCGGCTCACGTCGCTGTCTCCGGGCAGACAGCGGGGGAGGTGTCTCCGGAAAGCGACGAGGGGCCGGCTCCACCGGCGGCTCAGGTCGCTGGCTTCCCGGACGGAGGTATCGACGGGGGCCATATCCGGGGGGTGCCAACACCAGTCTTGTCCCCCGGAATAGCTCCCGCTGCAGGTCGGCGAGGGCTTCAGTCAGCTCCCTCTCCTCCCTGCCGGATCTCCGCCTCGGTCCGCTCCGCCTTTTGGGAGGGAACCTCACTCCAGCTGCGTCCATTTTGCGCAGCCTCACCGTTCGGTCTGGTCGGGTCCTTCTGTCATGAAGCGGTGTGGTGTTGGTGGTGAGGCAGGCGCAGCGGACCCAGGTCAGATGAAAATGATGATTTTTAATTATAAATAAGTCCAGAAACACGGCAGCTCGCACAGAGACACACCGACGACGAACAGACTAGACATTGACGAGGACCCGACGAGGAACAAAGAACACAGGTGGAGTTAAATACACGGGAGGGTAATCACAGAGACGAGACACACCTGGGAACAATCAAGGGGAGGACAGGACAACGAAGAGACTTAAGGACACAGAAAACTCTAAATAAACACAGAAAAACACAGATCCTGACACAGTGTCCAATTTCTCAGATAATTTAAGTTTTGCTAATGACCAAAAAGGCTTTCAGTTATTCCTGTTGCTTGTGAAGCAGAAGTTTTTCATCTGCCAAATTTTCCTTCGAAAGGCTTCAATGTAGAACTCTATGACACTTGTGCAGTATCGACTTTCTTTGGCACACCTATCTTGTGGTGTCAGTCTGTGTTTTTCTCATGAATGTGTAAGCCATAATATAACATTTCTGTCATTTTTGGTCTTACATGGTTTTCAGTTTTTCCTGAACCTTTGAATTTTGTCTTTTCACGGCTGTGGGCTGTGTTTATCAAGGTGGAGTCTTGAATTGTGTCCTTATGCTTGTGGCTACATATCAGTTATTTTAACAGTGAATGTGAAACACTGGCATACAAAACAAGGTAGTGTTGTTTCCATCTTGGAAAAAACATCTCAGGGAATTTATTTGATTAGGTGAAGATTTCGCATTGTTGTGCTTTGTAATATCTGATCAATCCGAACGGGTCACTTTTCCAAACTTTGTGTTTGAAGATGCTAAAAATAATATTTTTGCTGTCGTATTTTCTGTTCCATTCTCAAAGCAACAATGCTTGCACTGCAGGAACATCAGCCTCTTTCCTATGAGCTGACTTCAAACTTACTCTGTGCACAATGACTGAATACAAATCAAATGCACAGCACTACTAAACAGAAACTACACTCTCTTTGTCGATAGCTCTGGTGGTTCTAAAGAAAATCAATTGAATAAAACCTTAAGTGAACAAAAGAAATCACTACCAAACAAAGACAAAGCCAAGATGGAAGCACAGCATTTGCAAAATGTTACTGTTTTCTATGATTAACCCCACTTACGCTGCAAATACTGCTCCTGTATGACCTTTTCAGTTTTACAACCCTATTGAAGAATTTTTAGGCACTCTTTCTCACAGCATTGCTTCAGTTCATGGAGATTTGTGGGGATTCATGTCTGCACAGTTCTTGCTCTTATATCATAGCATTTTAAATCGGTCAAGGTCTGGACTTTAATCCAGCCATTAAAAAAAAAATGTTTATATTCTGCTTCAGTCATTAGGATTCAGATTGGCTGCCGTATTTGTGATTATTGTCCTGCTAATGTCCCAGTTTGGGCCAAGCTTTAGCAAACAGACTGATGTGATGGACATTACTTGGAAATTGCCAACCTGATGGATTGACAGAATCAAATGCATCTCCGAATTTTCCTCCAAAAACCTATGAAAGCAGCAGGGTTGCACCTGTAGCTTTTCCACACAGAGTTGCTCTTCTAATGTGCTTTTTTGTGCCAAGTAAATATTGAAACTGTTGAAATCTTTTGTGTGGTTTTGTTCACTCGAGACTGGATTTAAATAATCTCAGAAGTAAAGACCAGATCATATTTTGCAGAAAATATTTTCTAATATATGAAATTTTGTATTCTTAAATGAAACTGTGAACAACATAGTGCAATTATTTGTTTAAAGCTGCAGTACACTATTACTGTTTACTATCAGCTGATTCTTACTCAGCTGTCGTTCAGCCATGCAGCATGATGTGACTGCAGTGAAGCTCAGTTTTATGTTTTATGTTCCAGCTCCTGTGACAAGGTGCATTGCAATGCTAAAAAAATACAGACTGTGATGTGCGTTTGTGTTAACTTGCAACCAGGTAACCGACCTCTGTGAATGCGAGGTGACCAGTAAGAAAATCTGTTATTGTGTGCAGTGATACAACTAAAAGAAAAGAAAAACCACTTGGCTTTGATTTGATTGCTCAGTCGCTATCAGAGAAAGCCGACAAGTGGGAATATTTTTTCTGCTTTATTTGTCGTTTGATCAATTTATGTCCTGTGAAGTTGGATTGTACCATGAGCTTTCTTGTTCGGAGCTTTTCAGGCAAACTGAAATGTAAAAAAAACAGTCATACATGACAGATGGTTAAGGTATGTTTTTGTGGGGTATAGCAGAAACAAGTGTTCAGCAACATAGTAGAAGGAAAAAAAGAATTAACATGTTCTGACCAAAGTGATCAACATACTAGATTTCACCAGTTTTCAGTTCTTTTAGGACACAGGTGTCAAACTCCAGTCCTCAAGGGCCGGTGTCCTGCAGTTTTTAGATGTGCCACAGGTACAAACCACTGAAATGAAATGGCTTAATTACCTCCTCTTTGTGTAGATCAGTTCTCCAGAGCCTTGCTAATGACCTAATTATTATATTCAGGTGGTGCTGCAGAGGCACATCTAAACATTGCAGGACAGCGGCCCTTGAGGACTGGAGTTTGACACCCCTGTTTTAGGAGATGCAGCTGAATCAAAATTCACCCATATGAGGAGCACAAACACACACACACACACACACACACACACCCACACACCCACACCCACCCACACACACCCACACACACACACACACACACACAACTGTTTGCACACAGGTGACTTGGCCATCAAAGAGTAAAGAAAAAGGAAATATAAGAGCATAACAGTAAAGGCTGTTTTTTGTGAGTCCATACCAGCACTTTTTTATGGCACATAGTTATGGTTTTAAGATTTAGATATTGAATATTGTGATGTTTATGTTGTATTTATTGATGTTTTTTTTATGTAATAGTATATTATTTCTCCTTTAAAATAAAATTGTTTTTTTCTGAACTGTGTTTGTTTGTGTGTCATAGCAAGCTTTGAGTGGATGTTTGTTTTTATTTGGAGATTAAAATCACACAGACATTTCACATAAGTCCTAAGTCTCTTTCTTTGATTAGACAGGTCTTGTTTCTATTACTTTAGTTCAGTTACTGTTTCTGGTTATGTTTATTTCTTGTCTCTAATTATTCCTTGTTACTCCGCCTTCTGCTCTCGCTCTCCTCACACCTGCAACACATTTCTAATCAGACATCTGTTCCTTGTTTAGTAATCAACCTCCCCAGTACATTTACAACTCATTCTCAGTTCTTCCTGGCTGGCTCCTCCTGTTGTATCCAATCAGATCCTGTTATACCACACTTAATCCCTGGTTTATATGGAGTTAAATTTGTTTCACAATTATTCAAGCAAAAAAAGTAGTATTCAAGCAAAAAAAAAAAAAAAAAGTTTCAAATAAAAAAAACTTACAAGTTTTTGTTTGAGATAAAAAAAATTTTTTTGTGATGCTCCCTTTTTTTTCATGAACTCAATGAGTTTTGCTTGCGCTTCTCAATCTTTTGCTTGCGATTGTCACATGAATATCCTGGGCGGGGCGTAAAGAAGAAAGATGTAAGACGTCTTCCTATTGGTTAGCGCTGACTGAAGCAACAGACTCCGAGCTTTCCCTTCTCAGAACCTCCGCCATTTGCTTGCCGCTTTAGCAGAAAGCAAATTGTAAGTAATCTTTACAATATTACGTTGTTTAACAGCTACTAAAGTGTCCATGCTTTATTCAGAGAATAACGCCTTATGCAGCTTATGAGGACAGTTGATATCTTGTGTGCCGCGATCCCTGGTAGCATATTGTGCTAGCTAATGTTAGCACTAGGAAAAGTGCATAAACTAGGCTTGTGTAATATTCGCCTGTCTTTATGTTGAATTCGTTAACCAGGGCACCTCTGCCGAGTGGCATTAAGTGTGGAAAATACCAAATGTATCTGGAGGAAATATGTGTTAAAAACTGTTGTGTAATCCTCGGTGTGTGTGCGTGGGTGTGTGTGTGTGTGTGTGTATTAACTAGCATTGAAGCTAAAGTGGGAAAACATAGCAGATCGCTGCACCAATATTATGAGGTCCACGTTAATGTGCACCACACGTCAAGTGACTGTACAGATTATTTATTTACCAAGCACATAATGGATGAGGGGAGGCAATGTAACTCTTAAATATATATTTTCTTCCAGATGCAAAATGAAAAACCAAGCTGGTAGATCACAGGCTGAAGGAGGATATTCTCATATTTTGCTTTTTTTATTATTTGTTGTGTATGTGTCTTGTACTTAGCTTTATTTAGAATTAGATGCAATATGCCTTTTGCTGTGTTACGTTGTGAAATTAAATTGTATAGTTTCTATACAATGACTGGTGGTGTATAATATACTATCAACTTTCATCAAAATTAACGAATCTTTGTATTGCAATGTCAAGAACACAAGTAGTAAATATTATTGAGCATTATGTTGACATGGTCTATGTTTAACAGGTGATCTTGTTTGTATTTTTGGGAAACTACTTATGTGTCTTTCAACAACTAGATTTATGTTTATGTGTTGATGTATGTTGATATCAGATGTATTGTGTTTTCTTGCGTGTATTTCAGCTCAATATATCAGAAGTGTTGTGTAATAGAGACTGTACTATTTTTGCAATATATATAGCTGCTTAAGTATGAACAGAGTCACCTGTTCATAGTGGTGCAATACCTCTTGGTAAAGGTAAGAGCTTTTGATTTCCAATCATATGTAATTATTGATTTCAAATTATCGATGTTTGTTTTGTTTTAATCAGTTATTGTTAATTTATATGTGTTGTAATTGCGTAAATAATATCAGTGTCATAATCATAAGGGTCAAAGTTGAAATGGGGGTTATTAAGAAAGGAACTCCTGTCATCCATCACAAAGTTTGTTCAGTGAAACTTGGGAAGGAGGGCGGGTCTTTCTCTTAGTACCGCCCATTTGACCTTTGGTCTTTTATATTCTCAGATTCGTTGGCAGATATTTTCTTGTCTTCTACAGCACAGTCAGTGAAGTAGGTATTTTATAGTATTATTTGAATAATAAGCTAAAGTTTTTATTGTGTTTTGTCTTTATAATTGTTATTATCTATATATTTTTTGCTTTCTAAAACGTGGCAAATTTTTCTCCACTGAAACTCCCAAAATTGACCGACCCGGAGTTGAAGGCCGTCCAGAACGCGGCCCAGCTGGCATGTGCAAGTATAGTAGTTGGTAACTAATTTTAAAAAAGTATTGTGTTTGGAAGCTTGTGTATGAGGTTGTGTAGTGTTAAGTAGTTCGATTTATAGTAATTCTTTTTGGATATAAAAACATACCTGTGAAGTTTTAGGTTACAGAATACTGTAAATTTCGCCTGGTGGGGACATGTGAACTACGAACGTAACATGGAGGGGGAGGGAGGGCCGCCATTAGACCACGGGACAGATGAACATAAGTTCAGTGGGTGAGATAAATGTAAGACTGGGGGGACAGAAGAAAGAAAGAAAGTACACAATGTGGGAAGGAGACGTGAGCGTTAGACCAGGGGACGAACGTAAGATGGAGGGGAGGGGAGCAATATGGGATATTTACGGGAAAAGAGTAATATTGGAGAAAGGTGGGTAAAGTAAATCCTAGTTTCCCGGCCAATACGGGAGATTTGACGTTTCATTTAGCGTGGCGCGATTTGGACCGTGTGGAGCGTTCCATGTTTTGAGCGCGTCCAACACTCCACGTATTTGAATGTAAACCTGACGGCCAAAGAGTTTAGTTCCGAACTAAACGTTTCGAACTTGAAGCATCACATGCGCTTGGTATCAATGCAGCTTTAAATGTGTTTCATGTAAGAAGTGAATGAATCATTCAGTAGTTAAATTATTTTTTGCTAATTTTATTTTTATTAGAATAAAAGTAATATAAATGTCGTGATCTGTGTTTTTCTGTGTCTATTTTGAGTTTTTGTGTCTTCCCCTTGATTGTTCCCAGGTGTGTCTCGTTCCCTGATTGCCTCCTGTGTATTTAATGTCACCTGTGTTTCTGCGTCTTTGCCGGGTCCTTGTCGTATGTGTCTAGCTGTTGTACTGTTGTCCATTCGTTTCACCACTTGCCACCGGCGTTGAGCCCTGGCGTCCGCTCAGCCGTGCTGCCTGGTTGTTGGACTGTTTTTGGATTGCGTTTCGGACTGTTTGGGATTATTCTCATCATTAAACATTCATCTTTCACATCTACCTGGGTCTGCTGCCTTTACCTCACCGCTTCCACCGCACCACATCATGACAGAAGGACCCGACCAACAGGAACTACGGTGAGGCACGCTAAGGAAATAAAACAGCATGAACACTACATGCTGGACTGAATTAAAAAGACACAATAAAGGACTTTAGAGAGATCGTAGTGAAACCGTATTTCACTTATAAGCTCTTTGGAGTTGCCATCAGGCTCCTTTTTGTGTTGGAGGGTTGGTCCGCCCATCTCCGTTTGCTGAGTTTGGTGGAGCTGCAGTGGGAGGCAGAGTGGGAACGCCAGACAGCTCTTGCCGTCATGACTGGCGACCCTCTGCCTCCTAAGCCGGACGTCCGTTCCACCACCCCAGCTCCATCATCTTTGGGACCAGCACCACCTCCGGCCCCAGCTCCTGCGTCTCCGGAACCGGCGCAACCTTCAGCCCCGGCCCCAGCTCCCGCGTCTCTGGAATCGGCGCAACCTCCGGCCCCGGCCCCAGCTCCTGCATCTCCGGATCCGGCTCCTCCAGCCCCAGCTCCTCCAGTTCCAGCTCCTGTGTTTCTGGGGCCGGTGTCACCTCCAGCTCCAGCTCCTGCGCCCGCCACACCTCCAGTTACCGCCGCAGCGGTCTCTCCGCCTCCTGCCCCCGTAAGAGGGTCTCCTGTCCCAGTGTAGTGGGTGCTTCCCCTGTGTCCTTTCCGAGTCCCCTAGTGCTCCTTCCAAGTCTCCTAGTTCCCCTTTCGAGTCTCCTAGTTCCTTGTCACCTCCTAGTGGTCCCAGTGCTCCCTCGTCGCTCCCTAGTGCTCCTCCCGAGTCTCCTAGTGCTCCACCTGAGTCTCTGCCTCCTAGTGCTCTCTCCGAGTCCCAATATTAAAATCATGAAAAAAAACATCGGGTTTGATGCTTCTTGGTCTAAATAACTGAATGTCGTCAGATTTCAGTGTATTTAGGTGAATTTTAATGTTTTATAGTTTGATATTGTCCACAGAAAAAGTTTGGGTGGCTGCCACACATTTTTGCTGGCGTGAAATTTGAGTATATTTACGCAAACTTTGACGCAAAGTAAATTTTTATACATACTGACTTGTGCGTAAAATATGGTGCCGCACATTTTTTGTGCGCACGCATGCTTTATGCATGAGGCCCAAGATATTTCCATCCCTGAAATGATGATGCATAGAATCACATATCTAAGTCTAAACTATGTTACAGAGTAAACACAATAAAGACATGCTTTGTTTGTGGCATTGTTCATTAAAATGGCAGATTTCTGATGTTTTAAAATTAAATGTGAAAGGTACACTTAATGATATTGTATTAGCGATTAGGTAATGCATTCAGCAAGTAGTTTTACTTTTAATACTTAAGTATTTTTTAAAAGCCAGTACTTTTTTTACTTTTACTCAAGTAAAAATGTTGATGTGGTACTTTTACTTTTACTAGAGTACATTTCTGTCTGTATATTTGTACTTTTACTTAAGTAAATTTTTTGAGTACTTTCCCCACCACTACCTATTATCTTGTGCTAATTATTCATAGGATGACAACTGTCAGCTTTTATAAAAGACATGGGAAAGATGCTTCCCTTTAAGAGCCAAAGAAGTCAGTTGTAACAACTAACTTGGTGATTTGTCTGCTTTCACACAGACTCACTGAAGGTATAGAACATCCTCAGCTTTCTCCAGAGAATTTGAACATGAAGATTCCTTTGGCTTTCATGTCTGAGGTGGACAGCCAAGCCAAGAAGAATTTATTTTCAAAGCACTTTAAATCAACAGACCAAAGCGCTGAAAAGACGCTGCACAAAATCAATAAAAACTAATATAACAGGAGCACACTCAAAAGATGATACGAAACAAATAAAAGGAACTATCATGATGGGTCAAATGCCGATTAAAAATAGATGAGTTTAAGAAGCTCATTTTAACAATACACCATGAAGAGCCGTTCAAATGTGCAGTGGCAGCAAGTTCCAAAACCTGAGAACTGCTTTGTGCCCTGTTAGCTTTCACAGCGTCCTTGGCATATCCAGAAAAGACTGGTCCGCTGACCTGAGCGATGGGGAGGAGCAGTGCAATTGTTGAAGTACAAAGAGGCAGCGTGGTGCAAGGCCATTTAGTGCTTTAAAACAAATAAAGCAGCCCTAAAATGACCAGGCAGCCTGTGCAGTGAGATAAAACAGGAGTAAAATGCACCAGAACAGCTGCTAGCAGAAATAAGAGTCTATCGAGGAAATGCAAGCGTAATACAACTCCATGGCCTCAGAAGCGACTATCAGACATTTACCAGTTTTTAATTTTCTCTCATTTTTAATCAATTGTGCACATTACTGTTTTCAGACTCTAGCTTACTGTTACTCTGCCTGTGGATTGCACTCTGCAGGGGATCAGGGAGCTTTCTTATTTTTCCACAGTTCTTCACATCCACTTTTTTGTAAAAGCACAACATTTTGCTTTTTTTCTATCCTGGAATCAATTTATATATTTAAGGCATTCGGGTGCCGGGAGCCCATGTAGTGGCGCTGAGACTCCAGACTCTGAGGCGATCCAGGTCAGAGACTTCTTCAGTTTTCTACCAAGACTGACTGCCAATATCATCACCACCCACAAGGAATCTTTGAATATACTTGCATAACGTGACATTCATTTGCTCTTTGGGATATATAAAGTATTTTTGAATTGAGCTGAAGGACTGACAGCAGGTGAGACACAGACAGTCACCAGTTGCAGTACTCCACCAAGTTCAGCCAGAGCTCAAATTTCTGCCATTGTAAAGAATTTTTAATTGTAAAAATGATCAAAATGGGTCAATTATTGTGAGGAGTATGTCCCACTGTTACAGACCAGTGGGAAATACTACGGTCATGAGAAAACTGAAGGACTGCAAATATATCAAAGAAGAGAGATGACAAGAAGCAACATGTATCGAATGTGTGAAGATGAGTATTTCTTATTAGCATCAAAGAGTTCACACTGAGAGGCTGATTTATCCAGACAGATGAGTGTCTCTCTTGCTGCAATGTTCCAGCAACGGTCACCTGTGTCTAACCTCCATTGATGGCAGGTTTCTGGGAAATTGCAAATAATTGGTGAATGAAATCCACAGTGACTTTGATTTCATTAATTAAGAAGAGGCATCAATAAACTCTGATGAAGGTCAGCTCAAATCTCAGCTAGATGTTTGGGTTTTTAATCCTGAATCCCAGGATCAGAGCGCTGAGCATTTGCAGTGGTCCAATGAGCAAACGACCTGCAATCAAACATACAAGAGTGTTTAAGTGGTGAAGCTAAGATGGAAAAGACACAGCAAAGCCTGCTGGGATGTAAAGACAGAGTTCGCTGTCACATGACGATGCCAGCTCTCAGACAGTTTCTAGGATTTATTTGCAGGAGAAAAAAATATTTCCTATTAATTATTAATGTTACCATCCTTGAGTGACAATGTTTCACATCCGTAGTAAAAGTGCAGACCTAATTTATTTGCAACAATTACATTTTTGTACTTGCCAAAAACAGATATTCTGCTGGGAGGTTTGCACATTGAGAATGCAATGAACAGCCCCATTAAGCGTTGCTATAATTTTAAATGTAGAAAGAGGCGATGATGAGCCTGGAGATGGCAGGAGACACGACCGGAATCAAGATGGATAGAATCACAGAGAACTGCCAAAAACCTGTGTTCAGGTGTTCAGGCATGTAACAGCAGAGATGATGATAACAAGTTTCCACTCTGCTCAGTTATTTTTATCTGACAACAGGAGAAGCAAACATTTCAAAAACCTTGACATTTTGTAGAAGGAGCAGCTAAAATTAATATGATCTCACTGTCACTGAAAATAGTGTATTGTGTTTAATATCAGTGTGTGATCTGATGTTAATTATCTGCCAACCACAAAGATCTAATTAGCCTCTGTTGTAAAAACACACACAAATGGACTGAAAACACTGACACATCGCGCTCCAGTAAGCAAAACTTCAAATTTAATGTTTGTTCTTGATCAAAATCACAGAAAAAAACAAAACAACTTTTTGCTTTCTGCGCCCCACAATTTTAAACTGCAGTAAAAGCAGAAGACAGCAGCTGAAATTGGGCTCAGCAAGGAACCGACAGCCTCGTCACCCTGTGGCCGGCTTGGTCTGTCAGCGCAGACGGAGCAAATTTAAAACATGATTTTGGAGTCACATTTTCACCTTGAAATATTCAAACTGCTTTTAGGATCAAACTAATAGCTGTTAAAAACAAGAAAAGAAAAAAAGAAAACTTTCTGCACTCACATTCTGCTTCGCTCTGTGCTCGTCATGGATCGCGGTAAATCTCTCCAACGCATTCATAGTCTCATAAGGATGGCTCTTTATTAAAAAAAAAAAAAAAAAAGAGGTGCATGAACAGATCTAAGCACTCGTACACGTCAGAGAAGAACTCATTCAGAAATGGCCATGGCCTCACAAAATGTCACCATAGAGACGTTTGACTCCATTACATGTTCAGGCACCGGAGTTGAAAAACAATCAATTATTTGCCTGAATCAACACACATTCTCCCCCCACCTCTTGGTCCTCAGCAGCGTTAGCCTGATTGCTTTTCACTCAGTTGATGCTTTGTGAAAGTAAAGTGAAACAAAACACCAGCAGAGTATCACATGTGTCACAAAATACACCATTTTTAAACAAATCCCATCTGTGCAGCAATGAACAGCCTCCCTTTTTTAAACACGTCTTCATAAATGTTGATTAGTTCTGAGAAAACTGTCCAAGTGTGAGGAAATGTTCATGTGGGTTTAAGAGAGCAAAGAAAGCGCGGTGAGTGCACATAATTAGCAAACAATAATATTAAAGACTATTTATAACTTAAAAGAAAAAAAATGCAATACTTCTCATAATTTTTTTTCTTATTTAAAACTAAATCAGCAAAAAGTCCAGCAAACTAATACACTGAACTACATAATAATAAATGTTTTTTTTTAATACAATGCTGACCAGCAGTGATAATTTTCTGCCTTGTCTACCTACCATATAACCACCTAAGGCTAATTGTGTAATAATGCTGTATTTTAAGCTTATTACACAGACCAGTCAAAACAAGGCATTGGTTCCCAGTAAAATTGAAGTAAGGGTCCAGACTTTCTGTAGTTGCATCAATGATTAATTTTTATCCAGGATTTAATTTGCAGGACCAGAATTTTTTTCTCCCTTTTTTTTTAGATGTCCTTGTAAAATATTATCAAACTTAGAAATTAAATCTAGGAGCTCAAGCAAGAGAACCTCAGTTTAATTTCATGAGGAAAAATTTCATTTTCAATTCACACATCATCAAGAATCTAGAAAGACTGGATATAACATCTTTATGGCAATGAAGTGCTAACCTTATTGCTATCAGTGAATCGAGTACCAAGATAAAAATACAGTAAAATAACATGTTTACTGAAGTTTCTTTTTTTCATATAGAAAAATATCTCTTGATAGCGCTGAGATGGAAAAGGTTATATAAACACCATGAGACTCATGTTTGAAAATACCTACAGCAGGTGCATCAGTGTGTCTGTTAACACTGCACTGATTTCCTGGAAATAAACATAATTGTTTCTCAGTGAGAAATATGTTTTCACCTTCTGGAAAAATATATTTGTTACAGAATTTCATCTTATAGAGTTTACATAATAAAATGAAAGAGTCAAAAATCAATTTGCATCAAATATGTTGATCAAAGTTCCAGTTATGACTAATGAAAGGCAAAGAAGGAGATATTTGGTGGAGAGTGAATACATACAGGAATCTTAGGCCCCATGACAAAAAATTAAATTGGGCCCCCCCCCACGCAGCTGCTGGTACAGGTTTTTGAGTCTATTTGACCCATCAAAAGCATCACAATTTTAAAGACTTGCAACTGCCTTACTTTCTTTGGTCCAATACTGATAACTAGCACAATATTTACTGCTTATGAATTTTACATGCAACAGTCCACATACAATATGCAAATAGGTTGCTTAAATTGTTTTCTATTAGTTTTAGATTACTGAAATGTCTCTCCCCACCAGCAGCAGTCATAGGCAACATAATCTGTGAGAACAATCAATCTCCTCCACTTGCTCCCTGATTTACTATTACTGGCTAAAGTAATGCAACATTCTGGCCAAAAACAACCAATCAGAGCCAGGAGGAGGGTCTTAGTGCTGTCAATCAACCCCATTCACTCACTGCTAAACGTGCTAATAGTGGAAAAACAACTTATCATTACAGGAAAATTGTTTATCTGCTGTCATTGGTAGCTATGGTAACTAGACTGAGCATTCACAACAGGCTGCGCTAGCTACAGCATAGCACAGACCGAGGTGGAGGGAGGGTGAGCAGCACCACATGAGATTGTGATTGACAGCACTAAAACTCTCCTGTCTCTGATTGGTTGTTTCTAAATAGTACTGGAAGAAGGCAGAGGAAATAGATTTTTCACAGATTATCTCTCATGCAATACTGTGACAACATGAGTTTAACAAATATGTGAACAAACTTTTTTTAATAAAAGTTACATACTGCAGCTTTAATTTCACTTAGGAGAGGATGTGAAAATACTCTTCATTGACATGGGTTAGAGCTGCTTCTGACTGACTCATCTGTTAAGTGGTAAAAGGTACAGGGACAAGTTCAATATATGAATATGCAGGTAATTCATTTCCTTAATTCATTAAATGTTAGTGAAATGGAGGCAAACAGTAATCTGTAGCTAAGCTAACTATGCTGAATGGTTGAAAATCTCACAGTCTGCCCACCACTCAGAGAAAAACTGGGTTACAAATTGACACTTTTACCTTTTTCTCTATTTTTTTAAAACCTAACTTTATTATTTTTCTTAGCAGCACAGTAACGGTCAGTCGTTCTTGTCTTCCACTGACTGCTGCACCGTCACAGTCAAGCGCTCCAAGCAGGAACCAACCATTTCATGCAGATCCAGGGGTGTTCAGGGCAAATGTGAGCTTTTTGGCCTGGGAGGGGTAAAATTGTTGCTAAAAACAATTTTAGAAAACACAATGTAATAAATTTTGTAATTGAAAGGGCTCCATTTTTTTTTTTTTCTATGAACATAAAAAAAATAAAAAATTGTGGAAGGCCCCCTGTTGGTCAGGAGCCCTTGGAATTGTCATAACTTTCCCCCCCATACAGTGGCCTGCTGCAGTATTCTCATCCTTTAATATTTTTGCAAACTTTGCATTTGTTTTATATAGATTTTATGTGATGTACCCACTGTGACAGACTGGCGACTTGTCCAGGGTGACCCCGCCTCTCGCCCGGAACGTTAGCTGGAGATAGACACCAGCACCTCCTGACCCCCCTAGGGAGAAGGGTGTTAAATAATGGATGGATGGATGGGTGATACACCCACACAGTGTAATGACTGTGAAGTGAAATTCTGCACGATTTTTTAAGATGCATTTTTCAATGCATCTTAAAATGCAAATTGGACTGCAGTCATTGTCTTCAGAAGTCGCCGTAACTGAAAGGCAAAGTGGGAGAATCTGTCGACGAGAACATAAAACCTGTAAACTACAAATCTGACCTCGAGAAGAGAAGAGTCTCAGAAAGAAAGACATTTTTGAAAAAGAGAGAAGAATCCATGTTGGCTGTCTGCCACAAGTCATTTTCTACAGGAGACACTGTTGGGCTGCACCAGCACAGAAAGCAGAGATAACTTAATTATATGATGCACTTGCAGCAAAGACATGAAAAAGAGAGATGAATGCAACCATGTGGGCATCGTTTTACAGCAGATTTGTAGTTCTTAAAGCAGGAAGAAGATGATTTTATTCTGCGTAAAATATTTATTGATTTGCCCGCCCACATACTGGGAATTCCTCCCCCTGACACAAAGTGTAATTCTAAGAGTTCATGATGTAAGACTATGATGATTTCTTCTTCTAAACATTTTCTGTTACAGTCAATGTAAAAAATGATAAAAATAAACTGTAAAGGCACTCGAAGGTTGTTGTTTTTTTTTTTTTTCATTTTCCCAGGATACAACAAAAAGCATCAATTTTTATTGGGATTCAATCTGATGGACCAGCACACACAGCGCGCAGTTATAACATTGAAGAAAACATGGCTTTTAATTAAAAGCAGAAGTTTACAACAACTTACGGCACACCTGAAATCCAGCAAAGTCAATTACCCTAAGATTAATAGTTAATACTAATTAATATTTTAAACACCAGTGTTTAAAATTAAATCTCAGAACAAATGTAGCCGTTCTGTGAAGGTTGCAGAGGTTTGTTAGAAAACATCTGTGAACTTTTATCAAGAAGATCAAGAAACAGCAAAAGACAGGAGAGGAAGAAAGTTCAGGAGAAAGTTGAAGCAGGGTTACGTTCTAAAACAATATCTCATTTTTTATTGATCTCACAGAGTTCTGCTCAATCCGTTATCTGAAAATGGAAAGAAAAGGGCTACTGCAGATCTACTAAAACATGACCGTCGACCTGAAGTGACAGGCTGGGGAGGGGGAACATTAATCAGAGTGGCCAAAAAGCTCAAGGTAACGCCAGAGGAGTTGCACAGATCCACTCAGGAAGGAGAGTCTGTGAGCAGGAGAAAATAAAAGAACATAAATTTAATCTGGACAAGATTAGAAAGAGAGCTCTTCTCTTCTCATGCTCTGATTATTGGAAACAAAGAAAGAGGCCTGGAGAAAAGAGCAGCAGTGACAAACGCCAGCCCATCTTGTTTTCAAAACGTGCTAAGAGGATTTTGACATTTTCACTGAGAATGTCAAAACTAAGAATCCCTTTCATCACTCACAGCTGGCAAAGACTGCAGCCAAATCCCTCCGAACATTCTCAAAAGAAGAGCCGGAAACTCTGGTTTAATCGTGTATTTTCAGTAACGTTTACATCGTTGCAGTAGTACTTTCATAAATCCGTTTATCAAAGATGTACAAAATTTTACAAAAATAAATCCTTTTCACAACCTTTAAAAAATAAACACAATGGTACCACTGCCTAACTGACCAAATTGATGATTAATCACCACAACAGTATCACAATAAAATGACAAAAATATATATATATATAAAAGACAAAATTATCAGATTTTAAGAGCCCTTATGTTCTGCAGATTAAGAAACAATCATACCAGTAAAGAATCTAAAAAGTCACCATTTTAGAGTTCAGATATTTGTTCATTTGTCAACATATTTCAACAATCATCACACTATGCGTAATATTACATACTGATTTATTTAGACAAAGTTATAACTATTGCAATAATCTTATTTTCAAAGTTCAGAGTTAGGAATCAGATTCTACAAACTATTTAATACAAACTGCAAAGGAAATTTGTTTACACCAAACCACCACTTAATAAACAAGAATTTGAAGTACTTCACATGAAACAACTTCATGTATTTAATGACGGGTTTTTTTTTAAATATTGAAAACAAACTTTTAAGATATCAAAAGACACCTCTCATTCTAAAAGTTCAAGTCAAGCAAATTCAAATAATTATTTTTAAAAATGAAAACTAAAAATGAATGCCCGTGCAAAGATATTTGCAGTCTCATCGACTGCAGCAGCTACAATTGTACCTGGATATTAATCATAATCACACAAAAAGTGGCATGAAAAAATATCCCATCTTCAGATTTCTTCTCTTTACTTTTTTGGTCACAGTTAAGGTTTTTCAAAACATTGAAAAAAAATCTTAAAATCACACAAAAGTAATCTAAGTAAATTCAAAATACAGCCTTTAAGGGAAAAATACACCATAAAAACCAAGTGGGCCCAGTGTAATAAAATAATTGCATAATACACCTAATAACTCTCACCCTGTAATTCTCTGCTGTGTTTTCTGGTAGATAGCAGAATTTATAAATCCATCAATTAAAGTGAGTTATTACGTTGTAATTTGGCAAATGTGTGACTAGTCTTTTGTGTTTTTTGTCAGAAGTTTGTTGTTTTACCTCTGAAACTATTCAAATGATGAGTGGGACTTTTCAATGCGTTCTTGGACAGATTTAGTTTATTTGTGGATAAAAACTCTCACTGTGCCTCAAACTCCAGGTGTAAATCAGATGCTGTAGATCAGTTCCTTATTATTTAATAAATTCTGTAGATTGAAGCATTATATATTGATTTTGGAGATATTTCAGCCTACTTCATGTTGTCAGATCAGTGCGTTTAAGTGATTCCAATCAAATTTAATTCAAGTTATAACAAGGGGGACAATCCCTTTTTTATACAGAACCAAGTTGGTTTGGATAACTTTAGTAATTAAATAAAACAATATTTGAAAACTACTACTACTACTACTACTTGCATTTAGTTAGATTGTCACTGTCTGATAATAAAATGTTTCTGATGATTTGAAACTTGTAAAGGTGACAAAAAAAGAAAACATGAAAGAAATCTGTAAGGTGGAAAAATTTTCTCAGCAATGTACAAGGTGAATGTTGTGCTCCATACAAACTACATCATGGTCATAAATACTTAATATTTTACTGAGGCTGGTGTTTGGTGTTCTTTGTGTAAAAAAAAAAAAGATGACAAACATATTTCCTGTTTGAAATAAAAACTGCTATCTGGCATTAAGTTATCAGGTGAGGAGCTTCCAGGTAGAAAACGTTAGAACTGCAGACACGTCTACAGCAGCAGACTGAGATGGAGTTTGACACTGATGCAGTGCAGCTACAAGTCACTATAACATTCACTTAGTTCTTTGTTTTCCTTTGTTGTGTTAGCTGACTTTAAATATTCTGTACTCCTTATAAACACAATCTTCATGCCCTACTTTCCAACCAAGCAGGTTGATATCAGGAAAGTAGAAATTAGACGACACAAGAAAAACTCGTCTTTCTCTTGAGATAAATTCCAGTCAGAGTGAGAAACTAATCCTTCGTTATGCAGGATTCACAAAACACTTTCTCACAAGATTTTTCAAAATGCTTTTCAGAGTGGAACATTTGAAAAAGTTCCTACTGTGTATATATATATATATATATATATTTTTTTTAACAAAGACATTAAGGTCCACTTTGCAAATGCACATTTTGGCTTTTTGTGCTAGAAATAAAATCAGTGCCATTTTTATGTTGTGTGTTTTTATTGTTTCTGTTTCAATTAAACTTCAAATGTACGTTATAAATGTTCATGACTGAGAGGAAAGGGTAAACAGTAAAAAAAACACACACAAAAAAACATGAGCTCTAAATGTCTTGAGAGAATATTTAGCCACAACACTATTTGGCAATGCTCCAGATATTTAAAATGCTGATTCTGTTTTCTAATCACAAGTATTACAGGATTTCTGGCGGCAATCTAATAGACAAAGATGGAAGTAATTAGGGTGAAGAAAAAGTTTTGTTCAGTATTGATCAGTTTTGTTCTATTTTCTTCTTTTATTGCATGGTCGAAATAAATCAAACTAAAAAATGTTAGAGTTTTCTTTCCAAACAGAAATAAATAGCTTAATTTTGTTTGCCGTTTTACAAAGTATTTTTTAAATAACACTTGTTTTGTACACATGTGAAGTGAATATGTAGAGCAGGAGGGAAAAACTGATTTTCATTTTGGGCCATATCAAGATCATGAATGTCCTTAAGGGGCCGGTCATAGCAGAACACATCGACAAACCACCCGCTAACCAACTGTTAAAATATGAATAAAAATCTGTATATTTGAGTATACAGATAAAAAATGTCTTGATTTGATTAATAAAATGTTTAAGCACAAAGCTATATCTTGAAATATATTTATGTGGTCTTTTATGTTCAGAGGGCCAAATAAAAAGCTGTGGCGGACCGGATTTGGCCCCCAGGCCTTCAGTTTGATAATATTAACAATAATGTCAACAAAGGCTTTGAGCATTTGTCCTGTGTTTGTTTCTCTTATTCTAAAACATAAAGACTTCTCATTAAATAAAAAAAATAAATAAAAACATCTTTTGAAAATCCCTCTTGATTCGACAATTTGGCTCCTTGGCAGATGCCCACTCTGGAGTTCAAAGTGCTTTTTATGTTTAGCTTTGTTCCGTCTCTGCTCTAACTAAGCCTAAAGAATATTAGACTGAGATAAAACGGTTAGCTTTCCAAAATAAAAAAAATCAGCTACACCCTTAGCCACGCTTTGGCTGCTCTTTGGAGTTTTAATGTATTAAAATAAATGTAAAATTAATATCTTGAGTAGGGTAACTAGTGTCTAAAAAGAAATATTTGGGTTACACAACTGATTACATATCTTCAGCTATTTAAAATATGTTAGAACATTTTCCAGGTAAATACAGGAAAAAGTTGTCGGGCATCAAACATCAAACTTGTCTGAGTTGACAGCAGCACCCTTGAGCTTACACTAAATGCAAAACACTGTTATTAGTATTCAAAACAGAGATTTAAACAGATTTCTTCTTCCTTTAAATGAAAAAACACTGACGATTGAACCAGTTGCCCAAGGGCTGCAGTGCAAATCTATGAGGATTTTTGCTACTTTGATGAAGTACAGGAGGAAGGTGCACAAACTGATGGAAACAGTTTTATAAAATGATGTGTACCAATGCGAATTTCTTCTTTTAAGATTCGGCTTGGGCTAAAACAGGTTTGATATTGTTTTTTTTTTTTAACTGTTGCAGTATTTCCAGCCATTTACTTAGTTTGTATGACAACAAGGATGCAGCAAAAGCAAATGTAAAATCATGTGAAAATAGTGCATGGAATGATTTATACAGAAACATTAAATAAACTTAAACGTCTTAGGTTTTGGTGTCAAATCTCGTCTCTGTTTCTCTCAGTTGAGATGCTGACAGTTTTCTGCTGCAGAATGCAAAAAAACAAAAACAATTTAAGCTATTTGAGAGGAATATTCACTGGAATATTTAATGGAATAAGGCTGAAAGAGGTAAATTTTCTACCACCATAAATAAGATCAGCAGTAAACAAAGAACCAGTCTGGCTACATTTCTGCATTTTGAGCAAAGACGGGAAAAAAACTCTCCGTCTCTTCCAGGTGCTTCACCACCGTACTCCCACAGATGAATGTATGCATCAAAAGATTTTAGAGTTCAAGCAAAACACTGAATTATGAACAAAAAACATCATGAAGGGGTTACAGAAAAAAAGCAGCAGCTCAAGTCCTGAAAAAAATATAGTGTTATGTTTTTAAAAAAAAAATCAATCTTAGTTACATCATATATTAATCTTTCTTCACAGTAGGCAATCGCTGAAGGTTAAAGCACTGAATAATCACACCCGCATTGTTAACCATATGGAAATGATTCGATGCATAAAGGTTTCATCAAATAATATTTAACAATAATCAGAAAACACAAACTCAAAGCACTGCTGTTAATCAAGTAGAGAAAATACATTCTTATAAATGAACAGTCATTGTGCCCTGATGATAAAACCATTCCAGTTAAAAATGGAGTGATGTCTTTCAACATTCATACTGCATTAGTAGGAAATAAGTCCAGTTCCTGCTAGTCCAGGATGATAGACGAAAAATAAATCATTATAACTGCATTTGTGTTGCTTAGGCACTTCTTTTAAATCATAAAAACATAATATATATATTACTGATAAAATGTGTTCCCACTGATATGTCTTAATGGGGAGGCCACAGGTTTCCCATGTCAAGTTCATGTTTCTCAGCTTTATTGTGCAAACTACTTGAGTTGTTTATTTTCCGGGAACACTAAATCACTTCATTGTAAGTAAAGCTCTATTGCTTTGATCAAAAAGACGGTGAGTTGTTTGCTCTCCGTCGGCAGAAGACTCCCTGCGTCAGAAGCTGGACTCGGGGACAGTCTTCTTGCGGCCCAGCGAGTGTGTGCTGTAGCGATTCCTCTGCAGAGTGCTGTAAGACTGTTTGTCTGTGGTCAGACGTTGTGCTGGCGTTGTGGACATCCCATTACGATGTAAGGACGCTGTCCTGCGTATGCTTTGCTCTGCTTTAGTGGGAATGTTAGAGGAGCTCTGCGAGCGTCTAATGTCAGCTGTGGAGCGTCCTAACTTTCCATTTGCCAGTTCATCAATCCGACGGCCTGAACTATTTGATTTGCTTCCTTCCACTCCAGTTCTTCCTCCAGCTGCTCCGTTAGGTAATGACGTCCTGGACGAAGTCCTCCTGCCTTTCTCTTCACCACCTTTTTTTTCTGACTCACCATCCTTGGACTTTTTAGAGTTCTTATCCTTCTTTAGGAAGTTGCCTTTTAGAAACGAGAAGAGACTGTCTTGACTCTTGGGCACTTCGTCTTTTATTGTCTTTGACTTGTCTGCTTCAGAGCTGTGGTGATCCTTATTCGCTTTGTCTCCCTTTTGCCTTCTTAGAGTTCCATCCTGAAGGCTTGATGTGCTGTAACTATGACGGACTCCGGTGCTGGAACTCAGTTTTCTCTCTGAATCTTGTGAAGATTTAGCAGAGCTCTCCCTCCTGCCCTCCTTCTTCCTGGAAAGGGTGTTGCTACCAGAGCTAGCGCTCATATTCCCTGAGCTCTCTTCTTTTGCCACGTTTTCCTTTTTCCGTCTCAGACTGGCCGTCTTCCCAGATGTCTTTTCTGACGTTCGTTCCAACGGCCTTCTCTGACCCTCTGGAACCTGGGAGTAATGTGGCTCCTCTTCCATCTTACCAACACAACTCATACTGCCAACAGTTGCAGATCGAACACTGGCTGCCCGACCTACAGAGGGTTTTTTGCTGCTACGCGACTCATTCATCAGGTTTACTATTGAATCCTTGGTGCACCGGGGTCGTCGACCAGACTCTAAGTACTCCACTAGCTCTGCAGGGTCGGGGTCTTGCGTTGGAGGAGACATTTGCTCAGGTTTTCGTCTCTCTTTTGAACCGAGGGACCAGCGCAAAGGAAGCTTTTTGCTCAGGCTTTCTTTTGGCTTGGAGGGAACTCTCATACTTACGCTGCGTCCCTGAAGCCCTCGCACAAACGGGCGGCTTTCAAAGCCACCTGATGATGATGAAAACAGGGAAATGGTGCAGAGTTAATAATTAAAAGCGAGACCTTGAAAAAAAAAAAGCAATTACTGAAAGATTGTCACTCACCCCTTTCTTCTTCAAAGTCTTTGTTGTGGAACACGGGAGGCTCTGCAGAGTCTGATAAAGACGAGATGTTGTTGGAGGAAGGAGACACCAAACTGCCTCTCTTGCTCTCCCCTGTTAGTCTGATTAGCCAGTGGTCCGACACTGATGAACTTATGGATCCTAAGATCAAAGAAATAAAAACCAAAAATAATTATTACAATAATAATGTACAGCAAAAATAAAGGAACATCTGTAAAGGAAATAACATTACAGCCAAACAGAAACTCTGAAAAAGCCCAAGACCAGTTAGAGGACATCTTTATTATGACCAGTTTTCTCTGTGTTGGTCAGGCCTCTGGCAGCAGCATTTTGAATATGTACAATAGTAATTTTAACATTTAAAGATGCTTTTAATGAAAGGGAAAAGTTATTATATCAATGGATATCCAAGTCATTATGTCCCATCCTTCAATTTTTATTTCTCATCTTATTACTAAAACTATACAATATAGGGGCTGTACAGTGGCGCAGTTGGTAGCATTGTTTTCTTGCAGCGTTTTGTAAGATGAAAAAAAAAAAGATGTTCTCCCTGTGCATGCGTGGGTTCTCTCCGGGCTCTCCGGCTTCCTCCCACAGTCCAAAAACGTGACCGTCAGGTTAATTGGTCTCTTAAAATTCTCCCTAGGTGTGAGTGTGTGTGTGTGCATGGTTGTGTGTCCTGTCTGTTTCTGTGTTGCCCTACGACAGACTGGCGACCTGCCCAGGGTGAACCCACCTCTCGCCCGGAACGTTAGCTGGAGATGGGCACCAGCAACCCTCCCGACCCCATTAGGGACAAGGGTATACAGAAAATGGATACAATATTGGATGATTTTTTGTCTTTTAAAGTCAAAAGTATTTTTAAAAGACGTCACTGCTTCCATATAGATCAAAGAGGGAACGTAGCAGCTAGAGGCTGGTAAGAAAATAATCTTTACTGACTTATGTTTGGCAAGTTTGAATATCTTGATAAAAACATACTTTGCCAGATTCACTCAGGGGCCAGATGTTGCACTGCTCAAAGCAACAGGGAAAAATCAAAAAGGTAAATCTCAGCCTTCCCTACGATCCAAGGTTGATGCAAGATCCCTTCGCTGAATTAAAGCTTTCTTTCTGCATTTAAAGCATACTTGACAGTACAGGTATGTGATTGGTTGTAGCTTAGCTTCATTTTGTCTGCTGTTTGACAACAGCTGCTGATCCTTGTTCCCTTGTTCGGTGATGATCTGCAGTGACCTAAAGCTTAAGCAAACTGTCGTTCTGGACAGCGGCTATTTGGCTTTAGCTTGTGCTCTGAAGACATTTTCTCTGCCTGCTTAACCGGCGTATTTGAATAAATGTTTCACCAATGCTTTATTCAGCAGTTGCCATACTGGACCAGTTGATTTTCTCTTTTATTACTAGACTATTCTCAAGGCTTTGTGTCACAAACTTTACCCTTAATGCATTAGCCTGGTTAATTAGTGCAGTTTATCATAGAAAACCTTTGTTCATTTTAAGTACTTAATTTGAAGTGCATTTTGTAACAATTTGCAAAAATTTTCAAGCTCCTTGAACATTTTCATATTACAGTCACAAATCTCAAAGCATTTTGTTAGAATTTATAAGATGAACCAAAGACAGAAAAAAATTGCCAAAAAGTGCTAAAATCGATCTCTATTGGAGTTTCAGAAACCAGTATCTGAATACAACTTCCAGGCCCTAAAGTCGGTATTTTGAGTTTTAATACTGAGTCCATTTGTGACTCACATGAGTGATTTTGTGCAGATGCATTCGCTAACCTGTGTCTGTGTTAATGAACAGATTTGTAATACATGCGTCTGTGTGAAGATCTTCATAAGTGTGTGAATTAGTTTTACTCCAAATATACTGGACTAGTACGTTTTAATTTAAGATGTCGTAACTATTGTTTTGTATTTGTGAAAAATAAAATCTACAATAACAAAAGTCCTGCAATATTTTGCTCTCTGACTTTAACTTCACAGGTACAAGGTATATTTGCATCAAATATACCTCCAGAGTTCAGATGCCAACAAGCTGCAGCCGCTCACACACAGCAGTTTCAATCAGGGAATTTCCATGGAAACCATTTCCATAACAATGTGCCCAATGAGGTATCTAATCATTCTTCTCTGAAAATGTGTAAAATTACACATTTTCAGAGATTTACAATTTGTCTCAATCTATTTTAAAAGATTGTCACTGCAGAAAAAAAACATTTTTGCAATTTTTCTTTGTGATATAAGTGCATGTGATTTCTAGTTGATCAAAATTAGTGTTCAGTTTGATTTATTTTTATAGAAAGCCATATTTTTAATTTTAAACAGGAAAAACTACATTTGAGTGGCAGCAGCCAAAAACAGATACATTTTAAGATAAATCTAAAATAATAATAATAAAAACACCCAATATGACTGACTGGTTTTACTGTCAAAAAGGCAACAAACTTTGATATTTTTTTTCTTTACATCAAATGTCAAGGCATTGGTCATTGATAGTCTACTGTAAATGTCATAGGAATCATAAAAACACTGATCAATTAAAGTCTTTCAATAACATTTGGATAATCAGAAGAACAATGACTGGAGATGTTGTTGATCTAGTTAGTTGTACCAATAAATGGTATTTCAGCAGCATGACGTATCAAATTGCTTTGGTTTTAAAGGTTAATCAATATGAAATTTATTTAAAAAACACTTAATGAAATTAAACCTTACAATGGAAAACTAATGTCATGACAGACAACTAACTAGAGCTTATGGTCAGGGTTAAAGCTGGTCATTTATAAACTGAGAAGGCAAAGTTTAATTTTTGATTAAGGGTCATTGAACTATTTAAATAATGAGATAAACATTTCTATCATTTACATAGCTAAGACATACAGATGTATATTTAAGTAGACATAATTGAAAAAAATCCCTGAAAAACTAATTTTAATAGTCTGCTAAACACAAAAATGTTTTGACTACACACCAGTGTAGTGGCTGCAGGGTCACAGGAAGATCAGGATATTTCTGTGTGGCCATAAGTTTTCTCCAGGTAGCTTTTAGTCTGCCATCCACTGGATGGCCCCTTGTGGCACTGAGAAGAATTAATGATGGATAAAATGGATGAATTATGTATTTTTGTGCACCCTGTAGGTTTAATGCTATTCTTTTACTCTAGGGCACATGCGTCAGACTCAACGCTTTTTATGCGGCGCTCTAGACTCCAGCGGGACACATTAACACAGCCTTCAAGATAGTAGCTGTGCTCTTAAATAGTGTTATTAATCAAATCTAAACCATTTTTATCTGTATAGTGGCAGCGATAGCTATTTATTAATACTTTAACGGTTTGTTAATGGGTAGAGCTGTCACCACTGGCCCTTTGAGGACTTTCAGGATGTTAATGTGGCTCAAAATTAAAATGAGTTTGACAGCCCTGTTGTAGGCTTTCACACGGGTGGAGGATTACTGAATGACCCAATCTTAATCCCACTGTTATAATACGCTACTGTGTTATTACTCTTCATAAAAACTTAATCTTATTGACATTAAAGGAGTGGTGTCAAATAAAAGTGTCATTTTAAGGCAACACATGTAAACCCCTCTTCAGAGTTCAATATTATTAAAGTAAAAAGATGAAATGTAATTTATCAGTAAAATGAAGCTGTTCTTGTTACCAAGGCATAATGTTTGACAAACAAGACAACCTGACTTAAATGGACACAAAATACCAGCTTTTACATATCCTGACTGTACCTTCAAACATACAAATGCTTTATGAACCTGTGTAATCTGCCATTTCCGATGGCAAAACTCATGCTCATAAGTTAACACACTCCTACTGAGTTTAGTCCTTGGTTGTTAATGCGGGATCACTATATTCTTGTATTAGTCATTTTACAAAATACCTTTCAGAATCGTTTGTGCTGTCCAAAGCTGCATGCCTGACAAACATGCCATTATGAAGCTGTGCACTTGCTTGAAAAAATCATCGTTCAAACAAGAACATGGCACTGCCAGAAATACCTCCTGGTGACTTGCAACCTTCAACAAACAGCATTCCTAGAGAAAAGGCTGCAGGAAAATGTTGAGAATTTGCTGGCAACAAATTGCTTACCATTCAGACTAAATCATAAAATGTTTTCACTGTTTAAATTTGGTATCCAGTGATTTCATATCCATTCCTCAATCTCTACAGCGGCTAACTTGGATTTCTTTTAGATTGTTTGTAAATGCTATTTGATTCTTGTTAGGTCTAAAACTTTTTCCATCCCTGTGAGGAATTTTTTTTTTTCATTTTTACTGTCAAACTTTCTCTTTTAAAAAGTGTTCATGGCAAATGGATTGGCAAAGAACTTCAAACTACTTTTTGTGAGACAGAAAATTAGAATAGCAAACAGATTAAATTTGGTAATGTACAAGGAGGATACAAGAGTCAGCAGACATCCCAAAGTCTCTTTCTAGTAGCTGGGGTTTTTAACTCAGGCGAGGAAACTGAGGGGGGGCTTCCATCTTCCTGAAAGTAGTGGTGTTAACTCTCTACCAGTTACCATGGTGACCGGCTCTGTGAACCCGATCTACCCGCCTGCAGAGTTACGTCAACTAAATGTTAAGTTCCTCTATGAAGAGCCCAAGATGCGTCATTTTGTTTCCTCTGTCATTTTGACTTGAAAGCACTTTCTGTCAAAGGGGAAGCAAACCGAACAGAAATTCCTGGGTACAAAACCACTTTCTATGGATGGAAGCAATAATTATATTAATCGGGACCAATTGTTTGAATAAAAATATCTTAAGTATGCTTTAGACAAAAAAAAGTGACATGGATTATAAAAGACTTTATTCTTTGGTGGCAGCACTCACATCAGTGCAGTTTAACTTAATTGACTTTAGGATAATAAAGCTGAAAAAAGTTTACAGATTTCTTCTGGTTTTGCTTTTTATTCCACTTTAACGTTTCAGATCATCAAAGACTAATATAACCTCAAGACATACAAGAGCAGTTTTCAAATTATGATTTCTTCATTAAGGGTAAAATGATGAAAACACTATTTGCAAAAGTAATTGCTCCCTTTCAGCAACAGCTAGCATAAAGTATTTGTAACTACACAGTATTTTATGTAGTAATTTTGGCCTAACTGTACAGTATGTTGTTCTTAATTCAGTTTTATTGTTCTGTTATTTTTACTTTTGTGTGTATCTGCATGCTTTGATCACCTGTCACTTTGTTGCTGTTGCATTTTGGCTATTTCTATTCTAGTTTCCCTCCAACAGTCATGAACCAAGCTTACATACATCAGTCTGTTGAACAATTGTCTGTAAACCTTTCCAGTTTTAACAAGTTTTTTTTTTTTTGCTGAAGCTGAATGATTTAGGTCACTATCGCTTAAGCTAATAATTGTTACATGGAATTTGTATTTAGCAATTTATTTTAGATACACAATTACCTCTGTCAAATAAAATTTAAATAATGTGGATAAATAAATACGAATGAAACAGAGTTCAAATAAAGTTAGGATTCAGTACATAACAGAAATCTATGTTATGTTAATTTATGTTAACAGTGATGAGTTTTGGACTTCTCATTATCTTACATGAAGGTAAAATAATGGAATGAAAATTTAAATTAAAAAAAGTTGCGTAAAAGGACAAATGCCTTTGAGGTTATGAAGGAAAATCAAATTAAATTGAACAATCGTACTTGGAGCACCGGCGGGAAAAACAAGAAAAACTGGCTACAGAATACAGATTATGTGAGACATGAAGGTCCCCTAAAAATGTTTTTTTTTTTTTTTTACCCCTCCAGGGGCTCTTTTGTGGGCTCTAGTGTCCCTTATATGACAGTGGGCTGACAGGAAACGGGGAAGGAGAGGAGGGAAGACATGCGGCAAATATCGTCGGGTCCGGGAGTCGAACCCGCGACAGCCGCGTCGAGGACTCAAGGCCTCCAAATATGGGTCGCGCTAACCACTACGCCACCACGGCACGCCCACCTAAAAATGTTTTAATGAAGACATTTTAGTTTCCTATTAATTAATTTCAGCACCAACATGGAAATCTGTTTTCTGTCATCTCCACTGTCATGTTCAAAAAGTAAAACAATATGGACATTGATTTTAAAGTGCAGACAACCACAGACAGCGATGTTTGATTCAACTAAAATGGAAGATTTTTTAAAAAAACATTTCTTTTATCAAAGTTGACCTGAAATTATTCACGTTCACTGTTCAAAAGTTAAACATTCTGTGCTAAATTCATGTTTTATGATTAAACTTATAAATGTAGCCGGTGTTTGTGTCATCATGTTGCATTTACATGCTGGTCTTGGCGAACTTGAAAGCATCTGTTAAATCTTCTCTTTGAAAAACTGATCTCATTCAGACATTCTCCTTGTGTAGCTTACTGAAAGGCAGTCTGACAGGTCCATTTGTATACTCTGGCAGTTTTGAATGCACTTTAGTCAGTACTATCCAAATAGCTTTTCTGTTTCCACCTCTCTTCCTGTTAAGAGTTTAGGTGTCATCCTCAATACGTAGCTCAGTCCACAACATAAACCACCTTTGTTCCTCCCTAACCCATCTCACTTTGTCTATCAGTGATAATCATAACTCTCTCCTTTTTGCTCTTCCTCTCAAACTCCTCTATTTGCCTTTGATGGTTCAAAATTCAGCAGCTCACATTATAATCACAACCCCCTCTTTCCACCACAGCAGCTGCATTGGCTTCGGGTCAGAATGTGATTCAACAAAGTTTTCAAAACCTATTCACAACCTTGCCCTTCCTTACTACCTCATCTCTCGTTCCTTTAGTCCGTCCTCTCCCATACGCCTCAGTGCCTCCCAGCTGTCTCAGCACCATGGGGAGTTGAGCATTCAGCTACTCTGATCCGTCGTACTGATTATCTCCCTCTGCTTAAATTCAGACTCAAAACTCACTTAACGAAATCACATTACGTACAAAAAATAAAATAAAATTACAGTGTTTTTTAAATTAGTAAAGACATGTTTGCACAGTGACATGCTGATTATACTGAAATTAATCAATACAGACAGAGATGAAAACACAGGATCTGATCTCTTCTTGGTGGAAAACCTTTGGAAGCAAAGTACTTGTTGAAAAAGAATAAAAAATTTCTGATTTCTGAGTGTGTTGATAACCTGAAATCACAATTATCTACAGCTGGATGCAGGTCAATATTTCTGCTGTTGATAAAGGCCTGCTGCAAAGTCGTTAATTAAAGGCTATCACATGGGCTTTCTTTTGTCTGATTGCCATTGTATGATTATTAAAGCTCTGGGATAAATTAAGACACCACTTAAAATGATCAGTTTCTCTGATTTTACTTCTTATAGGTATATGTTTGAGTGAAATTCACATTGTTCTTTTATTTTATGAACTTCTGACATGTCTCATAAATTCGAAGCAAAAATTTAGTATTTATTTGCAGAAAATGAGAAATGGTTAAAATAACGAAAAAGGTGCAGAGCCTTCAGTCCTCAAATAATGCACAGAAAACAAGTTCATGTCCATTTAGAAACAACAATACTTATGTTTTAACTCAGGAAGAGTTCAGAAATCAATGTTTGGTGGAATAACCAGGAGGTTTTCAATGGGGTTCAGTGCAGTGGGCTCTTAGTTTTTTCTGTAGCTGTATAATATTATGATTGTATAATCAGAAAACGTGCCCAGATATTCCCATTGCAGCAAACTCATCTTCAAATCAGAAGGCAAAGAGTTGAAAGAAACCTCTAAAACCCCTAAAATGTCATCACAGAACCCACACCAGCCAAATGCCAGCATTAATATTAAAGTGCATACTTCTACGATCAGGAAGAGACTGCACAAGTTTAAGTTTCATTGAATGTGTGCAAGGAGGAAAATATGAAGGTTTGCCAGAGAACTTATAGAGAGATCTGTTCAACATTGCATGAAATCATCAAAGTTACATATTGTCACCTTCCTAAAAAATGGCCATGGCTAAGAACAAAACCATAATATCCCCTATTTTATGAAAACAGAGGGATATTACTGTTTTTTCAATTCTCTTGATGTACAAACAGAATAAAAAATCTACTCCACCATCATTAGTGTTGCTGGTTGTGTTATACTGGAGCCTTTTTTATTTTAGTTTGCTTATACAGTGTTGCAATAATAAATATTGACAAGCTTTAAATACATTCACAACCCCCTGTCCTCGACACAAAAACCTTAAATAAATACAATTTGAAAGATACTGTCCATTTCTTTTCAACCTCCATGAATCAATATTTTGTAAAATCGTTTTCTGTGCAATTACAGCTGCAGGTGGTTTGGACTATGTGTCTCCCAGCTTTAACAGTCAGAGATTGCTTTACTTTGACGCCCAGGGGAGCGTTTACATGCAGCAATTTCTCGGCTTCCTTTTCTAACTACTGCAGAGATTCCATCTGTGTGTAATTTCTTTCCTCGGTTTATATCCAGCTGTTCTGTGAAGACCTCAGAGAGAGGTCAGAGAGAGACCTGTCTAACAAGGTCAGAGAGACCTTGTTGTCAAGGTCAGAGAGACCTTGTTAGACAGCATTAGTAAACAAACAGCATCATGAAGAGCAAGGAACGCGGCAGACAGGTCACAGTTATAAAACAATAGGGCCAAGGTCTGAAACAAGAGAGATCTGTCTAAACAATTATTCAAAAACGAAATGAAGAAGAAGTAATAATATGCGATGACTGCAAACCTACCAAAAGGAAATGTCCATCCGCCTATACAGGCCGAGACGGGAGCAAAAAAGAAAAAAATCAACAAAGTGGCTTCTCAAAAAAATAAATAAATGTGGAAAAAAACCAAAGGAAGTAATGTTTTCAGTTTGCCTCAAGACGTTAAGAAAAACACACAAAATGTGGTGACAGTTTTTTTATGTGGTAAAAAAAAAAAAGAAAACACTGTACCCTCAAGACACCATTACAGGAGGCACAGAGGAAATTGACTGATGTATGAAACTAAACACGAGGCAATTCTGGAAGACAAACATGATAGAGGCTGCAAACGACTCAAGAGTGGAGTAGAGGTTCAGCTTGTAGCAGAACAACATTGTAAGCTAGAATGATAACTGATTAGTGACTTAGTTAAAACCCAGACGTAGTAGTTTCAACTGAGATCTTTCAGATCCCCTGAATCCAGGCTGTTTAAGCTCAAAGTATCTTGCAAAAACAACAAAAAAGGGTAAAAATACTCCATCTCTGGAGCTGGTGGACAAACACCACAAGCTCTTGGACTTGTAACAAAAGGTGGATTTACAAATGGGGACAGCTGAATAAATAGCAACTCCAACTATTCATGTTTTCATAAAATAAAAGTAAGTTATTTACAAATAATTAGAAAAACATTAATCCTTTCCTTGTGCTTTGGAGTTATGAAATATTTTTTACTTGCCTATCTGAAATGGTTTTAATAAATTACATTAAGGTTTGTAATGTCAATGTGACTAAATATGAAAACCTTCAAAGGGTGTAAAAGATTTTAGGAGGCCTCACAATATTGTTGTCAACCATAGATATAAAAAGAAGACGGTCGTACTATCGAAGAAAACAGCAATCCCAATTATAGGAGTTAGATTCATTTTTCTATGGCAGTGAAATGTTTATTACTATATTTGTCAAGACAGAACTGTTTAGAGCTTTTTGTCAGATACAGGATTCACAGTACAGATTCACCTACTGAAGGGAATCGTGACTGAATTATTTGCTTTGGGGAAACATACGATCATCTGTGAAGACTGTGACAAGCATACTGAGCTCTTTTTGAAGTTGACCCATGATTGTGTCTGTTTAAGCATATTGTGAATGCAAATGGAGATTGATTCAAAGCATTGTTTTTACAAATGGATGTGCAATTTTATCAGCAAGAGATTGAAAATGGCCAGTTGATCTCTTGCCATATTTTGAACAGGCAGCTCTTTGGACCGAACAGCGGTCCCGCTGCTATGTGATGCACACCCTCCTGTATTTAAAAAAATACAAGTGAACAATAGCCACCCTCTGTGTGCTAAAATCTGCATCACCATCTCTTTTCATTTTGTTTAACATCGTGTCATTTAAGAAAGAAAAAATTATATTTGGGTAACATTTGATAAGATTAAAATCAGTCAACAACCTAATCTGTAGAGAATGTTTATAAGTGAACTTTAAAAGCTTTGACAGGTACATTATCATCACAGCTAGATTCTACGAAAACATATGCTTTAGTTTTGCAATCTTTATTGATTTTTATTATCTGAAGTCAGTATTTCAGTGGTTATTTGTGCAACCGCCTGTTTGTGGTTATAATAAAAAATCAAGCCCAGCAGAGCTGCTTCAAGTGGCCGTGGTCAAATTCAGTTCTGTGAAGCATCATCTGCTCAGACAGATTTCTCCGTTAGAGGAGACATGCTTTGGAACAAATTACCTGCTCACTTGAACTTGGAAAGTTTCGTGCTTAAGAACTTATGAAGTTCTGGTTGGCAAAGCAACAAATGTTCACTCATGTTTAATGTTACAATTTTTAGTAAATATTTTCTTGCTCTTGTTGATGAAAATCTTAAAGACTTTTTTTTTTTCCTCGCTCCTATGAACAATTGTAAACAGCATAATGTCAGAGCGTTGTTGTGATGTGTAAGAACTTCTTAAATAGATAGAGGCCCAATTTCAAAGCATCAAATTTCTTTTAAGTTAGTTGTGATATATAAAGCACTTCTGGAACAGCTGAGGGAATTTGTTATTCTCAGAGGATATTAACATTGTCGGAAAACATACCTCGAACAGAGCTACTGGCCGACCACAGAGGAATAACGTTGCGTTTCTGGTAGAAAAGGATGTAAGCTCCCTTGGTACACACTTCGTCCTCTGGCACCAGATCCACGCTGCTGTCATCGTAGCTGTACCACTGGCCATCCACAGAGTTCCTACAGTAAGCTGGATCAGAACATAACATGCGTTTATAAAAGCCTCATTAAATGGAAACTTTAAAATCCTAAATGGATAAGTTTTAAATTCGCTGTAGCCTCCAGATGCATGGAGAAAGAAAATGATTTTCACAGCCTTCTCTCTGCCGTCCTACATGTCAACAAGCAATTTGAAACTAGCAGCATAAAAACTGGAATGGCAAGTTAATCGCTGCATTAAATCCTTCTTCTGTTTCAGTCTTCTTTCCTGCTCCGCATTAGCAGGAATAATCTGTTGTCATTCTCCTGATGATGCAACCCAAGCTTTAGAAACAAAAAGACCTGTATGCATCTCTTTCACTGAGACACATAAAACACTTCACAATTACTGGAGTCCTTACCCTTGACATGTAGCTAGGGAAACAAGACGTTGAAGATTCATTGCTCTTGTCCCTTCGCATTTGGCAAGTTTAACAATAAACTAGTCAAAACAACATTTTACAAGCCAGCTCTTAAGCAACAACCTACGGAAGTAAAAACTATGAGGAAATAGTCTCATGAGGTCACAGAGACACTTTGAATTGCTTTAGCTGAGTTGAAGGTCCTGAAAATGAGTAACAGTAAACCTTCAGGGCTGAGCTAAAGTAAGTGCAGAAGAACTTTAAGCCTTGATTTCATCATGATGCATGTGTTTCAATAAAACCAAAACAGAAGTAGCCAAACTCCCCCTAAGGTCACTGCCAAAGGCTGGTGTAGGTGAAGAACAAGAGCTCTGCTGTACCTGCAGCAGCAAAATGGATTTCTGTTAAAAAGTAATAAATGAGGAGAAGCAGAGCCCGGATACCACTGAGAGGTTGTTTTTTTTTAGACTGACCAGGAGTGACACTTTTGTCAGCAGCTTGTTTAAGCTGATTTGACTTGAATTGTATTGCTGCCATTTGCCAAAAAAACAAGTTGAAGTTAATTAAAATGTAACTTCCACCCTGTTATGTCGTACCAATAAAACAAAGAAAAATGTTGATATATTGTTCACCTACCCACTTTTTCAGGCCCAGCCTATGTTGCTTCCCATTTATTTGGCCTCTGTGCTCATATATAAAATATAACTGTTATTTAAGGGCAACCTTTCACATCTCTAGCTCTTGCAGCGAGCGGAGTTGCAACCACAGCCTCTTTAATTATAAACTGCATATACAGACTGAGCACATTGTTTGTGTAAAGCAACTTTCATCGTGACAGCAAAACGCAATCTTACATTTTCCAGCAGTAAAGTTCCAGAGCAGCTACTAATAACTTCTGACTAATTTCTCATAAATGACATTTGGAGTTAATGTCTTAAAATCAGAGAAATTATTGCCAAGCACTTCAAGATCAGCAAGAGAATATTTAACTGACCTTACGCCAAGAGAAAAATATACATATTTCAAAGTTAAATGTAACATTTCTAAGTTTATCTTTCAAGCCTCATGGAAAAAGTGAATATTTATTTAAATGCTCTCTTGTTATATTTTTTATTATTGGTGATTATGGATGTTGCCTACTTTCTGTGAAACTAAAGTACCAAAGACAAATCTGACCTACATCCCAGTAGCTGGGGTCAATCAAATTATCAGGAACGCTTGATCTGACTAATCAGATGTTTGCTCTCAGTGGCAATCAGAAGTCTGTTGGTAATTATGTCTGTGTGATAAATTACAGCTTACTGCATGCTGAACTCAAATACTCTGTGACTGGAACAAGAACAGGGCAGCATGTTGTTCTTTAACTAAAAATGGGCAGGAATTACTTTTTAAAGGGCGGCTGTCAGGTAAGGTAAATCTGGGCCAATAATTGGTTTTGAAATTATCTGAACTAACCAATTTTTTTTTTTGGATGAACAGGAGAAGAAGTGAGATGGCTGCACTGTAAAACACTGGAGCCACATTTAGTTGTGTCTGCTCTATCTTTTACTCTAAGTGAAATAGATTTAGGGAGTTCTAGATTTTGAACCTAAATGTGAGTTTATGAAAGATAAACTCACAGCAGCAAGTTGAGTTAACTTTTTATTAAATTTGTCAAACCTCCAAGAGTTGAGTAAACTGGAGTTTTTAGGTTAGCACTTAAAAAACTGAAAGAAGAAAAAGACAGGAGTGGGAACTATTTCCCAGAATGCTTAGCAGCATGTTTTAGTATCCTGAGATGGAAGTGTGTTACACTGATTTGACTTGTGTTATTAACCAAATGTTTATTTTAAAGCTTGAGGATAATGTCCTGTTCACACTAAATGTTTTTGAGCTGAATTCATTGTGATGTTTAATAAAATTCATTATCAGATCAGAAATTTTGTTCATGCAATTTGAAACAAGAATTTAAATTACTCTAAAGTAAAATAAGTTATTTTAACTTGATATTGTGAGTAAAATAATAGAGAAATGTGGCTCTAACTAGGTGAGGGAAGTTTTTTTTGCATATTGTGAAATAATTATTTGGTTTAAATTGCAGCATTAAGTTAGAACTCACAATTCAAGATTAATGAACTTCCAAAACAATGTTTAGACACTTGTTGTTAAATCAACTTCATGAACTTTAATTTCTGAGTTAAAACCAAAAGAATTTTGTTGTCGACTTAAATTGCATTTTCAAGGCAGCAGGTGGACTTTTATTTTTATGTTAAACCACCTTCAGATGTTTTACATTTGAAGGCACACAAATTGAGCTTGTTTTTAATTTTATTTTAGAAACTCAAAGCAAAAAGACTTCACAGAATCCCCCCCTCAACAAAACTGATCCCATCAAGCCTATTAAAATAACATAACTGTTATAAATCACAATACAATTGTAATAATAGTACTGCATGTCTTATTATTTTAGCAGAAGTTGATGTGATTGTTTAAAATAAAACCAATTGCAACATGTAAAACAGTTCTGTTGTGTTTATTTTAAATATAATGAAACTGTAATTTTTACTTAATCTAAAGAGCTGATCTGACACCAGCCCAACCCTGTGCATGACTGATATATAAACATTGTGATAATCAGCTCCATACCTGTATAGTGTCCTCCATGCATTCCTCCATGATGGTTACACACAGCATAGAGGTCGTACAGGCAATCTTGCGGGAGGAGTGAGTCAGCAGGATGATGAGTTTGGCCTGAAGGCTGTTTCCGGGAAGAGGAAGAAGACCCCGAATGCAGATTCTTCATACTTTGACTACTCTTCGCTACATGAGGGGCCATGTTCAGCGCAGTCAGGGGGAACCGAACCAGGGTAGACAGCTTGTTCCTCCGTTCACCAACCTGTTTGAACAGTTCATGGACATTATGAAATATTGTTAGACAAAACAATCATTTTAAAGTTCATAAAGTGGCAACAAGAAGTTCAAGATTGCTTGATTTAGTAATGAGAAATGCATGAAACTGAATAAAAAAAGATTCAAAGCAAAAGCACTTAACCAAATCATGTAGTCATTAAGAATGGAAAATAGGAGGCCATGAAAAGAAATTCCTTTAGAAACCCTCTTTAGACCTATAAAAAATATACTTTGCCTCTCCTTAAAGCTTTTAGTATATCACAATCACAGATATCTTCACAGAAATGACCAAACAAAAAGGAGAAGGACTTCTACATCCAAAATGTGACCTATTTCGCTTCACTTTTCCATTTGCACATCCTTAAATTTTCATTTCTGATCCTGTATTAGATTTTTAGCTAGGAATTAATTTCACCTCAACTTCCATTGAGTCTTTGGAAAGATTCATAACCAATTTCAGAAACAAACTTCAAGGAGGTTAAAGTTTGTAATTTTATGTAAGTGTAATAACACATCAATTCATTAAAAAAACATGAATGCTTAAATTAACACCAGTAAATCTCTGTACATTTGATTTCTGGTGAGGCTTTTTTGACAGAAAAAAGCACCTTTTGAAAAAGCATATTTTTCATTAAGCCTATCAATCTGTAATTTAATGTAATATTCTAATCTTAAATAGGGTTAGAGTCATCATCCTTAACAGAAAAGCCTTAGACATCAGTCTATGAGCAATTATTCTACAATGTGTTTCACTTAGTGAAATGAGCTGTGGAAAAATAAACTCTAATAATCCTCAAATTTGTTGAGATGTACATATAGACAATATTATATAAATACAAAGAAGTTCATGAAAGAATGAATTACAAACATATAAATTTCAAATGCACCTACACTTACTTTTAAACCTATAGAAAAACTCCTTTAAGAAGCCACCTCAGCCTGACTGAGTGGTTTGTTGATACCCTGTTCACACTGAAAAATGATGCTGAAGTCTATACAAAAGTTCGGTAATGGAGCCAACATCATGAGAGGTCTGACAGTACCAAACAAAGTGCAGGAGGTGTTCCTCCGTTCTCTGAGCTTTCAGTAGTTTTTTCTTATCATATCTTCAGGTCGCAGAAAGAGCCTTGTTTGCAAAAATGAGCTTCCGTAGGGACAGATTCTTCCCCCAGGTTGTCTCCGATGAAAATAATGAAACCTTACAGCCTGAGTTGTCAGCTACTCTACTTTGAAACACAATAAGCATATTTTCACTATTACAACCTGCCTTTCTTTTTTCTTTTCGTTATATAAAATGGCTGTACATACACATACATGTAGGTACTGCTTCTTTTATCTCTTATTTTCTTTCTCCTGAAGATGATCTACTTAAACTTAATGTCCCCTGTGAATGCCTGAAACTGAAGTCAGATTCCGGGTTTGTGAACACAATATCATGACATTGCTGCTTCAGCCTGGACTTCAGGTAACTGGATGTTCAATACACAAGTGACCTTCGTTTACGGGTCAAAAAACTCACAAGTGTGTTCATGTACCAATCGAAGCCTTGCAGCAGCCTTCTGTGCAGACCAGGGCCGGATAAGATCCTTTGCATTCAAACCCATGAAAAGGCCATTGCAACAATCGAAACAAGATTGAATAAAAGCATGAATAACTTGGTTGTGCAGCAACATGTTTTCACAAGTTGTGCAGGTCTATTTCAAGGCAGCAGACGTTTCCATCACCAGCCAGACTGCTGCCTGGGGGCAGGGATTGAAAAGAAAATGTCCAGACAAAGCCAGAGACGGTTAATTTCTGTCAAACTTGAAGCTCCAATGTTCTGTAAACTCCATGTGGTGCATGAGCAAGCGTGTTGTGAAACCCTGGCTGTTCATTTCTAGAGGTAACACACCAACAGTGTTAACTATGTTCCCCCAGATTGATCCCGGCTCACACTGAGGATTGCTGTCTGTTTCTGGAGGCAGAAAAGTGTAGTCTGATCGACCAGACCGAGATGGAAAACCTTGAGGGAAACTGGCTGTTTTAAGCCCATTCACATTGAACACATTTTTTTTTTAAGTTGGAAAAAAACACTAGCATTAGCTTGTTTAAAATATTGCTGACACTTTGAATCTGGTGTTTAAGGAACGCATCCAAAAGTTGAAGAATAAGTTATGATTTTTCTAGAAGTGTATTTACTGTGAAAATGACACAATCTAATCTCTAAGTTAGAAAACTTGAAAAATCGACTATGTATCAAATACTTTTTCCCCACTAGAAGAAGTTATTGGAGTTATTATAGTTAGAGTAATTCCAATATAAGTAATACGCATGAATGGCAGGATTTATTTATTTATTTTTTACCCCTCCAGGGGGTCTTTTGTGGGCTCTAGTGTCCCTTATATGAAAGTAGGCTGACAGGAAAGGGGGAAGGAGAGGGAGAAGACATGCGGCAAATATCGTCGGGTCCGGGAGTCGAACCCGCGACAGCCGCATCGAGGACTCAAGGCCTACAAACATGCATCGCGCTATCCCCTACTACGCCACCACGGCACGCCCTGGCAGGATTTTTTTAATGCTATCAAATATAGTTTTTAAAGATAACCAAAAACAATCAAAAGATTTACAAGAACTAGAGATTAGAAATTAGATCCATAGTCACTATTCACTCAGTGCAGGCACACAGACACACCATTAACCCAACTAATGTAGACAACCAGATCAGCCTGGTCTGTGTTGGGGATTAGACAGAATACAGCACACAGGAGAGAGGCAAGCATGATATCAGGATACATTTAATAACAACCTCTATGTCGTTAATAAAACTAGGAAAATGATGCTGCACATGCAGACAAAAACCTAAAGTGGCACGGAGGACAGAGTCAACGATCTCAGATGGTTACGCGTCATCACATTTCAGGTCAGCGAAGTTCAGCAAGAAACTGGGAACATTTTTAACAAACTAAAATATTCCAAGAAGCTTCTATGGTTGCATCATTGGGATCCTTCCCAACCAAATGCATCACTGCGGGTCATGATGGCTGCTCACAAGTACCTGCAGAGAGTGGTCGAGGTAATTGTCCAAACATCATTTCCATCACGACAGGATGTCAGCCTCAAAGGAATAAAAAGCAGAGCCAGCCTCATCATCAGTGACCCAGTTACCTCTAAATGGGAGGTTCAGAAGTTTTTAAGCATAGAACCTCAAGAGCAAAGAGCAGGTTTTATTCTGAAACAATCAGAGCAGCTGAGTCCTCTAGTTTGTTTTTTTTGCAATATTTTAATTTGTGTTTTGTGATTGATATTCAGTGTTTTTTTTTCAGTGCAAAGAACAAAGTATTGCTTGGTTGTCAAATTATGTAAATGCAGTGAATATCTAAGTCAATTTGAAACAGTTTGTGGTTCTCCTCAAAATAATTGCCGTTATCTATAAAAATACAAACTTAGTGTAACTTCCCCACATTTCTGAAGTACAGTTTAGGGTGGTGGGACTCCATTTTGGTAATTCCTGCATTCTCCATGTCATCTCCTATTTTATTTGTTTATTTATTTCCTTTATTTAACCAGGTAAAACCCCACTGAGGTCCAGATTTCATTTGCATGAAGGATCTGGGTAGAAAATCTGCAACTCACAACAACCTGGTTACACGAAAGTAAAACAAATTAAACCACATATACAAGTTTAAAACAAATTACAACACAATGACACTAATTAATAGAATCATGTTGCTTTTTCTTAAGAACCGCTTGTGAATTGCTGCAATGTGTTCAGATATGAATTTGTAAATAGTCAGTTGGGCTTTAATTTACCTTTTTAATGTGCTAAATCTTGTTTCTATTTTACATTTTCAATCGTGCAAATCGATTTACCTCCCTCTTGATGTCGTCTGTTGTAACCACCTATTGGCTCGTTCTGTTTTGTTGGTTTTAAACTTTCCTGCTTGACTCTAAAGGCTGAAATGCTGAGAGTGATCGTTTGTCACTGCCAATATTTTTCAGTCTGAATAACACAATGACTACATTTGTAGATAACTTATAAACCAAGAAAACTGCATGGGGAGAAATGTTTCATTTTTAAACTTGAAGATATTGTGGGTTTAGTCTACTGTTTAATTTGATCCTTCAGTGTCTTTGTTTTTGACTCATTGTTTCTTGTGAGCGCTTCAAAGCTTTTTGTAGCTGTACAGATGGCTGGCCATTGAATGGTGGTACTTGAATGGCCATTGGGGTGCAGTCAAGTACCACTCTTGAACAACAGACTTCAGATAAATCTGGTTTTCAAACATCAATTTATTGTTGAGAAGAGAAAAGTTAATTGACTTGCTTGCAAAAACTCCTAAATTCAGCCATTTGTGATAGTGAAATTATTTTCCAGTAAATTGGTTTCCTGTAAATGAGGAAAGCTGGTCTCTTTTAGACTGATAATTCAAAACGATCAATAAGCGTATTGTTAGAAGTAAACTTCTCTGCAGAGTTGTTCAGCTGAACATAAATATGAAAAATGGGAAAATTGCGAGAGAGGAGAATGAAAATGAGATGCTTTACACTGTTTGCACAGTCTTATTTTTGAGAATTTTTTTTTATAACTCACCAACTATGCTCTCGGTTAATCCAAAAATGTTAATAAGCCTTAAACATAAAGAAAGAAAAAGTGAGGTTTTGGCCATCTTAGAATAACATGTCTGCACAATTATCTGGCAACTATTATTGCACAGAATAATCATGCAACTAAATGAAAAACATTTTCCCATCTCACTTTTTGTATGTTCATCTGTTCAAGTAAGAACTGATACTCAACATTTTTCGATAAACATTTGACATTTTAAAAAATAGTGACAGATAAAGCCATCCTTGTTTTCAATAACAGTGATAAGCCTTGCGGTCATGGATTCAGTCAGTTTCTTGATCTGATGAAGATCAACTTTCTGTGGAGAAGCAACCGCAGACTCTGTTCAACTAGTTGCTTTCTTTAAGTGGAAATCTCCTGCTTAACTCCTGGCTCAACTGAGTTCAGCCCATGAAATGGTTGAACTACTTACCTAACAATTGGACACAGTGTATAAAGCAAAAATACAAACATTCATAAATCTATGTGTTTTGTGCATGCCAAGCTTCCTGGCCAATCTTTCATCTCTGGGGAGCAAGCCACTGGCTCTCTGATGTAAGGGCGGTGAGTATGTTTCTGTCTTTTATCTGCTGCACCGCATCTGGCTGTCCAAATGTTTTTTCCAATTATCAGTCAGACAGACATACTGATGTACTTCCTAATGCATTTTAGACTTTCAAAAGATATGTTTTTTTCTCAAGCAAAAAACCCCCATAAATAACCAAGGCAATAAAAAAATCTAGCTTGCTGACTAAGACAATCTTTTGAATAATGTAAATACAGAAGAACGCCAACAGAACACACTGGTATGAAGCACATTGGATCATCATTTTCATTAAAGCAAACATTGCATCTGTAGTCTCCTATATAGGTGCATACAGCTGTGCAGATTGCTGCTGGTCATTTTGAACTGGGTATTAATTTAAATAATTTTAAGATATCGCTATATACCTTTCAAAACCAAGTCAAAACAGCCCTTCTTACCAAAAGTAATGTTTCTGAAACCCACCATTGAGAGAAAACAGATTGAAAAAAATCCCCCTTTATCTAAAAAGCAGCTGTGAATAGCAAGAACCTTTCATGCTCCGCTTTTCCAAAAGGAGATTTATGGGTTGTATTTATGAACCTATTTCTCAAAAACTGGACAAGCTTTAAAAATCACATGGTAGTTTTCACTGAAGCCTTGTGGTGCAGAGTATGCTGCTTATATTTATTCTGTTCTCTACAAAATTAGAATGAAAGTCTGAAATAAAATGTAATTTCCCTTTTGGATAAATAAAATATATATTTTTAACTGAATTGAATGCACTATTATGCTCTGTCCACTTGTAAGTTATGTAGTAGTGCAAATAAGGATTAAAAAGTCAGACACTTGGAGATGCTGAAGGATTAAGCTAATTACAAGAACTAAACCACTGATCCTTAAAACATAATCACTTTATAAACTCAAACATTAAGCTTCTATCCCCAGGCAATCAACCCAGCATAACGAGAGAATGACTGAAGATTATTTATAGCTGGTAGCCACTGTCTATTTAAAAGACAGCAGGAAGATGTTTTCTTTAAGAAAAGCAAAGCTGCTTCTTGGCTCTTAACCTAATTAATTGTAGCGTTTGAAGATCTGACTTAACATTTGTATATTCTCACCTCCCTCCCCACTGGTCCTCTCCTGCTCCCACTCCAACCTATCACCTCTCCCCCTCACACACATAATGTCTTTCTATCTTTACAAGGACTTTGCATTGTCTCACATTCATGTTTTGTTCATTTCTACAACCTAAAACAGACCCTTACTCTAAACTTAGCCATTACCAGTACATGCTTAACTCCAAGCCTAAAATTAATTCACAGCTTTTTCCTAAACATGATACAAAAACAGCACTTGTTGTTATGAGGTCAATGCTTTATTTGGGCCCCATAAAGAGTAGTGTGTTCTCAAAACATGTATTATTTCTTGGAAAAATTGGCCTTACATAATGAGAAATGCTAAAACACAAACAGGATTTCACTCTGACACTTATGCTATATCTCAAGCAGCAGTTATATTTTGATATACCAGCTAATTTGTGAGGAGCCTTAAAGAATGTCCCTTTGGCATTTCTATTCTCCTTAGGGATACTTGGCATTTCCTACAGTTCTATAGTTACAGGTAGATGATGCTACAGATAAAATATGCCAACATTTAACAAGTGGTAGAAGAAGAAAAATGTACAGAGGAAATCAACGTGACAGAAGATCCCCTTACATGCAGTGCTTCTTCTGTTCTTGGTGGCAGAAAGGGCGAGTGACATGCTCTCTGCACAGATTCTAGCACATCCTTAAAGGAGTCCTGTATCCCCTGTGGTTGCCTTTAAGAGTGCCTCAATTAATTTAATTGGTTTGCTGAACCAGGCAGGCTGAAGGACCTGATAGCCCTTTGGGACATCTCCATAATGCCAGTCCATCTTTCACTGTGAATTGAGAATGAAATGCATCTTATGTAGGATCAGTGGGTAGTGAATCTAATCAACCCCAGATCCCACTTTCACAAGTGGTGAAATGTCTTATCTCACAAGCTAGACAATTTGCTTGGATGCACTTAAGAACTCTACTTTTACCTAAAGTAGAAAGATATTGCTGATATTGCTTTCTACTTCTGAGTACAGAATTGCTGCTGCTTCACACAATTGATGTTGCTGTCAAAGCATTTCTTTACAATCCTGAAACCCGTGGCTGTGAAGTCTACAAATGTGCCCCAACACCAGGAATGTCATGACTGAGCTCTGACAATTCTTTAAATCTGTTTCAGAGCACAGAGTTCTGTCGACTAAGTGACTAAATAATCTCAGACTGCAGACTGCAGAATATGGCATGGCAATCTGGACAGGTTGCTGGAACAAGGTGGTGACTGAGGCTCGTCTTGTGATGTTTTGGGGAGTTAAAACATCACAATATTATGTGGGTCCTCGTCCCACATAATAAGAGGGATGAAGACAAGAGAGACAGAGAGGCAGGGTGGCCTAACATTGGAAGTGGGTAGAGTTCTTCAGTTCCTGGCACACTTCCACAATTTATCCTTTCTACAGCTCACATATGTTGACCCTCAGGTGTTCTGGCAACATGTAAATCTCACTGAACAACATTTGGATCGAAGTGCACTGGAAAAGAAAGATGTACGAAATACTCTGAATAGCTGAACCTTGTGGGAACATTCACCAACATTTATCTTTCAGAGTTTTGGCTGCCTAATGTGAAAGACGGTTAAATGCCGATGCTCACAAACCAGGGGTTGGCTGCATAAGGCAAATCGTGTTATAACTCTGCTGTGAGAAATCACAGCAGAGTGAGAAATCACAGCAGAGTAAATAATGGTACAAGTTCCTGAACAAAAACTAAACAAAAATGTGAGAATGCTCAGCAAGACGTAAAACTCTCCCAGGTCAGTGTTCAGTGTTTCACAACAACTCTTTGTCTATAAACTTTTGGCTTTAGAGAGCAAATGTTTGCTTCTTAAGGGACAAGAGAGAGCAAGATTTATTGCAAATGAGTCCTCTCTAATTCTCTGAGCAACAGTGAGAATTACTCAGGCTTTTCAGTTTGGATGGCAGCCAGTGGAAAGAGAAACATTTTGGTTAGTTAGAGTCATCACCCAGCAGGTCTTTGGAAATCTATTGAAATACGGATGAGAGGAGAATGCCTTCAGGATAATGATACCATAATGGATTACAAACCCTAGAATTAATTGCTTTTTTCGTTTAAAGGATATATACCATAATTTAGAGTCGAAACAACCTAAAAGCCTATAAAGAATACACACATTCCTTTCAGTTGATTTCCAAAGGAAATTAATAATTTGAAAACACACTTGTAGGAAACAAGAGTCTTTTCAGTTAAATCTAATGAAACATGCATTTTATATTTCTCAATATTAGACATAGAAATTCGAATACCTACCACAAGCTGCAAAGGCTGAACACATTTGAAAAGAAAGTTATAAAAATTATGATTAAGTGTTTGCCCTTTAAATAAAGTACCTAAAACAGATCTGGTAAATGGATAATTATGTTCACTGTCCTAGCAACTCAAAACAAGATCGATAAAACAAACATTTCTTCTTTTTTTTTTTTTCTTTCGTGTCAAATTGTTATGCGGTTATGACTCACATAATATGAGGGATGAGGACAAAGTAGTTTGTTTCCACAGCTATGATGAGTTTGGACATAAAGAGTTTCAAGCTGAGGATTTTGTCATTGCTACTGCATGATTTCAGACGTCTGTGAGAAAATCTCACAATGATGAACAGAGCACAAAACAAAGAATCCCAGCTGGGATTTTTTTTGCAAAAAAACATCGTCATGCTGCAAGGTAGCGTCTTTAATCTTTACAGGTCTTCTTCCAGTATTGCTCAGTGCACAAAGGCACAGCTGAATAAACTGGAATATTATCAAAAAGTTTATTTATTTCAGTGACTCAAATCATTAAGTAAAACACATTACCCCCTTCAGGGCCCGTCTATAAAGAGTTGAACCTGCATAGTTTATAGCTCAAACACCAAATATACTCCAATATGCATTAATGCACACAGTAGAAACTGTCTTGGCACTAACCGTCTTTTGAGTGCAGCCAATCGGTGCTAATGAAAATGATTGGTGCTGCTTTATTGACTGCTTTGCAAACAATCAGCTTCACAAGTGACATTTTCTTTGAAATAATTTAGATATTAGCAAATTTTCTGCAAATAATTTGGAGCTAAGTTCCACAGAAAAATCTGTAAGTACTGGACCGCGAACAGGCTGGGGTCGAGATCAATTACACGCAGATGGACATTTTCAAGGTTGTATTTTTTTAGTTATGATGATTTTCTACTCACAAGTAATAAAAACATGATATTTAAGGTTAGAATAATACATCAGACCAATAAAAAATTACAAAAATTGTGCTTAAAAGTTATTTTCAGAAGGTATCTACCCTGCACTCATTGGAATGCATATTCTAATTTACTGAGACGTACCTATAGTTCCATGCAAGTGGTGCCATTCATGAATAAAAACAGGAAGGCTCCAACTGAGGGGGATGAGTATCTTGGCTAAAGATTATGTCTAATTATATCAGTGGAATATTTATATACTAGAATGTGGACAGTTTTTGTATCAAGCAGAGAATATTCAGCTCCATTGTGTTTTTTATCCAGAACAGCAGTGAAAGCCTGCACCACCAGTGCCTAAACAAGACACAGAGAAACACCGATACATGCTCTCAGTTCTGGCTGTGATAAAAGCATAAGTCTAGTGTCTTTCAAACGCTGTGACCTCAGTACAATGCAAGAGAAAATGCAATGGTACTAAAGTTGTTTCTTCAGACTTCACAAAGCTCTGGATGGACCAAATGAAAGCAGCACAAAAGTCCTTTCATGCCCTGAAGAGAACTGTGTGTGAATGTGAACACTGGTTTGTGGGATAGTTTTTTTATTATTTCAGAATTGCATGGCCTCCACAAGCTAAAGCATTACAGGAAGCTGTCAATCAAAAACCACACATTGGATCCTTGCCGTTTTGGTGAAATCATAAAAAAACGTTGTGTTCACCTAAGAAATTGAAGCATTCTGCTAACGGAAAGAAAAAGAGAGTAAAAGTCAGAGAATTTAAGCTGAATATAAATTAGCATCTGTAGAGAAATCAGTCGGCTGCATTCAAGAATCAATGTCTCTGAAAGCTTTGACCTGAAAATTTATGATTATCTACAGTGCTGGTCTCAAATTTATATCCCTCGTCTGTAAGAATGTCAAATAAATGTAGGTTTTTAATTATTTACAGTGAGAGATTGTGATTTTGTGCAGAAAGGACCAAACAGTAAAAATTGTCAGCGAATTTTAAAATGTTTGAATGTATTTTGATCAAAGTAATATATGCAAACGTTCTCATTAATATTCAAATGAGTATTTATCAACAAGTTAAGGAGAGACCACATTTTCAGTAACAATAAGCTTCAGGCATCAATTTGGCCAGATGTGTATCACTCTTATGGTCACAGATTACATTGTTTATTCAAACTGGTTGATTTACAAAAAAAAAATACAAGCTTGTGAGGAAAGTGCTAAAATTTTCTGTACAGCTCTGGTCTGAACTAATCCCGAGGCTAGGTTTTGTTTTCCATTTCAAAACCAGATCTGATGCTTTTAGATCATATTGTAGCGCTGTATAAAAATGAGATATGCCTCCTGAGATATTGAACTGAAATACAAGAAATCTGTTAAAAAGAAAACAAATGAAGGTGCATTCACCTGGCGGCATATTTGTTAATCCTATTGAACTAACTATGTCAAAGCACCTTCAGATTCAGTTTTAGCGTTTCTTTGGTTGGAGTCTATCAGCGTACTACAACCTGACTTTGGCAACATTTTCTCTGCAAAATTTTGTTGTGGACTCTCAATTTCTCATCAGGGCATTTTTATTTATTTGGATGCACGCTTGGATTCACACAGCTAAAAACTAAAAACTATCTTTAGCAATCTAGCAGACACCTGAAGGCTCTCCATAAAAATGGCTTTTTCATTTTATAATACAAAACTAGAGAACCCCCTCAGACATTCACTTTGATGCTTTCTTTTAAAAAATCTACAGTTTTTCATCTTGCTCTTTTTGCTGGTATATGTACAATTGTCAAAATTTTTGGCAATAATAAAACTTTCTGTTTTCACCTCTGCTGTACTCAAATTAATCCTCTGTATTTGCTGAACAATCAGAAAGCATTATATCATTTCTTGTGTCCTTGAATCAGTGATGTACTTTTCTAGACAAAGAGGCTCATTAATCAGTTTTCAAACTTGTTTAGTTGAATCTGCTTAGATTAGTGTAGCTGTTTTCTAAAATATCAATACTGGGCTAGCACAATAGAAGAAGATAACAAGAGGGGATGAACATTTTTAAAACTGGGAACCTGGACATATGCCATACAATTAAATGTGGAGTAACATGTGCTGGAAAGAGGTATTTTCTTTGTGCAGAAGTGAATTATTGACAATCTTAAAAAAACATGGAAAGTTACCAAAACATGACGCATGGAGCAATTTAGTGAATAAATGACGTAAACCCGACTGGTCCAATTTTGCAATTTTTGAAAAGTAAGGAAAGAGTTTTGGTGCAGATTCTCGTGAGTGCAAAGCAGCATTTCATAAAAAAGTCGGGATAATTTTTAACAATAACAAAGTCCAAAGTATATCAGAGATGGAAAAGGAAAAAGGATAGCCGGTATGAGTGCAGCATTGAAATGCAGATTTGATCAAGTTCAAAGAAATATTCATGAGGAATAATTTACAGGAATGTCAGGAAAGTGAAGGTCCAGCAGATATATAGAAAAACAGAAATCTTAATATTAGCAGGCTCAGAATTGGAATCTGTAATTATCTTTCAGAATAGCAAATATCATTGTCCTGAACCAATGAAGAAATAAATGTAATATATCTTACAAAAATTCTCAACAAGTCAGCAGATTAATTAACTGAACCAGCAAGCAAAAAAGAAATACTCTTCAAAGATGTATTCACCACCTTTCTTGCCGAGTACTCCTTAAGTAAAAAATCACATTAACGTGATTATTTGAGGTCATTATTTGAAATCCTGCCTCTTTTATTGGCAAACGTTTCTCTTTTTTGAAAGTATAAAGGAGATGGTTAATTAATAAAAAAAACCCATCTTGAATATAACTAAATCTGGATCTGTACCTTGCTTAAAAGCAAAACCACAAGGTTACAATTTCTACTAAACTGAGGCAGAAACTGCAGTACAATGACATAATTTATTGTCACTGCATTCACAAGAAATTATTGCTTACTGTGTCAAAAATTGGAATTTGATAAAATGTGATGGATCACATTCCAAAGCCTCTATTTAATTAGATTAAGATTTAGGTGTCCAAGTACTATCAAAAGTAGACAAATATAAGCTGGGAAGTTATCACAGCCACTGATGTGTTTAACCTTCACAAAAGGAGATATCTGACACAGTTTATGCATACTGCTCTTTATTGGCAATAAGGTTAGACTCTGTTGTTGGTTTAGCCTTTATTTTTAAACTCACATGTGTGAACTAATTTAACATCCCAGCTCCATTGCAAATTATTGACTTTTACTCTCTTATGTTGCAACTTATTTCCTGTTTACTCAGCTGAAGGAGCAAGTAATGAAACTCTTTGGCTGTCATGGATTTGATCACATACTCATACAAAAACATTGATTTCTGCATTTATGCAACAACATGGAATTAGTGTATGAACCAGTTTTAGCTTCGCCTACCTGACGGAAGCGCTTGAGGTGGAGGATGAGGATGTCAGGCAGCGTCCACAGGCTCATCTTCACCATGCCCTGCTGCAGCTGCTTACAGTGCGGACACTTCCAGGCGTCGTCTGGAGCAAGCTGAAATCAAACATTGTAACGTTTTAGGCACTATTGCTTGTTCTAAGTTTACAGTTAATGTGTCAGTTTTACATTATAAGCTTTTAAACACTTGCTGCACAGCAACCCAAAAATAAGTTCCGGCCCTTTGAATCCTGGCCAATGCCTTTCTGCATGAAGTTTGCCAGCTTTTTGTAATTTCTCCTGCTTCTCTTCTGATTTCTGAAACTGAGTACTTAAGAAGGATGCTCCACATTATTAAGCAGGCCACAGGTTTCAAGCAATATGGGAAAGAGAAAGGATCTCTCTGCTGACGAAAATCATCAGATAGTGTAGTGCCGTATGACAAGGTATGAAAACATTAGATATTTAATGAAAACAGTGCAGTGGCTGCATGTTGAAGTGCTCAACAGAACAGTAATTACCAGAGTAAGGGAGAGTAATTACCAAGATGAGTACTTCTTCCATGATGGTTTTGACAAGAAAGGAAAATGCAGAATACTGTTCAATGCTGCTTAAAAAGCAACATGTCTGTTGGGCAAGAGAAAGAAAGAAAAAAACAGAGATAGCAAAAGATAACAGCAGCTATTCCATCTCAGTTTCTGTGCATCTCTTGACTCCTTGTTGTCCAAGTTGTCACTCAAATTAGCAAGCAGTTTGTACAAACATAAACTCTTTATGCATATTTTCAGTTTAAATATAAACAATATAGAGTGAATCCTAAGATTCCCCTAAACAAAAAACTTGACTGGCAAAAGTGATGTGATGTTAAGTATAAACAGAAATGTACCAAATCATTTAAAGCTATGGTAGGTAACAATTTTTACATATTTGTTGAAACTGCCACAGTGTCATGACAGTACAATATGAGAGAGATCATCTGTGGAAAAAAAAACAGGCTTCTCTATTTTCTCCCTATGGTTCTACTGCTACCTGCACAAATCCATCATTTGGTCAGAAACAACCAATCAGAGCCCTTTGAACTCTGCTGGGATGCAGCTTCTTCCCCACAACGCAGCATGCTGTGAATGCACAGGGAAGGTAGGGTAGGACAGCGGATAAACAATTTTCCTATAATGGGAAGTTGTTTTCCCACCATTAGTACAACTTTGTGCTAATGGTTTAAAGGTGCTAAGACCTTCCTCCTGGCTCTGATTGATTGTTTTTGCTGAGTTTCTGCAGATGGCAGTAGGACTACTGGGTGTAGGCAGGGAAGATATATATATATATTTTTTTTACAGATTATCTGTCTCATGTTCTTGAGTCACAAGAAAGCAATAGTTCTTAGCGTTCACAGTTTGAATTGAACTTTCACTACTGAACTTTTACTCACAGTTCATTTAAGATGACTGACATTTTTGTTAATGCATGTTTCAACCAGAATATAAGAAGATATGGAGAAGCAACAAAGAATTTAACAGATGAGAGTTTAAGCTTTTAACATATTTGTGTCCTCATGTTGTGGTTGTAACAAACTAATGTAAATCTTTGATTACATTTAACCAACAGTGACTCTACTGCCCATAGCCTGTTAAAATGCTAAATAAAATTGGCATAGTCATTGGCTTTATCAGAGAAAATGACTTTATAGTCTAAAGGTGTAATGTGAGATATGAAATGTTCAAATTTTATTTCAAATTTGAGGATAGAATGCCAATTCTTTGTCTGGAAATTGATGCAGTAATTGAAGGACAAGCTTTAATCTCTTCTCTTTAACTTAAAATTGAAATAGGTAACTTTAAAAGTTTTTTTTACATATTGCAATCACAAACTATTTCACGGCTTCAACATCTCTCAGCATTCCTAACACTAATTGAAGTATTGACATTGAATTCTCACCACGCAGTCAAAAAAAACCAACTAAATAACAATTATTTTATAAATACTGTTTTGTGTAATAAAGAGGAATTATAGAGGGATCACATACTAAAAACAGGAAAAAAAGGAGGCATATAGAAAATCACTTAAAGCTGTCAGTGTTCAGAAAGTCAATCTATTAATGCAAAGTTACTGTATTTTAGTTCATTCAGTTTTGACTGAAGTATTGTCACTGAAGTGTTTCTCTTTATCAAGGCATCACAGAAGAATCAACTCATCCTTGGTGGAAACAGAAAACTCTCCAGACCTTCATAAACTTGTAATTGGAAAACATATTGATGGAGATGTTCTAGATGCTTTTCTGAACTTCTTAATATTCCACTAAGAACTACTCCGACCATAGTTGAGAAGTCAAACAAACATTTTGCTATAAACGTTTGTTGCAGAAAATTTTGACATGACAGTCAAAATGTGGAAAAACATGGTCTGGTCAGTTGATGGGGCAATCACTTTTTCACATGGATTTTTAGTCCATCTTAATAATAAACACCTTCATTTAAAATTGCATTTTGTGTCGACTTGTGCGGTCTTTTATATTGGTTTAATGTTCTGAAACATTTACATTTTTCATACTACTGTACATGAAAGAAAGGATGAATGTAGTGGACATGTAACGAGACATTTTTCATAAGAATTGAAAAAGAAATTGGGTTCAGCAAGATTCAACCAAGGGTCAGTCAGTTGGTTGGTTTCAGAGAAAGAGTAAAGAGGCTTATTCAACTCGCTCAAGCACCGAACTTGAAACATTATTGAAAAAAGTAAAGATCAGAGAGAACAGAAAGTCCTTAATAACATTTAACATCTGAGGACCTTGTATGGAAGGAGAGCTCAAAATCATCCTCAAGCAGTGAATGCAACAAATTCTCTATAAAGAAGAGACTGAAAAATGTCATTACAATTTTTTTTTTTACGTATTTAAAGAAAAATTTCTAATCTCACTGGATATTCATTCCTTGTATCATTCTGCTTTATTGCACATGAAAGACAAACTAAGTTGTTTTGATTTCTCTGCATGAGGTTTACTTAGGCTGGTACGTCTTGGATCAATAAAACATTCTGGTGTAATTTTCACATCAATTAGAAATACGTTTACTCACAAAAATTAATCTTTACTCCCTGTTTTTTGTCTCTTTTTTCTCCAAATGTATATTGCAAAGTCCCTTTTTTATTTTTACAAAAGTATCAAATATTTTACTCTCGTTTTTGTTAATCCCATTAGTACCTTAACAACATCACACTGGTAAACTGTCAACTCCTAAATTATTCTAGATTGTCACATTGACAGCACACATTTTGTTGTGTGCTACCCTTAGTTTCGTAACAGAAGAGTTCCCCTTTAGTAGTAAACTTCATAAACTAACTAAACTACTAACGCATTTCAGACATACAATTTAAAATGTAAACCTTTTTTTTTTTTTTTTTGCCAAATTTGCCAATGGCTGATCTCTGCACAGCTTGTAACGAATAACTTATTTCTGTCTTTGAACAGAAAAGTCACTTATAGATTATTTGATTCAATTTCAACAGAAACTTAAAGTTGACCATTTGTCATGTTAGTAAAGGTACAATTGTCAAAACTTTTAATTACTTTTTTTTATATAAAATTTTTCTTTGGGAACTTCAATATGGGATGATTAACTAAATGTTTTCACAGTATTTTAATAAATATCTAGCAAAACTGTTTCAGGTGTTTTAGAAGTTATTTTACATACATATTCCATTATAAAATAGTACATATTTTACAATTTAGAAAATATGAAGTAATGAACAACTTTGGCCGTTACAGCAAGTCATTATTTATATTAAAAACTAGCATAAATTATAAATTGTAATACTAATTTATTTATTTTTTTCTGTAAAATCTATCTCACCTCATGTCTGGGTTCATTGTCTGTCTGACTTTCAGTTTCTAGAACCCAGTCTCATTTCATTGATCCTTTTAAATCCCTCCTGCTTTTCCTCTTGGCCTCCTTCCACCTGCCAGCTTTCTAGTGACCAATCAAGGACCGTCTGTCCGTCACCTCAATCTGCCACCTGAGCCATTTGTGATTTTTTCACCAGCTCTTTCTGGTAGTTTTTACTTTAATCACAGAAAATGTGTTACCAATATTATTCTGACCTTTAAATGCAGCAGAGTTGTTTGTTTAGCAGTGTTGCCTCTAACAACAGCGCTTTCCCAAACTATGCTAGAACTCTCTAAAATGCCAGCCCTCTAACGTTATCCTTTGGTGCGTTAAAAATAGTTTTATTTTTAAACTACAAAAACCAGAGCAGATGCAGAAGAGAATTATTAGTGTTGCTGAGCTTTCACAAGGAGATAATGAAAAATATTGAGAAGAAGTTTTAACACCTTTAAGGAAAAATTTGTAAAATCCTCAGTTTCTTGTCTTTTTAAACAGTGCAAAAGTTTTCCAAATCACAATCTGTTTTAAAGAATCTGTGGTCAGTGTAGAATATCCCACTCTAGGTCTGACTAGTCGCTATAATGTGTTTTATTTTTATATTTTTTTCCAATATCAAGGTGTTTCTAATGCCAAAAATAACTGACAAAATGTATTTTTACATTTTAAAAAAAGAACAAATATTTTCAGAATCCCAAAATGAGCTGTATAGAAGATTTTATGATATCAGTATCCAATGATTTTAGTGTTTAATACATTTATTAGGCTTTTCACATTATCTATAAAAACACAATTCCAACAAAGAAGAAAAAGAAATAAAAAATACTGCAAAAACTGTCACCTACAAGGTATGTAGCAAAAAAAAAAAATAATAATAATAATAAAAAAATTTAAGACCATAAAAAACCCAATATCAAGATTTATGGAACCACTGCTCAGCCAAAATTTAAAGGGTCTGCTATTCTTGGAACCTTTATTGAGGTTTTATTGAAAAAAAAAAAAAAAACATTAAAAATTTCCAGTTTTTTTTAAATCTATTATCAGAACCTCTCATCACTTACCTGATTTTCTCTAGTTTTAAGTTAAGTAGTACGTCCTTTAGAATCCCTGAGCTCCCTAAAACAGTGGAAGCAACCCTTATCTACCCCAATAGTTAAACAATAAATGCAAACTTTAAAGTCTTTAGCTCAAAACCTAGCATCAAATGGTAATTCTGATGCCGCTGCTGTTTTCTGCTCCCTTGTGAACAATTTAAAAGCAACAGGGGAATGTTTCTGTTGACTAAAACAGCAGAGGAGAGCAGATGCAAGAGCACAAATAAACTTTCTCTTAGAATATTTATTGTTTATTTTTTAATGACATTCTGAAATGCAGAGTTTTGTTCAACAGAGTAGAAGCTGAAGTTGTTTACGGCCATCTTTCTCACCTGTTCTTCTTTGGTATAAAGCTGGAAGCATTCGTCCAAGGTGCAATTGTGCTGCTGCAGGTGTTGCTGCTGCTGGCTTCTGACACTCTCTGCGTCTTTCACCACCTCCTCATGGATGCTGCCAAACAAACTGAAGCAAACACAGTGTGTGCTGTTAGGATGCGGTTGCTAAATTGTGTTTTCGCTCTTAGAATCAGGGGGCGCGTATGTCTGCTCCATCTTACAAAGATAAAACTGATCAGTTAGTGTTTTAGCAAACAAGACCCCTCTGGACAGCATCAAAAAAACGCTCATTACTTTGTACTAAAAATGAAACTTTAGCACAGTGCTTACCGTTCTTTAGAGCTGTGGTCCCACTCAATAACAAGCTTCACATGAGGAGGTCCTCCTGGTCCACAAAACTTTAAAGCTCTGCAACAGAAACATGTTTTAATAAACCTGGTTTACACTTTCATAATATTTGTTCTTTAATAGTTCTTGCAATTTTGTCACCTAAATGTTTCATATTACTAGCTTTATCACAAAAAGCTAACCTTATCAATATTAAAACTGCTTTCAATTATAATTATGTTTCAATTAAATACAATTTTAATTAATTAGGAAAAAACATTTCAAGCCAATCTGTCCCTGAAAAACTCAGTTTAATCAATTAATTGTTTAAAATAACTGTAATCAACAATGTTTTGGGTTTAGGCCTGAGTAAAGAAAGAACTTTAGAAAAAAGAAAGTAACCTGAATGAGACCTGTCTGACAACATGACAGAAAATGCCCTAATGAGCGATACATCTTACCCCAAAAGAAATTAGAAAAAGATGAGTAAAGTTATTGACATCGATCAGTCCAGAAAAATAATCTCAAAGATCTCTTTGTATTTATAGGAATGAGACCCATCATAAAAGTTTCCTCACAATGTTGTTGCTGCGTAATGACCTGATTCAAACCAGTATATCAACATCTAAGTGACTGAATGAAGGTCGCATCAAAGCTCCAATGGCCTAGTCAATGGCCAAATTTACTCCAGAGATCACAGTTTGTGCCTGTGTGATTAACTTTAGGAGAGAAATACTTTTTCATATTGTTTCATCTGATACATTGTTATAAAAAAGCAAAAACAAAAGAAATCTGTGAGTAAAGGAAACAACCATCTGTCAATGCTAAACAAGAAAACAGGCTTTGATATTTGCCGTAGTCTTTTAATTTAAACTTTATTTTCTTTTACCCTGAACGATACAAACTGGCCCAGTTGAGACCTGCTCTAACATGATGTTCAGCATTCAGATCTCACAGTGGGGAACGACTGTTGCTGTTTTCTACAGCTCATCTGCACAGCTTTTATGTCAGGGACGATAATAAGTCTTAGTGTTCAACAGCTACACAATGTCATATGTTTATCTTACTGGTCCAGGAAGATCAAGGGAAATATTGGCAAATTTGTCCTGCAGATAATGATGTGTTGAACTTCCAGCAGATACACACATTTATCCCTCAGTACATCTTTTTGCTTCTGTTCAACACATTTTCTAAATACAGAATGTTTGCTAATTTTACCACTGCAGTGATTTATTCAGATAATAAAAACATCTCAACTATTTGAGGCCATTTTTGTAAACATTTTTTCCTAACTGATAAGACTGTGTAATTTTCATTTTTCCAGTAAGATTAAATCAGACCCTTTTATTGATGTTTTAGGTACGTTGAGATAATCGAACTTGTTATTTTCTCAGGGACAGAATAATAGAGAATGTTTGGAGATTTTTCTGCTTGCTTTAAATTCCAGCAAGCAGATTTTTTAGACGCACTAAAACTACAATCTAAAAAAGCGAGGATAGTTTTGTTTAATTTAATTTGCTGTGAGCTTCTAAAACTCTGGAATTTAGTTTAATGTTTTAGTCACATTTAAAACAAACAACAAAAAAGCAATAACAAAGTACTTCAACAATGATGAAATGTACAAAAGAATTAGAATAACACAAGTTAACTGACTTATGTTACTGCCACTTATCTCTAATGAATTACTATGTTCTTTAAGTTGTTCTCCAAGGTCTTTTTAGCTGCTGTCTTGTGTAAAATGTATGTGTTTAAATTATATTTATAAAATGCTGCATACACTAAACTTAATCTTAGCAAATCGTTTTCACTACAAGCCACTACAAATGTTATCTGCGTATAATTAATTCAGAAATGCAAAAAATAAATAGTGGTTTGATGGAAATAAACTCTTAGAATCTTAAACTAAAATTATTTTCTTTGGAAATTGTAAAGAAGAATTTACAAGTATAAAAACTCAATGTGCTTAAAGTGAAAGTTGATGAGATTAAATTTTCTGGTTTTCTTGGTCTTTTCCTGTGTAAATTTGTCATTTACATTCTGTAGAAAGGCCAAGTATGATTGAAAACCTCCCTATAAAAATGTGAAAAGTTATTATTTTCATCATCATTCCACGGAAAATTGGACCTCAGCTGCACTTTGGATACCACTAAACTACATTTAACGAGTGACAAAGAGACTGTTTCAATCAGCAAACATGTATATACTAAAATGGTCCAGTATGTGGTTAAAAAAAGATCTTTTTTTTTTTTTACCTTAGTAAAAATTAAAAAACATAAATAAAGTACACAGTGTGCTCTGCAACATATTTGAGTTATTTTGAAAAGCCGAATGGGCAAAAATGTCCATCTGTAACAGAGCAAAGCTGATAGAAACAAACCAAAAAATAATTGCAGCTGTAACTGCAGCAGACGGTGTTTCTACAAAGTACTGAATCAAAGAGGCTAAGACTGAATGTACATCATACGTTCCTATTTTAATTTGATTCTCTTTCACTTATCTAATATACATGACTTTGTGTTGGTTTGTCACATACAATCCTAATAAAATACACAAACATTTGTGATTGTGAAGAGACAAAATGTGGACAAGCTCAAGTGATCTAAATACTTTCAGAAGGAATTATACATAAAATCCTCATGTGCAGATTACAGATGTTAATTTCCATGAATTAGAGATGGGCAGAAGCAAATCAAACAGAAGAAGCACTCTTACAAACTTAGTGTAATCTTACAAAAACTTACAAATCTAGCAGAAAATCTTAAGTTTTTGCTCCCATCAGAAGAATGCCAAATCTTTAAAGGGTTGATATTATATAGGGCCTAATTGCTGCTGCTGCTAGTCTAGAGGAGCTGAGTGGAAATAAGGGTGCTTTTGTGTGAGCAAGTGTTTATATTGGCAAGAGAAAATAAAACATGTATCAAACATGGATGAAAGAATTAAAGAAAAACTTCAGGTCCATTTTTGATGAGGGAATAACTTCACAACATGATGTAAAGCTAAAGGAATAGTTGATTTTCCATAATACCCTTCCTGTAACATCTTATTTATGGTTCAGCTCTTTCTCTGATATTACCTTGGTGCTTTTAGACTTGAACCATTTTCCTTCACCTTGTTTATTTCCTCTGATCTAATCCAATTAAAGCATTCTGGTTTCCGACTTTCTGTACAAACACCAAAATGAAATGACTGTGTGATTTTCTTTGCTTATATTGATTTGTGTGGGTTCCTAATGATGTAGAATGGTTTTATTGTGTCATCAAGGCCATCTCGGTTTGAGAGCTTCCGTTAAGGATGCAAATCCTGATGTTGCTAAAGCTGCTTTACCCCAGTATGAATCTGTTTGTCTACCTGTCAACTGCAGGGTGGCACAATGGTCGACTGTCCTTTGGGGACAAGTAGCTGTAGGCTGTGGATCCACTAACCACTCTGACCTTAAATTCAACGCCAGCATTCTGCAAAAGGAAACACAAACATAATCACTCCAGCAACTGTAAAAGCAACATGGGGGAAAAAGGGAAATGAAGTTTGGAGAGGGAATAATACTCATGTCTGAAAATATACAATGTCCTTTATAAGCTTCGAACAAAGATGATTTGTCCTGAAAAAAAGCAAACACCTTCTTCTATGTGCCATAAATCTGGAACAAACTCCCAAAAAACTGCAAAACAGCCAAAACACTTATGCCTTTAAATCTCGACGAAAAACCTACCTGTTTGAAACTTAATCAATGAAACATTAATAATATTTTGATGTGTAACGGTGTCAATTGTTGACTGTGTTCGACAACTTTAGATTTTTTGTGAGTGTTTTTATGATGTAAAGCACTTTGAACTGCCTTGTTGCTGAAATGTGCTATTTTCAGCACATTTCAGCACAAATAAACTTGATTGGTTGATTGATTGATTGATTGATTGATTGAATATTAAGTGGAAACAACATTATTCACTTATAAACATCTGGTTACAATTTTATGTGGAACTTGATGATGATCTATATATAATAAATCTCCAAAATACGTCCAATATTGTAACAACAACAGGATACACTGTCAACCAGTTTGGATACTTTTGCCTGGTTTTGTACATTAAACTTTTATTTTTTACTGATGGATGATTGTGTTTAAAGTCAAGTTTTCACTAAAAGATTTTTTGGCGCTATGGGGTTGTTATTTTTCAGTCTAACCAGTTTGCTTCACATGAGAGGAGGCTTTGAAGTCCTAGTGGTGGATTTTCAGCAGGGAGTCGAACTCCACAGGGTTTTTCATCAGATCTACCCCCTACCTGTCGACCTCATCTCAACACTGCAGCTACAGCTTTCATGAGGAGAAGTTGCTGATTTTCTCCACGCCTCTTCTCTCTCAAATCTATTACAACATTTTATGCTAAGAACAGTTTCCTGAATCAAACACGCCCACGAGTCTAACACCTTTGAAGCTTTCACACATAATTACTGTGGCCATCAATTTAACCCTGGATCAGGTTCACATTATGGGAATTAGTCTGTAGTATTATAATCGTCAGTGAGGCAGAACTAAAGGCATGTATTGACATCAATTAACGGTACGACGCAATGCTGTGAAGTAGACCGTTAGCAATCTGAAAGAAAAATGTTGTCCTGGCACCAGATAGTAAGTAGACGAAGTGAAGTTTCTTCAGGAAAAACAAAGATTATTTAAGTGTCTCAGTCTGTTAGAAATTAAATGCTTAAAATAAACTGAAAAAAGTTTAGCTCAAAACTTTAATGCAGTCTTGTGGATTAGGTTTCCATGGGAAATGATGGTAAAAGAAGTTTTCAGATGACCACAACACTGAAATCCTGCTTCATTTCTAAAGATGACCAATATCAGCAAATGTGTAATTGAGATATGATTGCTGAATAGATTATAATATTGATTATGGTTAACCTACATTTTCCCCCATTCTTCTTTTCCATCATTACACTTTCTGTGAAATGTAGCACCTCAAACAGTAAAAACACACATCTAGTTTGGACATCGAGGCCAGATAAAGACCATCCGACTTAGAGGATGTTGAATAATGTCAAAACTTTTGTTTTACATATTCGAGGAAATGGGAGGAAGTGTAAGCTTATTTATATTCCCGCTGCCTATCCATGTGTTTTCATATCACCTACATGACCTTACATATACCACATGGATCTCATACAACATTCGCATACATTTAATAGGTAACAGGTCAATATAATATCTATATAAATCTAATTACAATGGCTAGAACAATCATTATTATACAAAAACAAAACAAAAAACAAAAACAGAAATGAGCAGCAACAACAGCAAACCATCCACCCATTCTTCATCTTCTGACGAGGGTAGGAAGGTAAATCGTCTGGTAAACCGAGAGCTTTGCTTTACTACGACAGACACATAAAGCACTCACGTCACTGCAGACGCAACACCAACTCAGACGATGCTTTATAAGTAAAGAAGCAGGTCCTTCAAACTGTGATTTGTTGGCAGTGATCGATACATTTTGGGCTGCCATGAAACTGTGGCTTCACACAACGATTCTAACTAATGGAGGAATTGGCGTCATATAATTTAGAGGAAGTTGCAGCCCTTCATCAGCATCATCGTGAGGCAAAACCTGAGAATTTAGAGGGAAGCAAAATGAAACTTCACATTAAGATTGCTGGAATCCCTGAGAGGAAGAACGGACAGAACCTTCTGGATGATAAACTACACATTCATTAAACACACCGGACACTTTGCAGCCAACCAGATCCCAATGAACCATATACAGCTTTGGCTCTGAGGCTGTACTGGCCTGTAGATATGTTGACATCTTATGAAAGGTCTGAGAGACAAAGCAGCTCCAGCTTGTAGACAGACTTCTGCAAATCTTCACAGATTACTCACACCCAGTTGCAAAAAGGAGGACGCTTTTTATTTGCACAATGGAGAAACTACAGAAAAAACCTGATATCAGATACGGACTACTACAATCAAGATCAATATTCATCCTATGTCGACACTCGGATCTCCGACAAAGCAGAGAAAAGTGATTGCACTAGAGAAGGAGCGAGCCATAAGAAAGGTAATAAAACAACACTCCATCTGAAATGCTGTCAGCCTTCCAGCTCTAATGAATAAGGTAGAATAAAAATACATCAGTGGTGGTGCAGACAGTACAGACTTGTCAGTTAATCTCCCGGTTAGATTTATTCTCTGTTCTACAGAGAAAGTGTTTGTTCGAAAGAATGTGATTTTGTTTTATTCTGCTGTGTTTCTAATGATTTGAGTTCAGCTAATTCTACTTCTGAACTGAAAAGTGGGATGTGTGCCACATTTTTCCCAGAAATGTTTATTTTTCAGCTTGTGGAGTTGTAAGACCAGTTGGGCTAGTTTAGCCCTTTGTTTTTCTCTGGAACAGTCTAACCTAACAGAGGTATGTACGTAAAGTATATTACTACTTCCTTCAGTAGACTTGTGCCAGTTACTTAGAAGTGTGGAACAACTTCAGAGTAACAGAACAGAAACACTGCTGGCGTGTTTCTGTCGCAGGCTTTTATTTTCTCCCTGTCTTGTATGGGTATGAACAATGGGCTGATCAGGTTTCTTGAATAATAATGGTGGATAAGAAAGAGGTCACACACCCCAATCTGACCCAGTTATATGGTTGTGCTGCTGAAAAGATTTTTACATGAATTCCTCGAGATTCCTCGAATAATTCGAGTACCTCGATAGACTGAACACGGCGGGCGGCTGAGTAATTGATGGTTACAGTGTAAGTGTAGCTTTACGGACGAACCGCACAATAAATTTTATATCATCCCGGTCTGAACAAACGGGTAGCGGAGCGCATTGTGGAGGTACATGGCTGTAGATGAGTTTCTGAGTGTGACGAACGAAGGTGCCGTAAATATCCCATATTGCTGCCCCCGTTCTTACGTTTGTCCTCTGGTCTACCGGTCGTGTCTCCCACCACCCCGCACATTAGGTTTGTTCGTTCAAGGTGAGAGTTCATCTATTAAACTGACTGAAGATGAACACATAAACTAAAAGCTGGAGCATAGACATTTTTTTATAAGCCTATTTGTGAGCCTGCCTCTTTATTATTAAATTGAATATAATTTCAGATCTTTGTATAACTTTCCTTCAGGTTAACTTAGAAAGTGAGCTATTATTGTTACAGGTTAGTTTTCTAAACTACAGAAAAGTAACTGTTAGGGATGCTCAAAAATGAAAAATTGGACTGATATTGATATCCGATAGTAACGCCGGTGTTATGCCAGATTTACCAATATTTTATAATTTTTTTTATCCGATTACTCGATTAATCGTAAGAATAATCGACAGATTACTCGATTACTAAAATATTCGTTAACAACAGCCCTAGTATCTGGGGTAGGTGTGTGTGTGTGAACTTGTCACCCAAAGGTGCAAAGGTAGGAAGGATACAAAGTTTCCAACACTCAGCACCTAGGTTCAACAAAGCCTACTCATCACTAATAAAGAGGCCACACAAAATTATCCCACGGGCCACGAACGGCCCCCCAACTGCACCTTGGACACCCCAGATTTATGTAAATGGAGAAAATGTATTCACAGATGGAATGTACTTTCCATCGGTGAATCAGGCTAATGTTCTCAATCTTACAAACTGTGAACAGAAACTGTTGCCAAGCATAAAGAAGCAAATGAATCCGTGAACAGGAGCGTTAGCTTTATGACTCTGAAGGAGTCGCCTCTGTCTGCTCAGCTTTACAGGCTAAGTGAAGAAATGGCACTTCACATTAATGACTAATTGTGCACAAGTATTTAGTGTTTTTTCAATGAGCCAGGAGTTAAACATAATTTTCTCAGTGAATATGATTTATTTTCCTTGATGATTTTCTGATACCACATTTATGGGCCGATGTGAGTGTGAAAGAGACGTCTATTTAGAGCATCTTGTTTTTAAAACACTCCCATTCCTCTTGGTGACCCTGGCAGGAAGGACACAGAAGACAGATCCGAACAACACTTTCAGCGTACAACTGTATTCTCCCTCAGTGTTTTTGGAACATTTTATTAATTTGAGTTAATAAAGAAATTTAAAGCTGCTTAAGTCAATTTCCTGATTTGGGTTATAGCTGTATTTATTTCCCTGATTTTAATAAATCAAAATTAGCTACAAAAACATGATAAGCACACATTTTCCTGTAGTGTTTCCCTTGTTAATTTATTCATTTAGTACATATGAAAAATCTGTTATAATCATCAGAATAAGAGCTGATGTTTCAGTGAAAACTGTAGTGGATATTAATTTGTAATCTAAACTTACAGTGAGATATTAAACATAGTAAATATGTCCTCCATTCTCCTCACCAGCAGTGCTATTAAAATTGCTAGTAACACAATAATAATTTGACAATTAAAATGATTATTGACACTATATTATGGCTCATTATTTGCTACTGAATTCCTGAAAAGAAGGACTCAAACATTTTTAGAAAGATGATTTCACTTTGCTCACATTTATTTTCCATCAGCGTCTCTCATGGATAATTCTGAAGTTGGAATCTGGATATCACCAGAATATAAAACAGTTGATGACTTATGAATCCTTTATTCCATTTGTGAAAACCAAAACAACAAAATAGGTTATGAAATTGAGATTCATAAACAGAATAGAGGTTTGACAAAATGCAATTTTTTTTTATTATCTGACTTTAGTTAAACATTCAGTCTGCTTTCAATCACAGATCAAGAATTAGAGCTCATTTAACATGGCTCAGATTACTCAAAGGCAGGAAAACAGACCTTTACCAAAGATACAAGTAGGACGCTAACTTGGGCAACCTGTCAGTGTGAACTAGTTTCATATCAACAGCTGTCAAATGAAAATGAGGATGGCCATATACCTGTAAATGTTTTTATTTTTTTAAAAAAGAAAAAAAAAGGCAAGCTCTATCGTATGCATTCTTTGCCTTTACCATGACCCAGCTCCCAGTTTCAATGCTTTGAGACTGCTTTGGTGTGAAACAAGAATGGAAATAAACAATGGAATAAAAGTAGATGATAATAATGAAATGAACTGATTCTACAACTGGAAAGAACTCAAAACATTTTGGGATGTTTGACACAGTTTATCCTAATAAACCAACTGTGCTAAACCAACCACATGATGGCACCAAAAAACATTTGATGGAAAACATAAGCACCAATGTAAACTACATTGCCAATACTTCCTGGATGTTGATGGTCAAAACATTAAAGAAAGGAAAATTTTAGGGATGTTTTCTGTGTTAGGTTTTGTATAAACGTAAGATTTTAGTTTATTAATTTCTTGTTTTTGTTTATATTATTTCTCTTTGTTAACATTTTTCATTTAATTTATCTTAAGATATCAGCACATATTCCAGTAGGTGGCACCACAACACAATGTTAGGAGAGGGCAAAAGCCAGAAAAGTTAACTGAAAAAAAATCAACACAATTACTGATATTCTTTATAAAGAAACTGAACTAACAAGAAAAAGTAATGCTATTTAAGTCTGGTTGATTACTTCTTTATTGTAGCAAAGCTTTTTCCTCACAGTATGGTTAATAAACCTCTTTATAGGCCTTTTATTCTGCATTTGTAGATTGAGCAGCAGAGTCAAGCATGTAAGTTTTATCCATGGAAAAATTGACAAATATTCTCTGTAAATAATTACATTTTGTCCATAAAGCATCTTTTATACAAAAAAAGTGCTTCACACAGGGCATTTACAATAAAATCTGATTGGATTAAAACAACACTTTATTTGAAGGGATTTGCATAAGACTGACATAACATTGATGAAAATGAAGGGGTGTTCATGAATGTTTACAACTGTTGTCATGAAGTGTCATTTGGCAAATAATGACACTATTAATGCAAAGTTGCACTAAAAGCTGCATGAAGAATCCATTCAAAGTGTCAACTTTGCATTATTTGGTCAATCGGGACCCGTTTACTGCAATGTTCTATTGAAATTTGCATTATTAAAAGTGTCAACTTTGCAGTATCTATTGAACAAACAGAGCAGTGATTTGTGACTCACAAAGCAAAAATGAAATGTTTTCATCTGAAGCAAAAGAAGCTTTAGATTCCAATTTAGAGCCGTCACAATTTGCAAAACATTATTCAGACAGGAAGGTAGAGGAAAGTTTTCAGATGAAACAGCAGCCGATCAGAAACCAACATGCTGAGATCAGAGGATGCACTGAAGAATGACTGGAACGCAGCAGGAATGAGCACAGTTCCGTTTGTTCAAGAAACCAAAGGAAATCGTCTTGTTTTCCTAAATTGCCGCAGCGGCGTTAACAGCAAACATTGAACTAATGAAACCTTCGTGCTCCTGGTATGACCTGTGTGTGCACACTTGTGTATTAGCAGCACAACTGTGCTTTACGCAAGTATTTAGTGCCCAACTAATGTGATTTCATTTGAAATAAAAATACATTTAATTTTTGGTGTAAAAAAACTTAAAATGTTTTATTATTCATTAGCTAAATTTACACTAGTCCACAATATTGTTAATATTTTTGAGCAACAAATAAAGTTTGTACGACTGAAACTAGAAGTGTGAAAAATTTATATATATTTTTAAATACAGCTCTGGAAAAAATTAACAGACCACTTAAAAAGATCCGTTTTTCTGATTTTACTTTATATAGGTATATGTTTGAGTAAAAATATTGTTCATTTATTCTATGAACTACTGACAACATTTCTCTGAAATTCCAAGCAAAAGTTTAGTCTTTATTTGCAGAAAATGAGAAATGGTTAAAATAATCAAAAGTTGCAGTGCTTTCAGACCTCAAATAATGAAAAGAAAACAACAATACTAATGTTTTCACTCAGGAAGACTTCAGAAATCAATATTTGGTGGAATAACCAGGAGGTTTTCATGGTGCAGTGGTCTCTTAATTTTTTTCCAGAGCTATATATTCTAAATAAAAGAGGTCTAACTTGTGGGTTTAGTTTACATTGCATTTTCAATCAGTTTGGCTGTCAGAAGTCAGTGACTGTGGGACAATGAGGAGAGCGGGTTGGCGTGTTACGGGTTGGTGAGGGTGCAGTAAATACCTGAGCCTGGGATCCATTCAGCATGAGATAATACTGCTGGCTGAGGATGCTCTGCTGCAGCTGCTCCCACGAGATATTCCTGTCTTCAAGCATGAGAAAAGGAGGCCCAAATCTGAGAAGAATAAAGGAGGATTTTGTATGGTTTTTTATTTTTATTTATTAAATAGATAAATAAATGTTTATTTTTAAATACATATATATGAATTTCACTCAGAAATTACCAACAATATGCATTTTTTCTATTTTTTTCCATTTTGAAAGTTGAATTTGTAAAGAAAAGGTTTTCCAAGTACGGCCTATCCATGCATTATGTCACATTCTATTGAGACTCATAAAAAACAACTTTCTGTGAATTCACCATATCAACCTCAAGTGAAAGTATGTGCACAATATATATAATAAAAGATAAGATACCAGCTAATACGTCATCAAGTCTTAATAAAAGAACATTTCATCCCCTCATCCTCTGGCTACCTTACATATTTGAAGCGTAAAACATTCATTGATGTTATATCTGCACCAGCTCAGGAGTGGAATGCATTATGTGTTGCAGGGACAGTTATGGAGCTGAGATGATGGGAATGCAAGGAGCAGCTGTTGTTTGGCGGATCTCTTCATAAATTGATAAATATAAGTTAAAAGCAGAAACATCTTGTTAATTCTGTTTGATAGACTCAGCTCCATAACACAAACCAGAGTAAGTAAAACAAATTATTCCTGCAGAAACTTAATATATAAAGTACAATTATCAAATATTTTTAGGATGAGTTGGAGTCCAACAAGCTAGAGATTTATTTGGAAGCTAAAGAGAGTTTTTTTCAAGGAGAACACCAGTTAACATTGTTTATTAAAGTGTGTCTGCAAATTCTTAGAAAGCTTTTCAATTACACTAATGCAACAGATTTTTCCTGGCTATTTTTCAGAGGCACATTGCCTAAACTGATGACAAACTTGAATATTTACAACTGGAGCATAACTGAGCCTTGCTAGTGGTTTGTGAGTAGATGAGATTTCAAATGTCAGATCCTGACATTATCCCGCTTTTGGAAGCATCTGCAATCTGCTCTCGTCTAAAACACTATCCACGTGTGAATATTGCATTCATGTTCGCACATTTGAAAGCAATAACATTACGCCCCAGAGGAGCAGATGGTGTGAGAAACTGGAGACAAATACATCTGGCTCTCCATCTGTTAGTAGCAGGTTACACATCAATGATGCACACAGAGATTTTGCTGTAAATTAAGGACAGTAATTAGATGGAAACTGCTCAGTTCCCAGTAATTTCCCAGATATCACACAATTACTGTAGGAATGCTGCTAAGACTGCTAAAACAACACAGTTTCCTCTTGTAAGTACAAAACATTTACAAAAAGAACAAAGACTTAAAGCAAATAATTGTGAAGCTCAGAAAATGTTCCCACCTGACGTCTTGACGGCAAAATGTTAAAAAAAAAAAAAAAAAAACGGCAGACTTGAGACGTTTATCCAGTAAAGTATGGATAAAATTTTTTTAAAGAAATCAATAAATAAGACCTCCATTATCCCATTTTTTCTAGCTTACCTGGCAGCTTGCTGTCCAGACCCAGTTGTATTGCACATGAGCAGGAGAACCTTGGAGGAGCTGCTCTGATTCAGGTACTCTGAGGAGAGTCGTCCTGATGCAGGCAACTTCTGACCATTGGGCCCTGTGGTGGAGGAGTATGGAGATGATGGGAGGCTGTGGTGATACCCTGAGGAGAGCAAATGAAACAGAGACAGATGCGCAGGTCAGATTTGAAAAAGTTACACAGCTTCATCTACTTCCACCAATATGTGATTGTTTGAAAATAAAACAGATCTGACTTTATCAAATACTTTCGTACATTTGCTGCTTCAAATAACACAACAGACACAGAATTTCTTAAAAATATTAAAGTTTCCCCGTGTTAATCAGAAACTTATACTTTAACATTTGTAGGTCAGGACATTTGAGTATTTTCCTATACAATAATTACAGTGAGTCTCTGTACCCAAATCCACAGGCTGTCGGAGAAAGCTGCACAAAGAAGAGCTAAGTCACTCACCATTACAAATTATAATAAAGACAAAAGATCCTAAAGGATATAAAGAAAAGGAATTATTTCCGTGAACTTTCGTGTGAGCTTCCCTGGAGCTGCACTGAAATATGTCATGATCCAAATTAATGAGCCATATCAACATGTAAGTCTTAGCATGCTTGCATTAGCATAGAACTTCAGAAAAAAGCAGATCAGAAATGTTCTTGGAAAGCCATAACAATAAATCACTTTTGTAGCCATCTAACCCGAGTTAACCTCATGCTGGAGCAGCATATTACGACTGTCATGAGGAAACTACAACCAGAGCAAAACTTAAGCATATACAATCAAGTCCTAAATTATTCATACCCCTTGCAGATCCTTCATCTGACTGAAAGTATTACTTTATTATTATTACTTTACTATATTACATTTGCCATTTTGGAGTGTTCTGATTCAAATCAGATACAAAATTTGTGAAAGGAGGTAAAATGCAAAGGATACCTTCCAACTTAAAATATCATAAAAATAGCAGATGTAAAAAGATGTTCAGCAAAAATTGGATTGGTAGAATACCAATATGGTTTTTATTGATTACTCAGAATGGTTTAAATAATTTGACATCCTATTTTCTAAATGTACATAAATAAATACATTATTACAAAAATATATACACACCTTTTACTTTGCTTATATTAACTCTTGAAAGGCACCTGTTGCATTTCCTGTCAGAAACAAACTTCCTGGCTGAATGGAAACAATCATAGATCTGTCAAGGGCAACAATATTTTTGGCTTATCTATGTAGGGCATTGATGTTATTATCTGTACAGCAGTTTCAGCCACTAAAGTTATGTAAGCCAAAGGGTGTAACTCTACGAATAGCAGAGTTGGCATTTTACCTCTTATTTGTAATTTTTTTTTTCTTTTTTTTCGTTTTTATGCAATTAAAATGCATTCTTTTTCAGAAGTACAAAAAATAGATTAGACATAGATATGAAAACATTTCTTTTGGAATAGCAGAATATTAGGGTGTTCATTTTTTCACATTTATGAGTCAGTGTTGTGTAACTCACTTGATTTTACTGACAGGTTTCATTTTGTGAACAGTAATGAAGGAAGTGCCTATTTTGGTTTAGTCCTATTCTCTTTTGAAGCATATCTCATTTTGAGCAATGAAGAAAACTGGTGAACAATTCTTACACTGTCACACTTCAACAAGCCGCTTCATCCACCTTGGGTATTCAAGGTATTACAAAGAGATTTATTTCGAAGTTGATAGAGATTATGACAATAGATCTGGTTGCATCTTCTCTAGTAATGAGGTGCTCCAACTTTGTTTTCTTTTGTAAGGTTAATGTTGCCAATCAATTAATTTGTCTAAAAGCTAGAAACAACCTATTTACCTCTGTGCTTTCATTTTCAACTGTGCAGCTTCTCGATAATAAAAGATGTGGTCTTTTTGAAAGCATGCTAGGCTAAGATGGACGCTGGAATAAACATGACCAGGTAAATAAAAACAGCTTAAGGGGACAAAATGTGAAATTGTTCACAAACATGGCTATCTAACGTGACGTGATTGCACAATGGTTCAGAAAATATTTTAGAAAAATGTCTATTAAGGTAGAGTTGCCCTTTTGTTCTTGTTTACCCTGAGGAGCTGTAAAAGGAATTGGATCTTGTATCGCACACACTTCCATGCAAACTAAAAGATGTGCCGCTGTGATTAATAGCTGGGTAATAGCTGGAGGGGATACAGAAGGCGCAACCTCTCGTCTCCAAGGAAACATAAACTTTGACACAATCAAAAGGACTTAATTAGACAGTGCTTGTTTGATCCCTAACATGCAATTAATCACTGCCATTTTTCTCAAGAAAACAGTGTAGCATACAGAAACTGAATACACAGAGGTAAACAAGCATTAAGAGCTGTTAGGCTGAATTGTAAAGGCTCAACCAAAGTGAGCACATAGCTTTTGAAAGCACAAATATTGGTCAGAAAAAAAAAATCTACAAAAGCAATTAAATTGTTTTTGGTGGTGCTTGTGACTATGAAGTTACACATAATCCAGGTAAGAAAAACAAATGAGTACATGGTGATATTCAGAGCATGAAATGGTAGCCAATCTCTATTTAGTATTTAACTAAAGATATTTAGTTAAATACTCTATTTAGTATTTAACTACGTAAATAGAGATTGGCCAAAACAAGAACCTAGAAACAAATTTGACTAATAGTTTATTGATAAACTGAAAAAGAATACACACCTATATTCATTTTTAGAAGTGAAATAAAGTTTTTCACCACGTCATAACACACTGCACATAAACATGATTTAAACCACAGTATATATCTGAGAAAAATTCATTCTTAGTACTCTCAGAAAATTATGGTTTAAAGTGTCAAAATGGCTTTTTTTCATTTCAGATAAATGATTTTACTCCATTCAAGTGAGGACATGATCTAATGAAAAAAAAAAACACTAATAGCAGTCTCCATAGAATAATGAATCTGTGATGAGTTGGTAAAAAGCTACAAAGGCTAATAAGTCAATCTGTAAAACAAACTGTGGGGCAGCTAACATAGCTAAGTAGCCTGCTAGTACCAACTTGTCATTCCTTCAAAATAAAATTATAAAGAGCAAAACAAATACAATGCTGCTAAATAATTTCTTTGGCTCATTTCTTATTTTATTTTGTTCTATTTTTTCTTCTGAAAAGACCTATTGTCTCACTGGAAGTTTACTGAAATCAAAAATAAAGTAAAAAAAGAGAAATAACTTATTTTCCTTCAGTAGGGAATTTCTGATACATTTATCTTAACATTTAAAATTTCAGCTTTTGTTTCAAACTTTTCCATTAATACAATATTACAGAGAAGCCACAGTATTTTTCCTCAGTATTACAATTCAAAGCCTCATTGTTTCACCCTAGATGTGACTTTACATCATTGTCCTGACAAACAGGCAGTACTCCAATTGCAAACTTCCCCAGCACAAAAAGTTAATGTTGGGATTTCAAATTAACTTAAACGACAAAATACCTCCACATGAATTGTTATTGCAGTCAATTCTGTAATTTCTTCCAACAACTTCTCAGGCAAGTATTTTAAAACCAAAAAAAGTGTTTGTCATGCTTGATAGGCAGTGTCATTCCATCCACAGATCCCAGGGGATGATGTAAGAAACCTCCTGCCAGACTCAATCTCACACTAGTTTTCTCACCCCTTCTTCATGAGATGGACAGATGAGAACTACAGGAAAGCTGAGGCATCAGAGCAAAGGGAACAGAAACTAGCTAAAAAGACTAACCTGGGAATGTTAGGGAAAAGGAATGAAGGCAGAGGCCTTTAAATTTAAGAAAGGAAGAAACCTCACAGGGGTGAGGACATCATCAAAACAGTTGATGAATTCAGTGATCACTTGACATGAGATTAGAGTTTCTTGTTTTTCCCAAGATAGCTGGTAGCATCTCCATGAGCTGCAATCTCTGATCTCTAATTAAAAGATAAACACTGGGCCTTAAGTGGACAAAGCTGAATTAAAGGGGCGAAATACATAAAAGAAAGGGAGGGAAGATTTTGAAGAAGATTTTAATTATTCTGCAGACTGAATTTAGAGTGTATGACAAGATTAATTAAACAACGCAAAGTAAACGAAGATACTGCGCCCCTTCTGGCATTCATCCTCTCTTTACAACATCATCATTCTCCATTCCTTCACTTTGCTTTATATCTTAAACTCTAAATGCTCTGAAGGCCTGAAGTTTATTGACTGTCAGTGAAAAATTGGCACACAGTTGTGTCTAAAGCGGTAAGGTGATTAAAGACCAGACGAAATAACTACCAGAACAAAACATTTTGTAATGTGATTTATTTCTCGTTAATCTCTGGACATTTTTCACATTTTTTAAATTAATACATACATCCGATTTTTTTTTATCAACGTGCTTTTAAAGGTTGAACTCCTGGGTGATGAAGAGGACGGCACAAACTCAAGAGTGAGACGAAGGTGACATTGAGAGTGACAATGATAGAGAGTCTGAGGAAGTGTGAGTGAGGCTGGAATGCCTGCAGAACACACAACCACCATCACCGCCCCGACCCACACGATCACATCCACAACATGCGCCATGAGTGTGCCACACAAAACCAGCACAATTATGCGCCTAATTGTTGCAAATTAAACTAAATAATAAAAAGGAGAAACAAAGCAGAACTATTTGAAGTAAACTCTCCTCCTGCCAATTCCCAGGCTCAGGACCGGTGTCTGCGACATCCAGAGGAGATGAAGTCACAATATTGGCAAAGGTTTTGACGAGATTTAACAGTTTAAAAATCTGTTTACTTGTTCTTAGTTAACTTCACCACACAGTCATTTTTAGCTTATGGAAAAAAGAACCACCTGCCAAATAAACCAAAGTAAAGTAATCATTTAAGTCTTTGTTTATGATGCATGTACGGTCACCTCGACAGAAGCACACAGAAACGTACAGAACATTTTACATAAAATCCCTTTGTTTGCACAATTTTGTTGTTAATATAAGGGGAAAAAATAAAAAGTCAAATAATTATAAAACACTAAAAAAAAAAAAAAATAAGGTATGCACAATGTGGACACTTGTGGCTTATAGAGAAGTGTGGCCTATATATGTTCTTTCTTTTTCTTTTCAAAGTTAGTGGTTGCGGCAAATGGTCCTGATGCTCCATAGTCCAGAAATCACTATATGACCTCAGGGACCCTCCAAACTAAATTAAGAGCATGGCTGGTTTCTGAAAGGTCTTTATGATACACTGATGTTCAGAAGATTACAAAGGTACCATGGGGAAAGTCCGTATCATTGATTTCAAACTCTTCGTTTGTCATCACCAACGTTAATAGGAGCACAAGGTAAAAACAAATACCCAAATGCAAGTAGTGTGAAAACAATTGAGCAAAATCACATCTCAGCATGACTTACTCCAGGACAATTTGATGGCCTGGAAGCAGGAAGCACACCATAACTTTAAAATTTTTTTTTGCCAACAGCAGATTGTGCATAGGAGCAATTAAACACACCTGATTCAAACATAATCTTTCCTTTCTAATTAATCCAATTTCTTGATGTTCACCTATCCCTCAACTGCATCCAGCTCATCTCCCGCTCCCCCCGTTTGATCCACCATAAGGCAGCGCAACGTTGCATCACCAGCTGCTACGACATCTGCACTGCATCCATGTATTAAATGAAAACAACACATAAGAGCAACAAAGCTGCAGTTATTTGAATAGCCCTGGGAATTTTGCACTTAGTTGCATCATGCCTTAAACATTAACCCAGCATTCCAAAACCAGTGAGGTAGTTTATGTATAAGTTATAAAAATTATGAAAATATGCTGTTGAAGACACTCATGTTTACCTCTTCATTAGATTCATCCAAGTAGTAAAGCTCATTAATAATTCATGCTGTCCTTTTAGGAAACATTCAGTTGATAGTTGTTGATTTATCCGTGTTCCCTCAAAGATATCAAACATTTATTACAAAAGGAAATGGAATGACTCATAAAATACAACTAAAGAGTAAAAGGTAGGCTCTGTAGTATCAATGTCTATCGTATACAGTCACTTAAAGAAGACTTTTGTCAGCAGTTACATAGTTATAGATTTTACTTTTTAATATCAAGAAGAAAGGGTAGGCTGCAGGTGATTTTAGCAGACCACACTACCCCCTTAATCCTCCTTGGAGTATTTGGAGTCATTTTCTCTTGCAGCCTTATCGCTCCATTTATAATATACACAAATTGCCTCAGTTGTTGAGGATGAAATCGGATGCGAGCCTAGTGCTTACTCACTTAATTGATTTTTCAGTGGTTTTTTTTCTTCTTTAAATCAGACAACTGCCGGCTGTCATTTCCCCGAAACACAAAACCTCATTACTGCACCAGACAGCGACATTCATTCAACATCAGCCAAACATTTAGTGACAAGCACAGCCACTTCAGACAACAAAGGAGTTCACTGGACACAATCAACTTTGTCCAGCAATGTTAATACAAAATTATACTACAAGATGTCAAGGTTACATGATTTTCTGTTATTGGAGAACTGTTCATTGGTCTCGTCACCACCGTTTACTCTGGGTTTACTGAGAGAAAATCTGGATCAATTTAACAGGAAATATGGCAGTTATTGGTAAATTTGTGTGATTCAACTGAAAGAAAGGAGCATGTATTTTTTAATATATTTTATTCATAGAACATAGAATTTAGCACTAATGTCCCAAAACTGCCGTTCTCCTTCTTCTTAAAATGGTATTAATACGTTGACATTTCTGCGGAGAAGCCTTTAATAAAAAACTCTTTTAGCCACCAGGGCTGCAATTTGACAAGTAAAGCATCATTTCATGGAAGAAACAGAACAGACCAAGAGGTAGGAAGATTTATTCCACACAAAAGAAGAAAATTGTTATCTGCTATGCTCTGTTTCCCCTCCTGCTGTTAAAGCCCATTTTCAGTCATAAAACACACATATCTGGGTTTCCAGTTTGAAGATGGCAGACTGTGTTTCTGGGCACAGTTGAGTTTGACTGTAGGTTTTATCTTAAAAGCAAATTGTAAGACAAATTTCTAGTTTTTCACAGTTTTTCATAATGTTCAGCATTATCCGGCGACACATATGAAGCCAATCCTATCTATTTAGGCAAATGTCTACAAATCAGCCACTGTCCTCTACTGCTCTTGTGTGAGAAATGATTGACTGACAGACAGTTTGACTGTCTGCATGTTTGCAGTTAACAATATTCAGCGTAGCCAACTCGGCGACTTTCTTGCTACATTTAGAAACATTTCAGACAAAGAAAAATAAAAATCAGTATCAGCCAAAATCAAAATTGGCAGGTCACACTTGAGAAAACTGCAACTGGTGCACCCCTAGTATCAAATGTGTAATAAAAAAATGCTTTATAATTTCAACCTTAGACAGCTTCTAAAGCAACTGCTAAGAAGTTATCTCTGTCTCAGCGGATTATTTGCAATAAAAGTAACAAAGTACTATCCATACCTTTGTATAAGTAGTTTATCTGTGGAAAACTCAAAAGGTAAATACACCTGTGAGAGCTTTGCACTTTTAGCACAAACCCTGTCAATGAAATGAGACATGAAATGGGATTTTGAACCGGCACTCTGCATGTTTCACACTAAATCTGTCTGTTTATATATTCTATCTGTAATGAAAATTTCATCTAGTTTGCATAGTCAGCAAACTAGATGCTTAATGGTTTTATATTTATAACCCCTTCACTACACCTCATCCAGCCAGACAGGATATTCAAACATTTTCCCATATTTTCCTTTTCAATACAGAGACTGCAGGTGTAAAATCCTCTCCATAAATAAATGAAATAAAAACACAAGCTTCACCAGAGCGACTGACCACAGTTCACATGTGAGACAAATGTCCTGTTTTTGGAGGAAAACAGCCTAAGGTGGTTCCCATGTGTCAGCTATCCATGACTGTGTTAAGCCTGTAGTCTTTCTCCATGGCCATCAATCACTGTTAGCATGTAGCAGGACTTTCTCACACAAGCTCTAAAAACAAACCAAATGATGGACAATAGCAGCACCGTAGTTCTCCCAATCAAACCCCAAACGTCTGACAAAATACAGAAACACTGACAATTTGAACAAAGAAATTATAAAAGGCATTTAATGTTTTCACTTTGTTGTGAGAAGTAGTTTACACAACTCCAACTATTCAGCAGAGTGATATAATTCCTGAAACTTTTTCAATAGTTTTTCATAGTTCTGACTTTTTAAGCATTCAATTTTAATACACAAATCCAGTTTATTATGGATTTACTGCAAATATTCCCATATGGGTCAGGCTTCAGATATGAAATCTGCAAATAAAAACACCAATTGTAAAAAGGTAGATGGATGAATGGAGAGAGGAAATGATTGATATGTGGATGGATGGAATGAATGAAAAGATAGGAAAACCTTTCAAGCAAATGAATAACTCTAATTGGCTGGTAACTGTTTGACATTTATCAGCGGTAACATCCTCTCCGATGAAGCAGAGATGATGGATATCCATCAGTATGATTAATACCAAAGCAATGACAAGTGCACGTTTTTACAGTAAGGGTGTAATGTAAATCTGGAAAGAATTTCTACGTAGAATTTCTACATAGAATGTCACACAAGAGTCAGATCAATGTAACTCACTTTCATCTCAGGATACAAAAACATGCAGCTAAGCATTCTGGGAAATAGTTCCCACTCCTGTCTATTTCTTCTTTCAGTTTTTTTTTTTCAAGTGCTACGTTGTAAGTTTATCTTTCACAAACTCACACATTTAGGTTCAAAATCTAAAACTCACTAAATGTATTTGACTTAAAGAGTAGAAGATGGTAGACATGATTAAACGCGACTGAAATGTTTTACATTGTGTTTTATTGGAAGCGGTTGGGTATGGTGCATTCCCTGCTTAAAGAAGATAGGACTTTTGCGCTATGTTTCCATCCAACTGTCAGGCAAATTTAAAATGTTGTAAGAAAGAAAATGCGAATTAGGCGTGTTTTCCATTACTGGTTTGGAGTGACTCAATCAGGCTCTGCAAAGTGTAACTTTGTCAGATACTGACGTTAAGCATGACTGTAATAAACAGGAAGTAGAGGTTGCCAATTAGCATGGACCACACATCTCAAACATGGAGAGAGGTTTTCAGGAATGTGTCAGGCAAGTTGTAATTGTTGTGTCATGTCAACCAGTATATCTGATGTTAAAAACTAGAGACAGAAATGCAATTCTAATCAATGAACACAACAGAAACAAGTCATCAGTCATGTGAGGAAAATGTTAGAATTTATTCAGCACATCTGTTTCCATCTCTGTTTTAGAGTATTAACTCTTCTGAAAAAGTCAAACACCACCTCAAGCAGGCTTAAAGCAGGCTATAAGCAAAATTTTGGATATTATTTCAAAATGTGACGTTTCAATCAATATTTTCTAACGCAAAACTTCAAAATGAATATTAAAAAAACATTTGTTAGTTTCAAACCAGTATTTGAAACTAAGGTTATCCGATGGGATATTTGTCTTAGGAGTGAAAGAGAAGTAAAATCTGAAGGAGTAGGGAATGCATCCAAGGGTGTGTTTATGTGTTTTGCTTTACTTATTTTCTTTCTGTCTATAATCATAAGAATACATCATGGCTGGTTAGACTTAATATTATCAGATTCTGGTCTGACTGCAGCTTTTTTATTCATCTGCCTAAATTGTTTATTTAGTCCTAAATTTGAGACTTATTTCACTAAACTTTCAGGTCGTCTTATTGTAACACAGAAAAATCAGAATCTCAGTGAATACAAAAAGCTGTTTTCAAATGATTGTTTGATTTATTAAAGGACAAAAGCAATCCAAACCAGCTTGACCCTGTGTGGAAATGAAAATGGCCCCCTGAACCTAATAACTGGATGTGCCATCCTTAACAACAACAACTGCCAATCAAACATTTGCGATTACTGGCTTAGCAGAAAACACTTTGATGTGATTTCCTCCCAGAGTATTTCTGCTTACATGTGCCAGTAAGGTCTGCCCTCAAAGGCTGAACATTTATGACCATCTACACTATAATTCTGGCAGATTTATTACTGACATGACTTACTAGGTGACTGCTGATGTGTCTCCCATTTTATTCATAAATCTAAGCACAGTTTCTTTGTAGAGGCCTGTCCTTCTAGGAAGAAGTTTGAAAAAGACGATCTACAGTAGATGGCTCTAGGATAACAGCCTCTCACCCTTACACTTGACCTAACTTTACAAGAAGTGTAAAGTTTCATGATGTTGATAGAAAACTCAAAGGAATCAACGCAAGTCTGTTTATAGACTGCTGGGTAACTGGCAGCACACGATTGTTTCTCTGTGACAGCGGTAGACCAGTCCTCTTATAACTGTGAAGATGTGGTGTGTAAAGGCAAAATGGAAATGCCACCCACTGAGAAAGTTAAGAGCTTTTAGTTTTTATGAGCAGAGAATTGAATTACAGTTAATTATTCTTCCTCAGTGGGAGCTGTGCTCTCTTTACAGCTTCAGAGAACTGTGGGTGTAGAGTTAAATGGCAACAACAAATTGACCACAGAGCGTACCACTAACATCATCTTAGTGACTGTAATTACACAGCACCCCTGAAGTCTTTTTCTGACACGGTCACTGATCTGTTAAAGAAATGCTTGTTTAGCTTTCAGATATAATGTATGTATGTGTCTACAGAATGAAAGTGAAATGGTCTTGATGAAGCAGGCTGCCGACGTCTCCCTGGTTTCTGTATGAGCAAGGTTGAAGTTCAAAAATAAAAGCCTGGAAGTGTAATAAACACTGAAATGTTAAGGCAGTACATACAAATTCAAACTATTTCTCAACAGATGGGGCTGGAGGAATGATCTTTACCCCATTATTGAATTTAGGTAAGCTTATTTTATGCTTAACATAAAAAAATTCAGTAAGGAAATTCAAGATTCACCAAGAAATTGACTGATGACTGGGTTGGAAACAAAAAAAGATCCATTTTAATTCCTCATCTGTGTGCTCTTCATATTCAACAAGTTGTGCAGGGAAAGCTGTTACAGAATGAGGGACTCAATGTGAAAAAATTTCAGAATCAGTGAGGTCAAATAACAAAAACTGTGTGAGAGGCTTCTAACGAACGATTTCTGCAAAGGCATACAGCTGAAACTAGACGCTTATATGCACAGAATAGAAAGATGGACACCTTTTTTTCCACTGTCTGAAATTAACTTGGATGAAATTTCAGTTTTAGGTAAGTTAGAATAACCAAAATAATCTGATTTGCTAAATGAGACAAACAATGTCAGAGATTCACTTATCAATGTCTTCAAACTCAGAAGTTTAAGAAAAACCTGAGATCAGAAATCGGCAACAAAATTCTAATCCGTGCATCTCTATTAGAAATAGTTTAAAATATGAATTAAACTAATTAACAGAATACATGGAAACTATAATGTTAACTCAAAGAGATCAGCACATTTATTTTTATTTTCTAAGGAACCGGGGGACAGAACCAGCTCTCCGAAAGAAAGAAGAAAGGGCTTAATTCTGCCATTAACAAATTTTCTACTGCTTGTTATTTTAACAAACAGATTTTTTTGCTTTTGCAGTCTGAATTTCTTTCGGAAAATGTGTACACAATAAAAAAAACCTGTGGATTATGAAGAATGCGCTTTATGGGAGGAGTGGTTGTTTGTCTGGTTTTGTGTACAGACGGAAGAAGAAGAAGAGGAGGCGCACTCTCTGAGTTTTAGGAAATAAAGTTCTGGGACAGAGCAGAGACTTCAGAAATTTTAACTTCAGCTAAATAAATTTAATCAGCAGAGGCTTTCATGTGAGATGTGACTCCAGCAAACTTCATATTTTGTATGATGCCCCCCATTCAGACATTAAATTGAATTGAATTTAATCTGTTAGGATGCAGCAGTGCATGACCAAACAGAATGAGAGCTCTTTCATCTCCAAAGTAAATTGTGTGCTTTTAGAAAACAGAGTAATCGCAGAAATGGGCTCAATGAGAGTAAAAGAAAAAAAAACATCTATAGATATAATCATTAATTGAGACTGAAAGTTAATCAGAGGTACGAAGGAAAGAGGAAAAAAATAAAAAATGATGGATGAATAAATTTGCTAGATCAGTGCACAAATAAATGGGTTTATAAAGAATGTTGCCAGGGTTACCTGAGTGAGGAACAGAGCCTCCACGACTGCTGTTTGGAGGAGCCTGGAAGGCGTAGACGACGTCGCTATCGGCGATGGCGGTCAAGTCGTCGTCATCTGAAAAGGAACGCTGGAAACCGGTGGAGTAAAGTTCGGACAGGATGACCTGGACCACAGATGGGACGACATTAAATGTAAACATCAAATGTTTTTGAAACAGTTCTTATAGCAGAAACCTCAAGGTTCCTTTTTATTTTATAAAAAGAAAAACCCAACTTGAAGTAAGATTTTTTTTTTCCCTTATGAATGGATTATACAGAGCATTAGCTTTATTGGCTCATGTTTTAAAAAATTAAAAAAATGTTTTAGTGTGGCATACTGCTGAGCAAGCCTTTTAAATAACAGTATCAACTGTTTAGGGAGTTCAAACACTGCCTTAAAAGGCTACTTAATGCTTTCCAGGTAAAAAATTTCAAAAGTTTCCATGGTTGTCCCATCTTTAAAATATACATGCAAAACTTAAAATAAGTCCAGCACAAGTATTTCTATTAATATCAGGCATTAAATATGAAACCCTCAAAAAGTGAGGAAGGAGGAGATTTGTCCTGTAACTGCTGGGTTGCTGGTTCGAACAGCTGATTTGTACGGGGTAATGGACTGATAAATGGACAAATGGACGGGCAAATGATGGATGGACAGATGAATGGATGATGTGTGGACAAAGAAATGGAGGGAGAGACAGGATAATGGATGGATAGTTTTGCTCTGAACTTGAACTATCCTGGTGCCTGACGCAAATGAAGAAGAACGCTCCACGTCTGAAATGTAACATTTATGTTGTTTTTCCAAGTAAACTCCACCTATACCTGGATACAACAAAGATCATAAATCACTGGGAGTTTTGAATTGACCCACATTGGTCATTTTGCAACCAGCTCACTAAACAAAAATGACAGAACTGACACCATTCATCATCTGCAGTAACACTAGTCAGAAGCTGATGGATACAAACAACTCAGGAACATTTTCTTTAGGCATTTTTCTGACCAGTGCAACGTCAGTATGTGTGTACCTGATCAGGAGCGATGTTGCCTTCTGCTGCTACCATGGCTCTCAGGGACGATACAGAACCAAACAGAGGCACAGCAAGCCCCACTCGCAGGTACCTCTGACCCTTTGTGCTGAACACCAGCGTCACACACAGCGGCCTGTGGGGTGGGACACAAACACAAAGAGATCACACAGATAGCAAATGTGTGTATGCTTGTGAATATAAAGGTGTAAAAGGTGAAAGTATGAGGGGTGAGTAAGATAAATGACGAGTCACGGAAAACTGTTCGGCTCCTACAGTTCGTAGAATAACTAAACCTTCATACCAAGGCCTGTCACACTGAGCAGGTTACATATTTGTATGCAGACACAGATACAGGTATTTCATAAATATTGTCAAGCAATGCACATTCACAGTAACTATGACATGTCACAATGCCAAAGAGAGATTAATGTGCCTGTGTGGGATCCAGTGAAGCCAGTGGCAGCAAAAATAAATAAATAAATCATGTTTGTTCATGAGATGTTTAGGCTCAACTGAGTCCTGTTCCTTAAAGAAATTCTAAATTTAATAAAACATGACTGTCTGATTTTCTCTATAGAAAAATCTAATTTTTCAAATAGGAACCATCTAAACCTGGTGAAAAAACAGAAGAGGTTTAATCATTTCCTAGGGTTTACTTTGTAAACCGAATTTACAATGTAGGAATGTTTTACGAAAACATTCCTACTAGGAAATGTTTTAAAGATACCGCATTACAGCTTCAAACTTCAGTGTATTTTATAGAGGTTTTATAAGATAGACAAAGTGAAGAATTATAAAATGAAAAGAAGAAAATATCTATCAAATCACTTTGAAGTACAAATCTGAAAGTATGGAGTTGATTGGAGGTAATTTCTCCCTCATCTGAAACCCTTAAATAAAATCTAGCACAACCAGTTCCCACATAAAGTCACCTAATTTATAAATAGTAAATAATTTAGTTTCAGTATAAATTCAGCTGTTCTGTGAAGGCCTCAGAAGTTCATTGAAGGACTTTAGTGAACAAACAGCATCATGAATACCAAGGAATACAGCCATGAGGCGCATAGGGAACACAGTAAATATGAATGTAAATACTTTGGTCCCAAAAATGCAACGTTTAGTCCTTTAGGTAAAGTTCCATGTGGCTTAACACCAGCGTCACACCAGCAAGATGAAAAATTATCAACACCACGAACACACCACCCCCAAAATGTTGGTGGCAGCAGTCTGTTTATAGTTTTCTTCAAAAAATAAACCAGTTATTGCTGATGTGAAGCTGGATGGAGCTAAATAAAAGGAAATTCTGAATAATAATTTTAAAAAACTGTTAGAAGCTGCAAAAACCTTGAGAAAGAGTTTCACCGGTGACCCCAAATCTACAATTACTATGATCAGAGCATTTTCATCTGCTGACCAAATGACCCAAAGTTCAAACATAAACTGATGTTCACAGATACTCCACATCCAGTATGTTCTCTTTTACAAGTAAGAATGAGTAAAAAATTCTTTTCATAGACGTTTAAAAGGATAGAGACATATCCTTGGGTCAACACCATTTGTGGTTCCACTACAAATGGTGGATTAAATAGTTCAGATTAAATAGTTCAGATTACTACTTGGAAAACCATACATCTTTTTCCATCCATGTCATAAATATGCACTACTTTGTATTTGTCTATCACAGAACATCTACAGGTTTGTGTTGCAACGTGACAAATCATGAAAAAGCTCAAGCGCTGTGTATACTTTGTGTATATTTTGGACACTTTCTTCTTTTCAAAATACAATATTCTTGACTAGACATGTACATCTAAATCAGTAGAGAGTCATTGTCCACAATGAAGTTTCTGTGTGCAGAGACGTGTCGTTTTTACAGCAATCACCGACACCTCCGAAGAAGAGAATGAAGTGAGGATGCTCTACTCGGCACAAAAAAGGACAGGAAGAAGGAAGGTGAATAAAACAAAGAAAACAAGTACGGAGAATAATAAGAAGTAGTAGCTAAGATTATTATGCCATTTCACTGAAGATGAAGACTGTGTAATCGCTGACACCACCACTTCCCGTTTCCCATCATGCATTATTCAGGTGAGCACCGTGTTAGCAGTCACAGGGCTGACAGGGCAGACAGCCGGAGGGGGGGAGCAGGATCTGAGCCGCTGTTTTGTTTAGATGTGTAACTTCAAGATGAGGCACACGGGTGGAACAGTAAATAGGGATGTCATCTTATAAATGAGGATTTTAGACGCTCTAACTCTGTTGGCTCTGAGACACATTTTCCCCATCAGCCCACACAACTAATACCCTGAATTGTTGCAACAGCAAGTAATTAAATTATAGCTTGAGAAAGCATGCTACAGCTAGAACATGCCCAGATGTAACCAATACTAAGCTATTTAATGCTTATTACTGGAAGAGATGCATTTCTGCAGCAATGATGGTATTTTTCTAGCAATTCCGTTGGTAACTCAGACCATCCAGCCGTTTGCCTGAGGAAATATCTGCACAACATACTTAACTCCACTTATGAAGAAGCATGCAAGACAAGTGCCACTGTTGTGTATTATTAATCTCAGTATTTACAGACATTGTGGCTGAAAACATGTGAAAATTATTGCTTAACCTCATCTATATTCATATATGTTAATATTGCTCTCAGTAAATAATATCATCAACTCAAAAAGTAAAAACTCAATTCTTATATAGATTCCTGACACGCAGACTGAAATGATTCATTTGTTTATTTTTGATCATGTTGATGATTGCAGCTCAACACTAATGAAAGGTCAATTATCTATATGGAAATGCTGGCCGACTGAATTGATTCATTTGTTTATTTTTAATCATTTCATTAATTATTATATGCCAGCGTAACTGTTTATTCCACAGTTTTTCCTTCCACTAAACTTTAAATGGAAATGACTTGAGAATCATTCTGAACAGCCAAGCAGGTAATTTGCTGATCATATTTGCTGATCATCTTCACATAGGCATCATCTATTCAAAACTCTTATACCATTCTACTATAGTGGCCCAGAAGGGACCGGCAAAACACCACTGTAGACTAGCTGTTGTAGTTAGGTGTATTTGTTGGGTATTCTGTTGTAATTTGGGTTTCCAGATGTTACTTTATCCTGCAGGAAGGACAAATGACCCTTCAGGGTTTCAGTTTTTGTGTTTCTACTACACTCTTGTGGACCAGAACTGAATTGGGATAAGGGGAATTCTGCCTTCTGTGCTGAGCAGCACGAAGCAAACACGCCTTCAGAACTAGTGTTTGACAATTATTCAGTTTTGTTAAACTACATTAAATATCCACAACATAACACTTTTTGCTCTGTCCTTAAAATATTTACCAATAGAAAACACAAAAGCAGTCCAATATAATAAAAAAGTAGATTTTTTCATATTTAGAGCAATTAGGAGTAAATATGTTATATGATCAGAGCAAATTCAAAATGGTTTGACTGTCTTCTGTTTTTCCTCCTTGCGTACTGGCATTATCTGCAGCACCCAGCCTTGACGCCATGCTGGCAGCCCAGCTCTGCGTCCTCTCAGGGGGTCTCAGACTTATCAGGCATTCAGCAGGGATACCGCTGCAGCAGGACAGTGCAGTGTGCGCTTCTGGTCAACGTGTTGCCAGTAACGCCCAAACTGAACCAAAAAGAATTCCCTCCTGTGCTGGAATAAATTAAAGTGGCCAGAGCCCACACTGTCACAGAACTGCAGCTGCAGAACAGAGTTTGGAGTAAAGGCAGAGGAAGCCATGCAGAGAGGATTCAGAGTGGTGGCATCTGCATGCTTGCTGATAGGAAGATTCCTGGAGGACTTGCTGCACTTAAATTAAGGAACGGAATGTAAGAAATCCACGTGACGTTATTTATTAGTTGATTACTTAGCTATTTATTGTGTGACTATAGTGGGAGGAGGAATGTAAAGTTATATAACTGATCCAGACATCCTAAAGTTATTTCATATGTAAATGACGTGTAAAGCTTTAAATACCTTTGTGATTATTGTGGGTGCTTAGTTCTCTACTGTAACACAAGCTAAATGTGGGCTTAAATTGGAATACATAGTGGAATACATTAGAATACAAATGAAATACATTGGAATGCATTGGAATACATACGTAGTGAATACATAGTGCAGAACATGCAATACTGATGAAATGTAATTTTGCTGCACTTAATAAACTGCTACAATTTTTAACATATAAATTAATATTTAAAAAGTTTCAAGCTATTACTAGTTAGTGGCAGATGCATATTTGCAAATAACTTGTCAGAATTGAGGTTAAAAAAACATCTATAATTGGAGGGCCAATGGTAAGTTCAGTTCAATTTTGTAAGTTGAATTATAACCTAAAGAAGTCGGGGATCCGACGAGCAATTTTGGAATTAAAAGCAACAGGAGAAACAAGCCAAAAGCAACCATAGTGTCAGAAACATTCTTCATATAAATACTTTGAAAAATCAGTTTGTCTGGTGACCTTTGTGCTCTACTGCCTCATAACTTGGATCTGTTGTCGATGTATAATGTCTGTATTTTAAATGTCTGTCTTCATTGTTACATTGTTTTCTGGTTAAAATGTCTTCATGTGTCAAATATATACAGTCTTACTGCAGTATCCGACTTCCAGTGCAGTAAAAAATGGAGAAAGCACACAGAGATTGGTCAGGGATTTTTGGCTACAATAGTTTTTCACTTAGTATGACAATGACCTTCTGCTGGAGGTGTGTAATGCCCATTATATGTGGTTGACAGCCTTAATATGGCTCATCATAATTGCAATGTTACCCTTTGTGTTGCACGTTGTACATTACCTGGTCTGTCGCAGGGGAAGCGGTAGAGAGATGCATAAAAATGGGTCAAAGGTGTTGCTTTGCTTAAGGCAGTGAGGGCACGTCAAGGAAGACCTGCAAAGAGACAAGAGACAGAAAAATTACATATTTTTCATTTAGCATAAATATCCTTTAGCCACATTTCTGACAGCTTCTACCACTGATGCAAAAAGGGCTGGAAATTCTATGAACATTTAAGCCATAAGAGCAGTCCAGTAGGCTTTGAAAAATGTACAAACACTGTCGCAATGATAGCAATTCAAACAGCATCACTTTACCAAATTCTAAGTACTTCCAGTGAGAACAGGATGAAGGAAGTATACAGCCTGCTTGGAAAACCATAACAAAAAGGCAAAGGAAATATTTAATTGGAGAGAAAATAAAAAAGAAAAGTGAAAATAGGAAAAACAAACACACTGACTACAAAAACAAAGGTCTGAAATGACAGCTCTAGAAAGGCAGAGGAAACCATTGAGAGCAAAGACAGAAGTTGTGAGGCAATAAGGTGGAAGGACACAAGAAAAATGAAGAGATGGATGGCAGCAGGATAGTTGAGCTGACAAAAACTAGAAGGTAACGCTGACAGAGAAAAGGCCGAGATAGGGTGCATCAGGGTTTTAAAGCTGACAGAAGGGGAGATGATAAGAGCAGAAGACTGACAGGAGGACAGGAACCCATCCTGTGGGTTGCTATCAGAAGGACTCCACATCCTGACACTGTTCTCCCAGGCAGAAGGAAGCCAAAAGGTTTCTGAGGAAGAAATGTAAACTGTCTGCGGCAGAAGCTAGGAAAACCATTTGGAATCTTGACAAAAGAAGAAAAAAAGCTTTAAAAAAAAGAGAGATGCACCAAAGAGCTTTTATCAATATTTGCTTTTAACCAAGATCTGATCTGCATGTCTCCACTTTAGCCACTTCTAATTCTGAAATTAAAAATTACAAGGGGTATGGATAGTTTTGGGCTCAACTCTATATTAAGTAATTTCTCTCTTTTAGAAATTGCAATAAGGCAGAGTCTGTTCAAGAAAAATAAACTTTTCCATTCTGTATTTCAGCTTTTTCAGTTCTGAAATAAGGAACTTACACAAAAAACACGGTTTAAAGGGTTGCTCAGCTAGTTCAACAGAATCAGAAAGATTTTAGATAAAAAAATAAACTGACATGCTGGGTTGTCTTTAACACATGATTATTAAATATACAATGTACTGTATATCACCGCAACATTTTATAAATTTTTTCAATCAATCACAACAAATAAAGATCTAAAGAGTCCAAAATCTTACATCTGTCTCTGGTTAGAGAACAAAAGCCATTATTAAGAAGCCTAGCATGATTTCCAGGGCTATATGTTGATGATAAAAACATAACACAATGACCAATCAAAAAAGAAACATCACATTATAGTGTTAAAATAAAGAGAACGCTTCAATCCAGACTATATTTAGTCTTTGTTCCAGCAGTTATTTATTACAATCAGCTCTAAACAATAGGTTTATGCCTTCATATAAAGGAAATCTGTGTTTCTAGCAGTTTTTAAGACTTCTTTAGGTTTGTTCCAGAGTACAGGAGCACAGAAACTGACTGCTGCGTCTGCATGTTTGGTTCTGACTCTGGGGTGCAGAATAGCCTAGAACCAGAAGAACTGAGTGAGCTGGTAGGTTGAACAACAAATATGTAATATATTTATGTGCTAAACTATTTAGTAACTTATAAACTAACAAAAGTATTCTAAAATTTATTCTGTGAGATACAGGGAGCCAGTGTAAGGACCTTAGAACTGGGATGATGTGCTCTGCCTTCCAAGTTTTAGTGAGAAAGTGAGCAGCAGCGTTCTAGATCAGTTGCAGCTTTGAAGAGACTTTTGCAGTAATCAATTTGACAAAGATAACCACAATGATGAGATTCTCAAGATCTTGTTGGGACATTAGTCCTTAACCTGAAAATTCTCTTCAGGTGTTAGAAGGCCAACTTTGCAATTGTCTTTTTGTGACCCTGAAGGTTCAAGTCCATTTCTACACACAGATTTCAGCCATGATCAGTAGTTTCTAGTACTAATAACTGCAGATGTGCGCTGACTTTTGATCTTTCTCCTCAAGTGCAAAAATAATTACTTTGGTTTTGTTTCTGCTCAGTTAAAGAAAGTGGAGGCACATCCATGAATTGATTTGTTCTAATCATCTGTTCAACATTTGAATGGCTTCATACTCACTTGATAATACTGTAATGTAGAGCTGTTTGTCATCTGCATAGCTATGATAATATTCTTATTACATCAAAAGAGCAAAATTCCTCTCTTATGTCTACATTAAACAATATTATGAAGCTTAAATAAGTTTTAAAAATAATTTTTCTTTTTTTAAATCTAGAGAGTTTATAGGATTAGACCATCGTGACAGATATATTAATAATAGAACAAATCATTTTTATTGTCAGCCAACATTTGTGAATTTTGCTGTACCAAATAGTTGAAATTTAGTAAACATGTTTACAGTCAAAGTCATGCAAAAAAAAAAAAAAAAAACATTTTGAAGGTAAAATGTGATGGTAAAAACAGTGTATTTTGTTAATGCTAAAAAAAATCATAACTAACCTTCAGTTTTTCGTAAATGGTCTCAACTTTCTTCAAATGAGTGGAAACAAAACTGAAGTAATTGGTTAGAACTTTTGCCTTATAATTAACTTTGATCTCACGGTGGATGAAGGTCATATTACTCATCTGCAATCTTTTGAATTTCAAAGACCCATCTTCAATATGAGGTTTTAGCAAAAATCAAACCACTCAAAGTGAACTTAATTTTGTTATGTCAGTATGCTGTAGCTACCAAAAAACAAACTAAAGTCTATAAGAACAAATGTACTGACACAAGTTGTATTTTTCCTGTAGTGGTTCACTGAAAGAATTTCAATTTCTGGACACACACAGCAAACCGCTTTATTTTCAGTCTCATTTTTGCTTGTTTCAATGATTGTGCTGGCTCTGGATGATGCCCAACTACCACTACTAAAAGTGTCTTCACCACAAGCATCTTGAAACATTATGCAGTGTCGTGCTGATTCCAACAAGCCTTTCCAAACCACTCTAAACTTAGCTGTTTCACACAACCAGAGGAATATCCTAATTAGGATAGTAATGATTCAACAAAAATACGAGGAAACAAAAGTAAAGTAATGGATTTTTTTTTTTTAATTCAGCTATGTTTCAAGCTTGGCAAGTGTAAGAACTACTTTACACTTGTGCAGGAGGTAATAAAAGAACTTAAATATGCTTAAAGGGTCCACTGACATAAAATTCACCAGATCTTGCCAAAAACCCAATTAATCTAGCTATGAAAGAAAATCATAGCTAAATTATGTTAAAGGTATATAAGTTGTAATAACACATTTTGAAATCAGATATAAAACTTAATGATCTTCTGTGCATCTCTAAAAAAACAGTAATTTTATAATAACAAAAAGTTTGTAAAAAAAACAAAGACTTTCCTTGTCGAAAAAGACTAATGATCATTCAGATGGAGTCCCTGACAGAGCAGATTTTAGACATGGGGAACAGAAGCAAACAAACAAAAAATTATAATAGTCTGAGCCAATTAATACTGACAATACTCTAAACCTCAACAAAGGTTAAAATCCTCCCTATAAAAGGCATTGTTAAGATACAATAATGTCTCTTTCTACAAACTGGCTTTATTAAAACCTGCAGCATATCAAAGGACATCCTCATATCATCCCACTTCCAAAAATCAGAACGGTCCCTTTAGGAATCCTGTCATCTAAACACAATCGGACCAATTCTGGCGCTTCACCAGACATTGTTGTTCCAAAACGGTCAGTGCTTGGAGACGGCTCAGTAAGTTACTTTTCTTCAATCATTCAGGCAGTCAATCATGCGTCTCCGGCTTTTAGACCATAGGACTCTCTCCATTCTCATTCTCGGAGTCTGGGAAAAGACGTCTTGTCAGGGGAAATCAACTCTGCTAAAAGGTCTGGAGAAAAGAAAAGTCTGAAAGTGTGAAAACATGAAGTCCTGTTTGTTGCTGTTTTGTTGTGTTAATGCTGTGCAACCATCAAAATGTTTTATTTTGTATTCAGGGGTTTTTATACCATTATAATATCATACTAGTCCATACATATAGATTATTAGACAGTCAAAATCTCAATCATTGTCAGATTGTTCAGATTTTTACTTTCCACCACTTTAATCTGCAAGTAGGAGTTGCAGTTGAAATACAACTAAGTAACACCACTCAATGTTAAAGCTTTATTTATTGTTTCAAATTTATTTCCTCAGAGACAAAACAAAAAACAACCATACACTTTCAAAAGAGCAACCATTGTCCTGGCCACAGTCCCTCTAACCACATGCTAAGTGGAAAGCCATTAAAATGATTTACTAAATACTGTTTGGCTCATTGAAGTTTATTTTATATAAGCAGATGCATGAACCTATCAACACTTAGAAGGTTAAACTTTTTGGGGATTTTGCAATGACATCATTCCACATCATTCAGTTTGAGTATATTTGTAAAAGGCCAAGATCACAGATTTTGAAAATGATTAAACAGCTTTGCTCTTCACATATTATTGTGTGAGTACTGCATTTCTGCCTCAACATATGAAACTTAAAGTGCAGCATAAGTGATTTTTCTTACATGTATTGTCCACTCTTATGTGTACAATAATCCCATTTTGTGTAAAGAAGAATATTTTGTAAGGGAGAAAATGTTATAATGCTTTTATATTTGCAGTTGAGAGGTTATTTTTCTTACATCTGCTTAAGTGAAAAGTGCTTTTACACCAAAAACCTTCTTCTCCATTCCACAATAAAATGACCTTCTTATTCACATGAAAAAGAAATAATAAAAAAGAAAGAAAACTCTATTTTCACAGAGTAACGCCATGCAGTCGCTGGCTAGCATCCACTTCAAAGTCTGCTTCAACAAGGGAAGCTGGTGTGTCAGCAGGAGGGTAAATGTTTGTGAAGCTGAGCTTTAAGGAAACCTCTGCAGGTGGTAAAGCATCAAAAATCAAAACGTAGAAGGTCAGTGTCTGAAAACATTCTTGGATGCTACTTAGCTGAACATCCTGGAACAGCCAGACATTTCCCTCAGAGGTCACCAAGAGTGCACCAAAGTACAGCTGCATATTTATGCCTTAAATTGATTAAAAGATGTTTGTCTCTGACCTTAAAAAGATAATCAATCTGACTGAATGAGTATTCCAGCTGCAAACTGTTGCTGGTCTGATGTAAGTCAACAGCTTAGTCAGTGTCTCTCCAAAGCAACATCAAGTCAAGTCAAAGTCTATGTATATATCACATTTACAACAACCTGAGCTGACCAAAGTGCTTCATAATAATTACAGCATTATATTATTAATTATAACATAAGAAATAAAATTGAATACCAAGACATACTAAAAATCAGGGCTCTGCCACAAAGACGGCTCTGTCACCTCTAGTCTTTAACCAGAAGCTGATCGGCTGATTTCTGACAAAGAAATGTTTTTACAGAGACAGGTTTCACATGCAGTTTGTCTTGGTGGGATTTAAATGGAGTGAAGCCTTCCCTTGTCAGAATACAATCAAACTTTAGTTTTAACTGTTTGCAGGACTGGAAATTGGAACATTTAATGACAGGTGATATTGCTAAGATGAAATATTGCTGCCTCATTCACTCAGCTTTCAGACAACTTCTTGGTGTTGGAAAGTTTCATTGCTCTCCAAGTGTCACAAAGTGACAAATTTGGTCATGATACGGGACTCTGCTTGAAAAAGTTTTGATTTTAAAATGGATCTTACCCAGTTTTTATTTTACCTTCAAAACATTAATAATGAATAATTTCTTCAAATCTTTGATCAATTTAATTGATTAGATATAAAATAAGTGGGATTTCCTCAAAAATAGCCCCAAGTTAAAAGAGTGATAACATCTAATATACTAATTCATATTTACTATTACAGCTCAACGACTTATTTTTTTTTCACACATGCATAAAACCAGCCAAAGGTTTTTGATTTATCTCTATATCCAGAGACAAATGTCTCTCAGTAATATTCATCAGATCATCTTAGAAAAAAAAATCCTCCAATGCCCTTTGTTCATCAGATATTGAAGATGTTCAGTTATGTTAAGATATTCATGATTAGTCTGTTACTTTTTGCCACTGTTTTGTTTGCTTGTGTATTTTAGTTTAGAGGAGTTCTAAGAATGTGAATAGCATAACAATTTGTTATTTACCATTCAAGTATATGTAATATTATGTAAGACTTCCCCATCAAATCTACATCTAAATAAACTGCACTGTAGAAAAAACAAAAAACTTCAACTGATTTGCCTAGAGAGAGACTGAGATTGAGCTTTCCCACTGTCTCTTCTGCCATTAAAAATAAATACTGCAAACAGAAGAGAGTGACAGACGGAGACAGGAGGAAGGTTTTGACAAAGACTCATTTAAAAACACAGGGGTACAATGGAGTGTCTGCAGCACAAAACTCCCACGTAAGCAGCCCAAACCACAAGACGGTCCCAGGCTCTAATCACAAACATTTATTCAGATCAACCAACTCAACCAAACTCCTTTGAGGAGCGTCTCTGTGAGATATTAAAAGAATCAAGAGGGAAGAAGGAGGAAGAGAGCGAGACTGAGTAAGTGTTGTACGCAGAAGGAGAGGGGAAGGCAAGAGAGCAAGGCGGATATAAACAAAAATCTTTAAAAATGCAGGGAGCAAAACAGCATCCAATGCGATCAATCATGTTGAGATTGGAAGAATGGTTCTGTTAGCCTTTAGATGCAAAGTAACTCCCTGTTGAAAAGATGACTTTAAAAGAAGCTTTGCACTCAGCACACTGCAGCCAGCTCAGAGTAATGAGATAAGAAAAATGGATATGAATATGCATATGTGCACTTCGGGAGGCTGGATGAAACCAAGAGCAGGAAACAAATTCCCAAACATTTAAAATATCCATTACTCATTAACCGAGCGGGAGCCGCCAGGAAGCTTATTCCTCTGAGCCTGAAACAAACCAACACAAAGGATTCACTGAAAAAACTTACACTGTGATCATGTGGGGAGAGAGATGATGGGCTTAAAGGGTTGGTTCGAGCTTTTTGAAGTGAGACTGTGAAGATATTGTTGGTAATAGCTCTCCAACCTGTAGTAGGAGGATGTGATCTCCCTCATGTTTAATTCTTTCCACAAATTTTCTTCCAAATTAAAATCAGGAGTCTGGCTGGACCAATCAAATCATTAATACTTCCAGTCAACATGTTGGTAAAATTAAAAGATCAATTCAAATCTAAATCTGCCATGGGAATGAATAATTTTGGGCTTGATTGTTTTATTGATAACTTCACACAACTTCATTCAAATTTTTTTTTAAAGACAAGTAAAAGAATCAAGCATTTTTACAAATAAAAACTGCAATACAAATATTCAATGTTTTAATGGTTTCAAATCTACTAAAATGTTCTCACATTGTTCCTGCAGTTTGATGTTCCTTTAATGAGTCGGAGTAAAGTGCCAAACTGCCAAAATTTGGACAATCCTTCACCTGTTTGCACACAGTGTTGGTTGATTTACATGGTTCTCTTACAAGGAAGTTTAATTTAACTCCCTGAAAATGGATTGAAACTAAAGGAGCGCAGTTATAGTAACGTTCTCTAAGCTACAAGTAGCATGTCTGCTAAATGGAATCCGTATCAGTAAAGTCAGTAACAGATGGTATTGTTGACATGTCTTGCTAAAGTGCTCTGACTTTGATTGCGCTCCAGCCGCGGTTTGTTGCATCAAAAGTATCAACATAATGAACAGAACAGGTTTAAAAAAAGATGGATAAATGATGCGCCTTACACCACCAGCCCTCAACCACACACCACTGGTGTGGGTTTCTTAATTAAAAAACATGTCTGCCCATGTGTGTTGCCCTTTAAGCAAGTGGCTGGCTGGTAGATTAATTATCAGCTTGTTAGACCCCCAGTTTTATTCATTAAAGAGTAGAACATCACATCACTACAATAATCCAATTGCTATTGTAATAATAACTATTACAGTAAAATTTTGTTATGAGCATTTGTACACTCCATAGCCAAACATACAATAAAGTGCAAGACTGTTTTTTTTAAATCCCTTCTCCAAGTCCCATAAACACCAACTATAAAATTGGCAGGTGTAGCAGAATTTTGTCTTTTCTTTTGATTTTAATTAACTGAAGGAAAACTAGTGTCATTAATGGATGAAAGAGTTTTGTGATTTTAAAAAGAATGGTTGTCAATACACTCTTTGTATCAAGTCAAAATAACAATAGTATTACTTAATGTTTTATTAGCAGCAGGAGGAGAGATTGGGACCATTTTTTACTGGATAAAAGGAGATAAATAATTTTACTTATATATATTTTTATTATAACTATAAGAGTTGAATTGTTCCCGTGACAATCTCACATTGATCCAAAACACAAATGTCTGTTTCATATTAAAATATTTAACTGGATCCATTGAAAGAGTTCTGTTTAAATTTTAAAAAAATATTCACTGTATACACACATTATATACCTTCAAATAAGAATATATAATATGTAATCTTCACTATTCACTCAAGCACAAGAACACCATGATCACTGAATCACCTTTTAGTACCTTTGGTTGTGAAAAGGTGCCAAGTCCTGCTGAAAAATGAAATCAGCATCTCCACAAGGCTTTTTAACTCAAGGAAGCATGAAGCCCTCTAAATTTTCCTGGAAGATGGTTGCGTTGACTGTGGGTTTTAGAAAACACAGTCTAAAATTTTCAACAGATTACATGGTACCAAAAATCACCACCAACTGTGGAAACTTCATTCAAGACTTTAGTCAATAGGGATCATATGCCTCTCCCTTCTTTCTCCAGAACTGATTACCACATAAAAAATTAAACAGTACTTATCTACCTCTAATTTCTTGTTTCTGATGCATCTTTTCCATGCTTCCACAGTTTTTTCTTTCACTCAACTTTCTATAAATAAACTTGGAAACAGCCAGTCTGCTCAAGATACCTTAACATATGTTTGGTCAGTTTGCTGATTAGGGTGTAACTTGAATTTCCAATCTTTACCTTTTCACAATATACTAATTTTTTGAGAAGGAATTTTGGCTTTTCATTATCCGTAAGTCATAAACATAACAATTATAAGAAATAAAGGCTTGGAGTATGTCACTATATCTGTAAAGAATTTGTACAACAGGTGAAATATTGAACTTTTTTAGAATATTCTTATACTTTTAGCTTTAAATATTTTTTAAAAAGTGAATATTTCAACCAGTGCATTAAGTGAATTGTGGTCCTCACTGAGCAGTGATTAAAGATCTGTGTGACTGCATGCCCTACGGAATCCAATTACTGCTACTCTTCTGAAAGGAGGAACCATTACCTTGCTTGCTCCAAAAGACAAATAGTAAAAGCATGAAGAGGAGCCCTTCAGTATCTCTAAATATAGCCGAAATTGTTTCTAGTGAGGATGTAAAAAGATCAGAGAGGCGGTGTGTGTGTCAGAGACAAGAAATAGAACAAAGACAGAGCAATACATTTTTAAGTGTTTGTGGAAGGCAAGGACAAGACATTTATATGAAAATTCACTATTATTGGGATGAGCAAATGAATTCTCAGCTGCTATATTCCAGTTATGTCTCAAGCACTCAGGCATGTGTAGTATAGCGAGGAAAACCAAAGAGAAAACACAAAGAGGGAAAAAAAGATGACACTCAAGATAATCTTCACTCTTACTTTAACACTCTGTAAACTCCCCAAAGAATAGGCTTAGTGCGAGTCTTTTCAATTAGCCAGTCTGAGAGCATCATGGGTATTTACGCTCTACAGGGATATGGGCCATCCCCAGACATTCGATCCATGATTGAGCAGACAGGGAAATGGATAATCACAGGAAACAAAGGTTGGTTAACCTAACACAGCTATCATAAACATCATAGTTGTGCCAGAGTCTGACCTTTTTCTTGATTGGCTAACAGGTTAATCAGCTGAAAGTCAACATGTGTGAGATAGACCAAACACGACAGGAAATATTCTCCAGGGTGACAGACTAACTGCATAGTCATTGCTATTTATCTGGTGAGATTTTCTCTTCTGTAAAACCCTGAAACATTGATGTGTTTTGAACAGGAAATGCTGTTTACTTCCATAGAGATGCATCGATCAGAGCTTTGAAAACTAATATGTGATCTTTCAAATTCAGCATGCTCCATCACAGTCCATTACAGAGAAAAAGTGGAAACCTCAAAGAAGATAAATTTGGGACAACTTTGATCTGATGTGTTCAGGTCTCTGGGTAGCTGCTGGCTGTACACATGGTCAGCAATAATACTCAGATAGGTTGTGAATTACACCACCTCCACCAGCCTGAAGTGTTGACACAAGACAGGATGGATCATCGCTGAAATTGAGACTCACTGGACCAGGCAACACCTTCTCCGTCTATTATTGTCCAACTTTAGTGATCCTGTGTGAATTATAGCACATGCTCTGTTTTTACCAGATACGAGTAGCACCTCATGTGTTTTTCTGCCTGCCTTTTTGCCCACACAGCTGGTACACAATGGATATTTTCTCTTTTTCAAATCATTCTCAGAGAAGAGGTTGTGGATAAAATTCCTGGCCAGACATTTCTGAAACACCCAGACTAACCCATCTGGCCCCAGCAAGAATGTCACTTTCTTGTTACTTAAGTCCCTTTTATTCCACATTTTAATGCTTAACACCAGCTATTCATCTTAGTAACATCCATTTGCCTGAATGCACTGATTTTGGTATTTTGATTGACTGTGCTGAAAACCACCTGAACAGATGTACGATGGACACCTGGTGTTTGTGGGCATTAGGGACCACATCATACTGCTAGATCCTCTATTTTAATAGCTCAAAAACAACATTTACTTTAATATGTATTAATGCACACAGTGGAAACAGTCTCACCATGGTCTTTCTTATCTCTGGTTTTTCTTAACCATGGTCTTTCTTATCTCTGGTTTTTCTTAACCATGGTCTTTCTTGGTGCTAATTGGCTGTTACAGCCAATTGGCACCAAGGGAAATAAAAGCAGCTAATTGACTGCGTTACAAGTGCCGTCCACAAGCATGACAAGAAGCATTGTGCTAAGATATTTTTACTTCCCAAACTCCATTGTCTTTCAAATATCTTGGATATGCTCTATGAAAAAAATCTGCTTTTAAAAATGTTTTTTTTAGTGTTTTATGCCTTTTTTCTTCCTTTTATTTGCTTTTAAATATCTCCGTAATACTAAAAATAGTCTTCAGCCCTCAGTAAAAGCTTCCCCACCGAAGAAAGATTCATTGTTTGAGTTTTTAAATCGACTGCTCGCTGATAATTGTTTTATATATTGTCTTTTGACTTAAATTTAAGAAAAAATATTTGTGTTTTTTCATTCATATGCTAACAGCACCCTCAACTTAAATTCAACGATCATAATTAAAGTGATTACAGTTTGCTTGGACCAAGTCATAATCAGAGTGCTAACGTTTAGTTAAGCCACACCTTAGAAATTTTTATATTTGACTCAAGTTTTACGTTTAAAAAACAAACTTGTTCAGCTGTACAGCAGTTCAGTACAGAGGAAATCAAGCATTTAATGTTGCAACTGTGGAATAAACTGAACCTACACATCAATCCAACTCTTGATGGTTTTAAATCTTATTTAAAAACGTATCTTTCCTCACTGGTTTTCAATACAGTATGAGACATGGAGTTGTAGGTGAGGGATTGTTGATTAGTTTGTCGTTTTGTACTTTGTTGTCATTTCTGTATAGGACTTTGGTCAAAGTTGTAGTTGTTTTTAAATGTGTTTTACAGATAAACTGGAATACTCAGATCTCAAGACCACTTTTGGGTGCATCTTTAGACTCAAATCCTTACTATGTTATGTCTGTTTGATCCACGTCATTTAAGGTGAACTTTTGAACATTGTGTTCTAGGCGGGAGAGGATCAAAAACATCCATGATATTACAAAAAGCATAGTGCAGAACGCGGGATCCATGACGGCAAGCGGGTGCAAAACTGTCTTTGGCTTACATCACTTACTCCTTTGTAAAATGGACCATGTGAAGCTGTACTATAAAAACATGTCTTACAGCCTACCAGGCAGATACATTGTTGCATAAAGCACAAGTGACCTGTGGTGCCCACTGGTAAGTATACTCATGTAAGATCCATTAGAAGACAGGCAGAGCCACAAAAACAGCAGAAAGTAGCACTAAACTAGAGATTACTGGACAAATTAAGGGGGGAGTATAATATAAAATCAACTTTTTTAAGCTTTATTTCATGTTACAATGTTATTACGTCATCAAAAACATACATGGAGTTTTTTAGTTCTTTCATGCCTGTTTGAGAAATCCTTGAGTCTCCGGGATGCTCAAGCACTTTCTCTCATAAAACACTGCCTATTTCCAAAAAGCTCCTCCTTAAAGCTGCAGTCATCAGCCGAGCTTCCGCCTCAGAGTTTTCCTCCCCCACACCTATTTCCACTCAGCTCCTCCAGACTAGTGGCACCCAGCAGTTAGCAAATGTCTGGTGGAACTGCAAGTCTGCTAAGCTCATCATAAAAACTACTTCTCAGTCCAACACTCCCAAGAATGGTTGTAGACAGTATAATGGAGATTGTTGTGATGACGTGCTGAAGGCGGAGTGTCAGAAAGAGCAGTAGCTTCTTAAAGAAATGGAAGCCCAATTTCAAGGCATAAAACTGTAAAGTTACATATCTTTCAAGTTATTTTTTATATACACAGCATTTTAATAACCAAAGGTAACAAGTTACTTGATTGTGTTATAAATGGCAATTTGTGCCTTGAAAATACATAATACCTATCCTTCCCTCCCTTTTCTAAAACTGCTTATCCCTCTTGCATAAAAGAAGAGAAATGCACATCTAATTTAAATGACAAACTAAACTTCCTGTGAATTAGAACTTAAAATTTGCAACTCATTAAAAAAAGGTTAACGGAAATCCTTATCCTCAAGGATGAAGCTAAATTCTCCATAGATGAAGGCAGCTGACTATGTACTGCAAGTGAAGCAAGGAGAGCCGGAGCTGTAGATAAATCCCATGGTCCTCCATAGGTCTGTCTGACCTATTTTCATCCATTCCCACTATGTCTGAATAGATATACTCTCTAATGGCATGTACTGCCCTACGCTTACTAAAAAAAAAATCAACCCTAACACCTTATCTACAGTACACAGCAAGCACCCTGAATAATTCATGAGATATCCAAGTTTTAAAAGTAGTCCTCCTTATTCTCACTTTCCATTCTTTTGCCAGAAACACCTACAGGCTGCAGAGGCGAAGCAACATTCTGTTTGATATTATTCTCAAAATATAACAAGTAAAAAAAACAAGGAGCATGTCTACAAGAAGTTCTGGAGTGTTTGAACACATGTATTAGGGATCCACCGATATGAATGCTGTTATGGTCAACAACCAACTATAATTGATATAGATTTTTCCTTTCAACACCAGAAAAAAGACCATACAGCTGAAATTGCTTCTCTGCCTCAGCTAAACACCCAATCCTATACTCCTAATCCTATACTGTATCATTATTACAGCCACATGCCCAAACAAACACCACATGGCCAACCACTCTCTTTTCCCTCCCAAAACATACACACAAACAGCAACACGATGGAAATAAACCTGGGTTGCTAATTTTGGCGCAGTTGTACATATGGGATCATAACCAGAATGTTACAAAAAATGACTAAAACCAGTCAATACTGATGCTAATGTAGATGTATCTCCCTGCTGTTTATCTCAGCAACACTCACCTGTACTGAGCCTGAAAGTGTTCTTGGACAAAGCTGTGGCGACCCCGAGGCTGCTGTGTGCTGGGTAAACTGGAAGGATTCTCTGACGCACTGGTTGCCTGTAGGCAGAAAGGTAGAGAAGTTGCACATTAAGGAAACAATCACTGTAGGAGACATTAGATGGTGAACTCAAGCTTGCAAGACAATGCTGTTGAATGCAAATGCACAAATACAGGCAAGTCAATGTCATTCTTTTTATCTATACAAATCCAGAAGCTAGCATTCTGTCTATATTACCTTTGTTTTCTCAAAATTAGAAAAAGGAAAATGCCTCACTTCCAAATCTTGTCCTCTCACAAATTTAGCATTAAATAAATAATTGAGGCCGATAATCTTAGATGAATAGAGAAGCAGACAGAATCTGTTGATTTTAAGATTGACCAGCCATAACTGCTGCCTGGTTGCTCAGAAAAATCTTCTTTTCACTCAAAGGTCACATGTGGAGTAGTAAACCATAGTGAATGTCTACCTCCAAAAAGTCACACCATAATTTTTACCCATCAAATTGAGCTAATTTTTAAATCCTATCTGTTATCTGTTATCATACCTACCAACAGGTCCAAGAACAACGCTCTTCAGTGTGGAAGTCATTTATACAGGAACAAGTATCAAAGTTCCCGAGGAAGCAGTAGTTAGAAGTTACTTAAAAATATGAATATTTTCAATGGAGGAATCCCTTCTGCTTTAATGGGAACTACTAATTTTACTCACTTTGTACGTTTGCAGTTTTGATTAATTACTATAGCTACACAATATCAGGAAAATATGCAAGTGTGCTATTGTTCAGAATTGCAATTTCAGTATTGCTGGTTATCATAAAACCCACATTTTTCAGATGTGTTTCCTTAGTTACCATGACATAATGTCCCCACCACACTTTCAGTTTTAGCAATAAAACCAAATCTGGTTTGGCTAATAAGGGACAGTTATAGTCCAGCCACCTGGCGAAATATGCAGTGAGTGCATAACATTTGAGACATGTCCTCCAAGTAATAATGTCTAAACAGTCCTCTGTGGCTGTGAGATACCGCACACTCATACTGTGAAGACGACTGCAATTCAGTATAGTTTCTGTTTTAATGCCCATCATTTTTAGGTAGGAGCGATTTACCTGAAGTTGACTCCAGCAGATACCAGAGCAGCTGAAAGGATTACAGAGTACTTGCTTATCTTTATCCTTTTAAACCTTCAGCCTGATTCTGTTATGTGACATTAAATTTGCAAATGCTGGCAGCATTTAGGAAATTCCAGAGTTAAGGTAAGGGTCTGCAATTTCTATTGAGTAAATAGAGAGACAAATATTTGCAGGCAGGACAACCATGCTGACATGGGTTTTAAAAAAAATCTGTTCTTAACCAGTAGCTGTAGAAGATGGTTTTAATACCTACAGTATTGTGCTAATGTCCACTGAAATAAAATAAAAAATAGTTGCACTGGACAGAACAAGTAGGAGATACTTCAAACATATCAAGAAATAAAATAACAATGCAAATCCCAAAAAATGAAAACAGCAATAGACTGATACATTTATGTTATTTCACCAACGCTGTTCCAGTGTCAAGCCATGGCTACAAAGGCAAAGAACATAGCTTCTCCAAGGTATACCTAACTTCATTTTTTTAAAAGTCACTGATACCTAAAATAGCTAAATTTGAGTCATCTTCACTCAGTAATAAAACTTCATCAAACTTCATCAAACGGTGTCGTCAGTGCAACCTGACAGCAATATTTGATCAATCACCTGGCCAATCTCCGATTAGCAACAGTCAAGAAGAAAATCGTCCAATTTCAGTCATCAGCCATTTTCTAGGTGCAATAAAAATACTAAATATAGTGTTTTATAAGATGTCAATGAAAATGAAATTTTCAGTGATAACAGATAGGATTTAAAAGTTAGCTAAATTTGATGGGTAAAAATGATGGTGTGACTTTTTGGAGGTAGACATTCACTATGGTTTACTACTCCACATGTGACCTTTGAAACTCATTATTCAGGGTGTTTTGTAACTTGGAAACTTGGACAACAGACACTAAAGTGTCCTACTAAAACCTTCTGTGTGACTCAGCACAGACACACCAAGGTACCAAGAACTCGTCTTGTCCTCCCTCTCTGGGGAACTGAGACCTTTTCTATTCGTCTTGAACCGTGTCCACAGAAAAACGACAATCTAACTTTGACAAGACTGTTCTTTTGTTTGGACAGAATCCAATCATTGCTGCATTAATTTTGAACAATAAGCTTCTTCTTTGCATCTGCATAAACTTCTCCAAGTATGACTAGCTTAAATACGTACCCAGGTAAAAAGGCACAAGGACCAAGAAACACATCTGGCTGTTCCCAAGCTTCCCTTCAGTTTTAGATTTGACCTCATGCTCGCTTTGATATGTGGCTCAAAGTGTTTTGACAGAAAAAATTTTTACATTTTCCGGGATTTATTTGTACAATATTAAGCGCAACAAAAGAGGATTTCAAGAAAACACAGCAACACTAAACGTCTTATTCAGGTGAAGTGCAACAGCCTCTGAACAAAATAAAATAAAATTTTAACCTTTATTTATAAAACAACTTCAACTAGCAACTGCATCTAATAGCCATTTCCTCTGCTTTCCTCCATGTTTCCACAACTTTTTACCCATCTTCTTCTAATTTCAATGTTACACAGAATTTAAAAAGACCAATGATTATAAAAAGCAACTTTTAAAATAAAAGGAAAAATCTTTATGTAAAAAGTAGTTATTGACACACCCCAAAAGTCCTCATAGTATCCCACTTCTGCAAACTGTCACCCATTGCATCAGGCAACATACCAACCGTCAGCAGCCATCTTCAAGGGCCAGATGATGTTAGGTTGGAAGGCTAACATGAACTTCTCAATGAGTTGAAATGATTTCTTATTCTCCAACTCTGAATTCCCCATGAATCTGTGCTCTGAGCGGTTTGAGGAGTCAAATATTTCTCCAGCCCAGCCAGGGGAAATGTTTTTTGCCCCAGATGCAGCCTTTGTCTGTCTGCTGGTGGGAGCTCAGATTCCCTCTGGATATCTCTGCACTCCAATTCCTACATGAAAACATATGCTAGTATCAAAGCCCCGCTGATTTCCCGAAGCACACACAGTTATGTGGACTGCTCCTGAGCATCCATCCCCATCTCACAGGGTTGGTCTAAAAGATCGGAAATCGATGCAACAGAGAAAAGGAAGAAGAAAGTAGTTTGTGTAGCTGGAAAGAACATATAAGATGAGATCCTTCATCTGGAGATAAAAAGCTTGATCTATAACTAATTGGGTGCAGATTTCAGTCAAAAAATCAACTTTTAATGGATTCTTAGAAAATATCTATGTGCAAAGAGAAAACAAAAAAGTGAACCTAATTAAAATTATGTGTCCGAGTTTCCTTAAACAATAGTAAAGTTACTCATTTAAACCTGCTGCATCCAGACTTTGGTTAATAAACTTTGGATGTCACTAATGGAAATTACAGCCTATTAGCCATAAAGTGTAATAGCTTTCAAACCACAGAGACAACCCTGTCATTGCTCTTAAGTCCTTAATGACAACAAATTTGGAACGTCTTCCATATTAAACAAGAGCGAATAAGAGATAAAATAAACGGTGGCCAAACAAAAAGATACAGAATCTGTTATCATCCCAAACCACATTTCCAATCAACATGTTGGCTCAGAAGGCATCACACATTCACCTTTCTGCCAGTCGCAGCTCTGAGTCATCCTTACACATTCAGAAAAAATGCTGCCCGCTCACTCACAAGCATCCGGGACTGAGTACTTATTAATAACTTGAATGCCACAACACTGATCAACACTTCTCACCTCATTTCACTAACTTTCTTTGCCACAAAGCAGAAGGAATTATATTTATTGCTTTGGCTAAAAACGGGAAAACAAAAAAAGATCCAAATAAGATGATGATGATGAAGCTGATGATGTTCGTTTTAATCCAACAAGGGCAAATCTGATATTTAGGAGGCAAAATTCAACTCACCTACACTCAAACCATAAGAGTCTGAGAAGATTTGCCAATAATAATAATAATAATAAACTGGAAAACCATGGTGTAGGATACAGGCAGTCCCAGATAGCATTACATGACAACAATAAACCATGAAATGGACAAATCCGGCCTTAATGTACTTACAAACATTAAGCAACTTCCAGCAGGCTGAGCGTGTCCAGCAATTATCCCTGCAGAAAACATGGCTGCCATTTAGTATATGTTATAACATCTTGGCACAAAGGTATCATCCCAGAAAATTATAATTGGCAAATGAAAAGCACAACATTCACCAATGAAAGTATTGATGCTTGTTAACAATCCATGTCAGCAGTAATATCTGAAACGCAAAATTTTACTTTTTTGCACTTGAGTGATTCAGTAATTCAGTAATTTTACACAAAACTCTTGACTCGAGAGTTTTGTTTTGAATTTTTCCTAATCCACACAGGTTCATCTTTGTATACATCCCTAAATATACACATTCTGAGGGTCCACATTATATCAAAAACTCTACAAATAGCTGTTTGGAAGATAACATTAACTTGCTTATGTAGTCCCTGTGATAGATTGGTGACCTGTCCAGGGTGTATCCAGCAAAAAAAAACAACTTAATATGACAATAATCAGCCTACTGGATGGAGTCTCCAATACTGTTTTCACCTGGCACAAATGATCAAAACCAAAATGCTGAAGCTAATTAATGAGAAACGGAGAAGGAAATTTTTTGATTTAAGGCAAATTGCCACTCCGTGATTTAGTAATATCTAGCAGCCTTAACATGGATAGGCAAGTTTGTTTGTAAGGCCTTAAGAACCAGCGTGATGTCCTTTATTTTCTTAGTTTTAGTGTAAACAGGAGCAGCAGCGGTTTGGATCAGTGAAAGCTGTCTGACTTTTCAGGGAGACCTGTGAAGACACTATTGCAGTAATCAATGCGACTAAAGATAATTGCAGGGATGTGTTTCTCAAGATTTTGTTGAGACATTTGACTTTTTATTTAGGAAATGTTCTTTAGGTGGTAGGAGACTAACTTTGTAAGTGTCTTTATGAGTTTTAAAGGTTCAGGCCAGAGTCCATTGCAATACCAAAATTCACTTGATTAAAATCCAGAGGTTTACAGACAATGGAAACTAAATAGGGCTGATTTTATCAATGATCACACCTCATTTTACACTATCACTGCCACCACAGCCTAAAAGCCACACACAATTGTACAGGACTGGTCTTCAAGAAATCTTGAAGTGTTTTTTACCTGTGCCAAGCAACACTGAGTAAAAATAGTGGGAAATGCAATTTCCTGTTTATGCTCAACGTAACTTTTTCAACCAAGACATTTCACACATAAGTCCATGGCGCTCTTTGTAAGGCCCCTGCTGGTTGTCAGTCCTCAGGTTTAACATTTTGCACCAGCCTTACAGCAGGGGCTTCATGGTGAAACTTATGTATCCATATTCCTTTCAGCATAGAAGTACATAAACATCTTCGGCAAAAAATGAGCGGAGACACATTCGTGGCAGTCTAACATTTTGCACCAGCCTGCACCAGCTCTGTCTGTGAGTTTTGGCTTCTTCAGCCGGTGAACTGCAGCAACCTTGTGCAGAACCAACAGATGGAAACAATCAAGATGTCGAGATCCAACATTTTTCCTTTGAACTTGTCAAAATTGAACTCGACTAACATGCAAGTATACTTTCAGTGGTGGGGATGCTGAAGTTTACAACAAAAGGTGGGACATGATGAAGGAACAAACATAAAAAAATATTGTTATTGCCATGTTCAGCAGTAGTGTTAAAATTACATGTTTTCATTACATCATGCAGTCCTATTTGCTCAGTTATTTCACTGGGGGGGAGGGGTTATGCATGAACTTGAGCTAAAAAGTCTATTCTTGCAAGTGTGATTCCAATCTTACCTAATTATTGTTGTGTGGTGGATTTACTTCATGATTCCTTCTATTCAGAAAATTCATCTCAGAGACATATTAAAAAGGTTCTAAGTTCAAAATATATATTCTCATTCCCACTTTGCTATGAAAGATGCCAGCTTAAAAGGTCAAAAGTATTTATGTTAACCTCTAGTTAAAAGCCAATAGTTGACATACAATGATGTGTTGTCAACCCAGAACTATATAAAATATGAATTATTGATTGAGTAGGTGACAGAAGTGCATGTTTATGTTGCTATGATGTGTACGCAGCTTCTGTCTCTGTACATTTTTGTTTTCTGAAACTGTGTACCCCAGTTTATGCTCAGTGAGCTCCTGGGAATCTGTCAGTGGAGTGGAAGTAGTCAGCTCCTGGTAGCAGCTTGATGCTGTCAGTCTCCAGCAGGATAAGCGATGATGTCTCCTGCAGAGCATGTGAATTAGACGAGCCGATGTAGACATAACTCCTGGCTGCTAAAGGAAAAGCAGTCAAATCACCCTCTTGGTATTTAGAGACGATGCAGCATCAGTAAATCTCTGGTAAAAGACAGCATGCAGTGTATGAGCAGGATTTTTAAAACAAAGGCACTCTTCCATTTGAAGTTATTAACAACCAAATACTAGACCCCAAATATGTAATTATTTGAAGGGTTGGTAATTAATTGCTCTTTGCATTGATCTTGTTTTTATGAAGTAGAAATGTCTGACACAAAGAGAAACTTTAGTAGTTCCAATAAATTTTATTAATCACTGAATGAATAAGTGGTCATAAACCATTTGTATTATGATGATTTACAACAAGTTCTACCCCAAAGTATTGGAAACTGGAATGTTGTGGATTTTATGAAGTGGTTCAGTCATAATGATCTAAATGCACTACAATGAAATTGTCCTCATAACATTAAACCGATATTTTATATTTTACAGAACAGGAATTCTCTCATTTAGTTGTATATTCATAACTGTTTAACCTCTCTGTGTCACTCTGTACTGTCACTGCATTAATAATTAGTTCTTATTTAAGATAACTGTTAGCGGCATAGTGATGCAATTAGGTTTACTGATTTATCTTGAACATATATTACGTTTTTTATCCTCACCTAATTTCTAAGTGCTTGTTACGCTTTTTAAAAAACTGTAAGTTTATATAAACAAACTGTTTTTTTAAAGAATCTCTTTCCAGTGTTAACCAGTTTGCTTGAAAACGTTTCACATCTCATCAGAAAAGCTTCTTGAGTTCTGATCATTAGCTACATTTTGAACTAGACATGATCAGATCCATTTTTTCGTAAGAACTAATAAATATCTCTTTATCTTAACGTCAAAAGGAAGCTATGTTAGTAGTAGTTACCAACTGTAGGTTTGACAGTGCCTAACATCTTGACTCTGGCTGTATTCTTTGTGAAACAGATTTTATTTTCACAACAAAGCAATTGTGTTTTTTCTACACCTCTATTATAAATCACAGAGTTTTATGCATTCAAAGTAGGAAGTCAGTGGTATTAGGGAATATTTTGGGTAAATTTTAAAGTCCTTTGTATCCCAGAGATAATCTACTGACCGACAGGACTGTTTGAAGCATATTAGTACCATATTGCTTCCCCTCCCCCACCTGTTGCCTGATGGCTGGCATAAAGCTGCCTCACTTTACTCTTACTTGTAAGAAAAATAAATTTGCCAATTTAAAATCTCTATGGTAACAAAAAACTTGAGCTAATGGTGTAAAAGTTGTGGGACCACCACATATTAATTATGGTAGCATTGTTTCCCAGCAGACTAACACCCTCAACACACAGCTTGTTCGTTGTTCGCTTGCTACCAAATTTAGAAAATTTAAGAAAATTACAATATGTCTATGCTTAGTTTTACGCATCAGAATCCCAATAGCTAATTGTAATATTGTTGCTTCACAGAACTAACTAGGCACCCTTAAATAACTTGAGGTTGAATAAGGGAGAGGAAACAAATGGAGAAACAACAGAGCGAAGTCCAGACTGACTCAGAGAGAGATAAGGGAAAGCATTCCAGAGGAGGGGAGGAATGAAAGAAATGCTGTCCGCGCAGTAAACCAGCTGAGTCACCTTTATTCTTTCAACTGGGGGCAGCTGCTAATTCGGCCCATTCAGACCTGGCTTATAGAAACAAGGCGAGCTGGGAGATAACGGTGGAAACCCCACATGCACACCCAGCCCTGCTCCTCTGCCCTCTTCCACTCATCAGCTTTCTCTCCTCTTTGTTTCATTAACTTGTGCCGCTTCATGTGTCTTTCTCCTGACAAATTGATGAAACTTTATTCACGGTTTCTCATTCTTTTGTTGCCAAAATGCAGCTTCAAAGCATCTTTCTCTGATCTCAGAACTGCCCCCTCAGGGCGCTACGTGCACCCACTTCATTTTAAACGGTGCCAAATGCAGCCGGCCAGCCTCGTCACTCTGTGGCTGTTACTATGGCGATGCTGGCGAGCCTAAACAGAAGCAGCACAGAAAAATAAGCAGCCTCGGACAAGAGCTAGAGGCAGAGATCCGACGGCCAAATCTGGTTTGGCTGGAGTCATCTCTCTTTCCCTTTCTCTCCCGTGTGTTTAATCTGCATGCTGGAGGTGTTTATTCCTCAGCAAATATTGATTTAGAGAAATAAAGGAGTTGATGTCACACGTTTAGAAAGAAAGGGGGAGAATTTATCACTTCTACAGAGGATAGGCCCTGTATGGCTGTTTGTGCTCTCTCAGGAGGCAGGGAAGCATGACGATCATCACTGCCAGAAGCGTTGGACCCATCAGAAAAGAAGCAGCACAGCTGATTGGTGCCTGGCATCCGGCAAAAGATTGAGAGAGATCATGTGCAAAAGAAGAAACTGAGAAAACTCTAAATTTAAACTAGCAAAAATCCCCCACTAGGAGAAATAACGTTTGGCCATTGACAATTTATACTCACTTGAACCATAGCTGAAGATTTTTGCTGTATGTTTAAAGTCTCTATATAAGAAATGGAAACTTACAATTAAGGTTTCATATACTCATTTATGCAAACGTCAATTTTGGGAGTTTAACTGATTTATTGAAAATGTTCCTCTGGGGGTTGGACTATAAGAAAAAAAATACAATTTTAATTATTTTTAGCTTAAAGTCATTGAGGATCTTCTGTAATCCACAAAGGGTCTAAGTTATGGATTCAGGCTCAAATATATAAATTCACCACTTATATTTGCTTTAATGTCTTGGTCACCATGAACTGTAACAGTTTCATACCAGATCACTCTTTTTGGAAGAATTCATAGGGTTCATGTAACCTGGGTGGTTTTTGTTAAGAGCTGCACAATCTAAAGCATTGCAACTGTCATCGCAACATCACTGTGCAACATCGCCAAAGCAAAGGACAGCTTGGACACTATATTTGGTAGGTTATAATGATCAAGGTGATATGATTTCAAACTCAAACAAGTTAAAATACTTGTCCATTTGGATGCATCTGGCCCACATATGATACAGATCTTAGTGATAAAAATGGTAAACAATCAGAAGCTCTAGTGATAATGAAAAACAGAAAGAATTGAGGAAAATGTGGATGAAGCTCATTCACCACCACAATATAAAAATATATCAAAATTTTATATTCCCTAATATTGTGCAACCGCAGTGGCTTCCTGGCACTGAGCTTGCATTTCAGCATATATGTTTAGTAGAGTAGAGGTGTGGATTTCAGTGTTATCCACTCCAAACTATCTTTAGGATCATTATCCTGGTGGAACATCTGCACTTTGTCCATAACGTCCAGGACTTTGAAAGTCGTCTTCCTCCACCATTTAATCTGCTTTTTGCAATGCACCAGTACAACAGGCAGCAAAATAGTCCATCAGTATGATTATGCGGACACCAAGCCCAACAACTGCTACACCGCAATTAGGTTTGATAGCTTTATTGTTTCATTGAAGTCATAAAAGTCATAAATTTCTTCCCAAAAATGGAAAGGTCAGAAACCAGAACATAAATAAACTCTGATAGATTAAACACCACAGAGCAAGCAATAATAGAAGACTCAGATCTAAATTTTAACAAGCATATGAAGTCTATCAATAACCAGATGGCTACTTTAACATTTTGTGTCCAACAGGAAACAGAAAAAAAAACAACATACTTTCATTTGTAACAACTTAGATTAGTGTAATGGTATCTATTCAGGTCTCCATAAAACAATGAAGGAACAGCTTCCACTCTTTAAAAGTGCCCAAAATCAGAAAAATGGATCACATTACACCAGTCTTTAAATCACTGCAGTGAATCAGTGTTTGCAAAAGGACTGCAGCTTAGCCATAAAGGTCACACAGAGCTTTATCATTTCTATCATGTCTTAATTTTATTTTTCTGCTGTTATCTGATGCTTTGCTCATGTTTTGATGTATTTGTTGTATTTTATCTCCTGTCCTTCATTGTTTGCAAAGCACTTTGTATTGCATTACTCATATACACAAAGTAAGCCAAAGAAATCTGCATGCCTTCACCTCGAGACTTCTAATCATTTGTTTTGTCATTGAGCCAAATAACTGAATCCTTACTTTGTCTTTAAAAAACAAAACAAAACAACATTTCTCTAGGAGAAATTTGATCCCTCTATGAGGGAAGCTCCAAACTCCAGTCAAGCTAGAGAATAGATTGTGCAGCAGAGATTTTTTTTTTTTTCATATTTGGCATGCACTCAGTCCAACTTGATGCTAAAAAGATCTTTTCGACGCCTTCTAGTTGATCTGGAGCCTTTGTGGTCCTGGGTTGTTAGGGTTGTTCAATTAAGTTTAAGCCACTTTATATAAGTGGGCTTGGGTTGGACATTTAAGACTTGGACATGAAAAGACAATGAAATTTATTCATACCCCTGGAAAATTAAATTTTAATAATTTAATAATTTTACCAATATGTTTCTTCTGACAAGAAATAATAAATCTCCTGGTAGGGGGTTTAGGGTGATGGCAGATGTAAATATCTGGAGCTCCTCAACAAAGTAATCAAAATGCCAGTGGAAAAATGCAAAAAGCTGCCCAGCGGTTCTAAAAATGTTTGATTGCTATAAAGTTTCCCGCTGACTACTGAGAAGGCTATTCTTTCTTTTTTTAAGCTATCGCATTGTCTTTTAAGAGACGGCCATCTCATTTCCTATTAGAAGCAAACTTCCTGGTTGAATCAATTGAACCTAAATCAGAGGTTTGAATCAGTTGGGGCTCAAAAAGAATAAAATTTCAAATTAACCAATTTATATTGGTTTATATTTTAGACGTCTGGTGCATCTAAAATAAAAGTGTACAGATGAACTCTACCAAGCTTTCAGCATGCCTTCCATTCAAGCTTTAACAGCTTTCGCTATAATGATCCACTGGTAAGAACAAAACATGCTTCTTTAATTTGATGGTTTATATTTTATGTAGTTCATTAGCATCCATGTGAAAACAGGCTTTTTTAAAATGTTTCCCTCACACTACAGTGAGAAATTATACTACTGTTAGTGTCTAAAGGGGCTTTTAGTTTGAGCCACACGTCTGGGTCAGTTTTCTAAAATCCTTTATCCCTCTGAAAAATCTGTCACACTGGCACATTAGCACTTAAGCTGTAGTAAAACCTTAAAAAAAACAAAAACTATGAGCACCAACAGAGGTAGACACACAAAATGCAGCAGAGGAGTAAATACTATGGATATTCCTTTCTAAATATCACCTGTGCAATTCCTTTAATGGTTGCAGATCTTTGTTTGCATTGTTTTGTGATAAATGTGAAACCAGTGCAGAGACAGGTGAGAGGAACAGGTCCGACTGCATAGCAGTGACAAGTCCTGTTTGACAGGAAGACACAACCACATGAGTACTGAAAGCCTGGCAGGGTGGGAGTGGAGCAGGAAACAATGAACAACCAGCCAGAGAGAGCTTTTTGTTCACCTGAAACAACAAAAGATTTGTCCACATTTCTTTTCAGTTTTTCCCAGTGGGACCAGTTCTGAGAATAAAACGCTGATCATACGGATAACAATGTGTGACGATGGCTGCTAAATCCCTCGGAGGATTTCACCCTCATTACTACTGCTGCGTCCCTGCCAGTTTTAGTGACTGTATGAGTGGCCGCTGGGAAACAAGGTGTCCTCTCTTCATTTTAATTATTGCAGTAGAGTTTTCATGATCTCATTCCAGTCTCAGTCCTGAAAGCTCGCTTTTACATCGTCCACTCAATCTACAGTTCAAAGCAAAAGTTTTAATACACTTTTTCATGTCTTGCAACGTTGCAACCACAAATATCAGGGTATTTCATCTGACCAACACAAAACAGTGAATCCTTGTGAAGTGGATGGGAAACAATATGTGGATTTAGACACCATTATCAAATGATGTAGAAAGCTTCCCCTTTAAATGAATAAAACTTTTTTATATATATATTTTTTCAAAATGGTTCATGCTCCAACAGATTTATCACATTTTAAGTCTTGGCACAGTTACTCAGCCAGAGAATGCTAACACCACCAGCTGTATTTTATGAAGTGTCTAATCACAGCGTGTTAAAAGTCAGACCACCAATGTCTACAGACTATGGCAAGACCTGTCGCTATGTACAGTAGATGTAGTGTGTTACAATAAGTGTGCATGTTCATCTCAAAACAACATGGTTTAACTTAGCTTTTGCCACATTTTCTATGTATGGTTCATGTTAAAAAACATACATTGCTTGGAAAAAAAAGGTTATTGTGTGTATAGTAACCTTTTGAAGTAAAGAGAAGTCGACCTTGGGGAAAGTGGGATATTTTTATTTTCAGGTTTTCTTTTGAACAATGAGGTTTTCTCTATAAAGTGGAAAACAAGTTTAAATGTTTTCCACTATGCACTATGCACTATGTTTAAATGTTTTCCACTATGCAAGCGCTGTGTGTTAAAAAAAAAATATAGCCAATCAGAAACTATTTTATGCAGTCTCTAGGCAGAACTTGCCAGTCATTCATATTTAGATCTGTATTTTCTTCACTGCTGATCATTTCTGCAGCAAACGTATGCATGTAGCGTATACCACAGGCCTGGATTTTAATCAGTGTATTTTATAAAGACTGACATCGTATTAATACCATTAATCCTTGATCTCTTTGTTTCAGGTTAGTAACCGGAAATACTCTTTGATTACTTAGACTCTGAAACTATGCTGCTTGTGTACCTGTTTGAACCAAGAAGTCTGCATGGAAATGACAAGACTAACAGAAAAACAACACAGGAGGTTATAATTAATCTTTTTTAAGCACAAGGTGTCAAGTGAAAACCCCAAATTCTCATCTTTCCCGATATGTGAACACACAACACCAAAGCACTAACAAGTCGCCCAAATCACAGCCCCCTCTCTCTTGTTGCCGTGAAAGTTGCTACGAAAGCAGGAAGACTCAAAGTTAGAAATTAAAAGTGAAGACATTAAAAATGCAGTTAGTGGAAGGATAAAAGCAGCAGCTAAGAAACTACCAAAAGGAAATTATTTTCTAGAGAGACATAACAGCTGTAATGAAATTCTACATGAACATTTTATAAAATCCCAGAGACTGGATTTAGTTAGAAAGTCTGCCACATAATCTAGAACCTATTCAATGATCATAGTGTTTTGGGTGATTGTGATTTTAGTACAGTAAGTTCTTCTGATAAAGATCAGAAGTTCAAAAATGACTTTGTATTTTTGTGTTTTTATGATGTAAAGCACTTTGAACTGCCTTGTTGTTGAATTGTGTTATACAACTAAACTTGATTGACTTGACTGATTGATAATAGGTGACTGTCATCACAAATTCTTATTTAGAAAAGACTTCCAAGTTGGCATTCCAAGTGCATGACATCAGCCTTGGTTCAATTGCCAAGTATTGGAAACATTGTCAGTCTAGATATGCTGCCAAATCTGAACTTTTGTAAACCATTAATAAACTCAAAAGTTAATTCTTTAAGTATGTTTATTAAAAAATTAATAACTTCAGAATCAGATTTATAAGGAAGTCAGAGAATAAATCATTTTTAAAATGGTTTCAGAATGCTTTGAATGTATGATACAATAAAAAAAAAATCTCCTTCCTGTTAATGTATTCCTTCTTCAATTTAAATTAATTTCATGCTTTCCATACAGAAAGAGCTTTATGTGTGTTTCTGGACTATTTGAAGAAGAAAGTCCTTACTGAACAACACATTAATTTCAGCATTTTGGGTGGAAATGTAAATGAACTACATGTTATTAAATTATTTAAAATTATTCCATAATCAATGTATGTATTAGGGTTGAAACGATTCCTCGAATGATTCGACTACCTCGATTATTAAAATTCCTCGAGGAAAATTTATCTGCCTCGAAGCTTCGTTAATTTATGTCTTATTATTTAGCGAACCTTGTTCCGGCCTGGTTATTATTTGCTGCGTAGCACTCTCACTTCCGCCTCTACGTTATTGACGAAATCTACTGTAAGTGTTAGTAGCATACCGTCCAATTTTAAAGTTCGGCCGCGGGGATTTTATTGATTGATGATAATGCCCGGGTTTTCATTGTTTTTTGGGGACCAGTAAGAATCCTTAAAATGACTGGAGCGATGCCTGGAGTACGGCAGCTTTTCTCCTCCGGGAGCTGTTGGTTCAGAGCGAACCGCGGGAAGAGCGCTGCAGGAGAATTTATACAGGTAAGCAGGTAGACTGAACACGGCGGGCGGCTGAGTAGTTGATGCTTACAGTGCAAGTGTAGCATTACGGACGAACAGCACAATAAATTTCATATCATCTCAGTCGCAACAAACGGGTGGCGGAGCGCCTCGTGACGGTACATAGCTGGTAGATGAGTTTCTGAGTGTGACGAACGGAGGTGTCAAATCCCGTTGTTAACAAGGACACAAAAACTATAAATGGCTGGGCAAGGCATACCTGTCAAGTCTCCTGTTTTGGCAGGGAAACTACCGTTTTTCATTCCCCTTTCCCGCTGTGTTCCCGTATTAGCATTTTTCCGTAAATATCCCGTATTGCCCTCCCGGGTCTTTCGTTTTTTACTGCCCGGACTTACATTCGTCTGTCCCCCACCACCCCAAGACCCCCACTCCAGGTGACATTTACCGTATTCTCAAACCCAATGCTTGACAGGTATGAGGTAAGGTGAAGTTCATCTATTAAACTGATCGGAGATGAACACATGAACTAAAAGCTGGCGCATAGACATTTTTTATAAGAGTATTTGTGAGCCTGCCTCTTTATTATTAAATTTAATATAATTTCAGATTTTTGTGTAACTTTTCTTCAGGTTAACTTAGAAAGTGAGCTATTATTTTTACAGGTTAATTTTCTAAACTACAAAAAAGTTATTGTTAGGGATACTCAAATATAAAAACTTGGACTGATGTTGATATCCAATAGTAACACTGGTGTTATGCTAGATTTACCAATATTTTATCAATTTATTTGCCTGATTACTCGATTAATCGTAAGAATAATCGACTGATTACTCGATCACTAAAATATTCGTTTACAACAGCCCTAGTATGTATTCTCAGCTGATAAAATGAGGGAGCAAGTGTACACATTAAAACAATTTGTTGAGTCCTCTAAAAGGAAAGCAGGAAAAATATTTAGAGACATGATGACTTCTGATCCAAGGTCAGCTGGAGGAGATAGACTTCAGCAACTAGACTAAACTCAAAAGAACAGGAAAGTGTTTTGTCTGTATAGGTTCTCCTTGTCGTCCAACAACTCAGACCCAGAAAGTCATGAAGGATGAGCAGGACACACCAGTTAGTCAGGACAGCCCCGGCTAAAGACGAGTTTTACGGGGGGGGCATCGACTTATTTTGGGAGGGCAAAATGAATCTATGTGGCTGAACATAAACAACAACATCAGTGGCCTACAGGCTACTTGTTAACAAGAAGCCTGCTTAAGGTGCTGCATTGGTATTAGCTAGTCATCTTTTAGCTATAATTACCTGTATTGAACAGCATTACTCAGCTCAGTCGGTTAGTTTGGGGGAAAAACTGTGCAAAGTTCTTTGCGTTTTGCTGCCATGATTCTAACACACACCTGCGCAGCTCTGCACAGCAGCAGCAGGTCTCCGTCGCTGCCGCACAGGTGTAAACCCTTGCTCTCAGCGCTCATGTTGCATTTAAAGGCGGCTCGGAAAAACAGGTTACGACGTGTTAACAACGGATTAAACAGTTTTAACTGCTGACAAAAAAAAAGTGACAGAGGACACAGATATGGGAAGTGCGGAAGCCCCTACCATATCAAATCGATATTGGAATAACAGAGAGTTGGCCACTTTAAGGTAAAAACAACAAACAGCTTCCAGTCCGGTAGGGGGCACGGCTGAATCTGTGGGCGGGTAATGCCCGTCCATGCCGCCGGGCCTGAGTCAGGATGATGTACCTGCAGGAGCCTCACATGAAATCAATCATTAGACTAATGCTGCTCCCACTTACAGTACAGCTCTTCTTTGTGAGACTGTTTTTCCTCCTCGGGGAACATATTCAATTTTTCATAAATAAAAGATGTCCCCAAATTTATCTCAACTAGGACATTTCTTCCCCTCTCTCTATTTACATGTCTTTTTTAATTTACTTCATTAGATTCCAACAGATTAATAAGTTGTATAAAATTTACCGACTTCTGTCAAAGTGAGCCAGGAGAAATATGTCTTCACTTTTCAGCGACCTTTTCTGTAGAGCTTTGCAAGAGATGCAAAGGAATACAAAAGAAGCCAGCAGAGGTGGTTTCATCTGAATAACTCACAGCATCCACCAGAGAATTCACATTTCGTCTCTGTAGAAGAAATCTGTTCAAGGGAGCAGGTGAGGATGAAGAGGCCATAGATAAGATGTAAGGATATACAATCTGGAATGAAGAGTTTCATAATTCACTATGCCTCATCCTTTTATGACGTATGGAAATACATATACAGATGTCTTAATTCCAACAACGCACAAGACTTGTATGTACTTAAAAAACCCACATGTAACAGACCTTGTATATCTTCCATACAGATAGTATTATGCAAAGCTACTTTTTCTTTTTTTAATGACATTCAACCCTCTCAGAATATTGTAGAAGAGTTCCTGTAAAGCATTGTCCTTCCAATGGCAGTGGTCTTAGTCAAAATGGATTTATCTTTAAATACAGCCATATTTAATACATTAGAATGAGGCTCATCTGTCATATGTATCTTCTGAAAATACCATTTAATCATGTTTTAAACATACTTTTTATTAAAACTACATTTCTGTTTTTAAAATGTTTATTAATGAGATCCATCCATCCATCCATTAGAATAATGGATAATGTAATACTCAGATCTTAAAAGGTTTTAATTAGCTATAAGCAGAAAATCCTCATAATTAATGGAAATAATGGCTTAAAAACATAGATCTGTGTGTAACTAAGCTATATAATGTGTTTCGCTTGATGAACTAAGTCACTAAAATTAATCAAAATTTCAAAAATATTATAAGCAATTCAATATGGCTGTATAAGATGTGGGAAAAGCATTAAAATATATTTTTCTACTCATCAGCCATGAGTGACCATTAATTATTCAAATTAAGAGCAGAGGAGTGCAGTGGCAGTAATGTGATTACCGTAGTTTTATTAATGTTTTAAAACAAAGATAGTGATTAAGACATTTTAACTATATTTTTGCTGCTTTTTAGCTAGTTGTGCTAAAAACAGCAGTAGCTGTGTGTACTTCCAAGAAAATCCTTACCCTAATACAAATTTCCATACATGCCACCATTTCTAAATCCAAGACGCTCCATCCAAGAATATAGAGGAGCAACTTCACTGTAATATGTTCACCTGACATTAAGTATCTCACTGATACTGAAAATATCAAAATCTGATTCTTCTCCCCACAGTAGCAACTTTTACACCAAAGAAATCTGGCAGTGCAGCCAGGGAGCTCATAGTGTGGTGCCCTGAAGACTCAAAAACGAAAAACTTCACAATTGACTTAGACTTGTGATGTAAAGATTTAGATTTGACTCCAAAAGATTTGAGTCAGATCTTGGAAAAACTGATTTGTAAACAGCGGGTTCAGTGAACAATCAAGACATTTAAAAAGCTTACATTTTATATTAAGCTTCACTTCTAACATTAAATATTTTAACTCCCTTTGCAGCATAACTTTTTTTGGAAAACATTTTAAAACGCCTTCTCTGGAACTCTCACACTGCACTTCAATCAGAAAAACCCAGGACCCTGAAAATGTCACTTCCTCAGGTTGCTGAGTGTGGGATCCCAGCAGAGGCAGGGGTTACTCTGCTTTGATCTTACCTGTGTCAGAGGAGAGAAATAGAAAACATTAAGCACTAAAGGGGGAGAGTGACCAGATGGTAACCGTAGACTTCACCTCAATTTCACACAAACTGCTAACACCGATGGAATTTCAAATTCCTTTCCGCATCAGGTCCTTTTAGACCACAGTTGACAAAAAAAACAACAAAAAACACTTTCTAATAAAAAAAAAATGCCATTTGAAAAAAATACAAAGGGTTAATGGTTCACATCTAATCCAAACGTGTCCGCCTGTTGCTCTCGCATAGGATTCATAATAGGACCCTGACGAAGCCCGGGTGAGTCAACAGCCCACAGGCAAACTCAATGACTGAAGTCCCAGACGACCCCACAGGAGGTTAAACTGCTGAGACACTCCATCAGACAGAAAGAGCTAAAACTGCCTTTTAGTCCAGAGCTCATGAAGAATCTCTTCTCACCTCTGGTAAGAATCTTCAGTTGAAAAAAGAAAGAAGTTGTGACAAATCAAGCTGAATAAGTTAGGACAAATTCCAGGACATACGATAACTCCAATCATCAAAGAATAATCTTTTACAGTGTCGTCTGACTCCAGCATTGCTGACTCCCTGCATCATATACAACAGGAAATTACAATAATATAAGACTAGATAGTCTATGATGGAAGCTGTTCAACACATCAGATCATGGATCTGTCATCCTCCAATTTTCACCCCACCTTTCAACCGACTCATTGCATTCACCAACGTTTTCTTTCAACTCCCAGGAGAACTTGCGCTAAAAGCTCACAGAGATACATCAACCTTTGGGTCCCGGAGTTTTCCCTTTCAACTCTCCAAACTCAACTCACTTCAACTTTTAAAAATCAAAAAGTACTTATTTGTTTAATTGGCACTGCTGTCTCATTAGCAAATAATCCATCCTCCTACTGCCAGTAGGGTAAGAAAGATGCAATTTATAATGTGCTTGCTCTGGAATGCACTTATAAAAATGCCTGTGGTGAACACCATGCACTCACTGAATTAGGCAGTTTTCTCACCAGGCAAATCAGAGCAGTTAAGAAATTGTCTTCTCGTTTTCAGAAGTGCAGAGACCTGGGGGGTGGGGGGGGGTAATGTAATACACCGGTTATGAGACCTTTAATACTATCTAATCAGCCTTGTCTCCCAGGCAGCACTAGTTCTGTTCAACTGCAATCTAGCAGGTCAAGAGGAAAAAAGTTCCTTAACTAGTAATCAAAGCTATTTTAATGAGCAAGGCAGACGTTGCAAAAAGAATAATTTTTTCCCATGTATTGAAAGAAACTCTTGGTCCATAAAAGGTCACTGTGCCGAGAACCATGACTTCCCAATGAAACGGGTTTAGTGAGCACCGATTTAAGGGAGGATTAACATTACTGAACTGCCTTTCCCATGTGCTCACATTCATGTGTTATGTAATGCTACTCAATATAAGCTGATGGCCTGGTCACCATGAATGTAGAGTTAAAAAACTAGTTCATGAATTCAGGAAAGGTAGGAAGCGGATAAACAGTTCCAGTCTTATTGAGAGAGGATAAGTTTCCTGAGGAGTTCCTTGACTATAAATCCAGATTCTATGGATCCAGAGGCTAAAACTAACAGCTAGACTGAGAATCATTTAAGTGGTCAGCATGATTACTTTTTCACAATTTGATTTCCAAACATTTATCTGGCAAATTTGATGGTTCACCTCTATCTTTACAGTGTACAACAATTACTTAGACAATTCATAACTCAGGTTTAGAAACTTGCAAGTCACCTGAAATTAAAATTTACTTGATGCACACCAACAATTTGACCCTTTGAAAAATATTAACAATTTTTTTTCACAGCTGCAGTAGCTGTCTTCAGACACTGTTGGGAATGAAATGAGAAGCCCCTCGCTGCGTCAGTTCGAGTTAAATAACTTGCTGCCAGCTAAAACATAATCATCTATGCAGTAATTACCCAATGGGAGATCCTTACTCATTTGTTTTATTACATCAAGGTGGTGAATTTTGTTTGGGGATGAAAGGGTGTATGTCTTCAGCACAAATGGAAAGGGAAAGAAGTTCCACTCTTTGTCCAGTAGGAACTCCAAATCGGCTGCTTGCAACAACCTGAGCACTGCCTGCAACATGTTTGCATCAGCAGCTGAGCAGACGGCAATGCAGAATCAGAACCTCAGTGATTTTCCTCATGACACAGCCTGACGATGTTATGACATTTTCGCCGGACTCATTTCTATTCCGATCATGAGTTATTCTCTGTATGGATGTTGAAATTTATTGGAAAACTGGCCGAACAAGCTCCTTCAGAAGTAAGTACAAATGTGTGTGTGTTCGTTTCATTTCATTTCATTGCTTGTTTTCAACTGATTTTCAGGACATATGACAATAATACAAACCATGTTTTGCTGCACAGCAAAAGTACTCCTATAGAGCTGGTTGGCAAACATTTTTGCCAACTCAAGTATTGCGTGAAACAGACGGAACAGCTGACATATGTTAATGCACTGCCACACGTGTGCACATTCCTCTGTGAACGCCAGTTTCATTTTATCCAAATGTTGACATAACATAGGTACATCTAGATGATTTCTCTGGCAGCTTTGTAACTGTAAATGATCAAATTTCAGAGTAATTTCCAAGAAAACGCCTGGGATCAACAAGTGTGGGCATGCTTGTGAACATTAGTGCGCACTGTCACTGACTTGTGACAAGCCTGTGTTGTGTCATGTCTCCTATTTAACTCATGCTGGCAGAGATTTTAGTCTCCTTGCCAGCTTGAACATGAAAAGCGGTTTAGAGAATGGATGGGTGGATTTATTGATTTATTTGGATATCCATTAGCTAGATTTAAAGAAACAGGCAGCCTTTGTGAGTCACTTTCCTTGTAATATGTGAAAAAATGGAGAAAGGAAAACAAATTAGGCGTAATATGACAGGAACATACAAGACAAGTTACAGCCTCCAAAGTGATGATGGGTTTAAATTTATCTGACAGGGTGTTCTCAAAAAACAGTGATTATAAAGCTAGCATTTAATGCTTGTTTAGATGATAGACATGTGGCCTTGATATTACTTAGTATGCCAGCAAATCAGCTTGTTATATAAGCTTATGCAAATGTATCTCTTGTCCTTGGAGTCCAGATGCCTTCTCTGTTAGTTTTTATTGCACTGGACATCAGCTACAGCGTAAAATATTAAAATAAAAATGAGAAACTGGCTGGTGACCAGAAACTGACATCTTTCTCCAGTCCATGAACCAAACATACTTTAAAATTTGTCTTAATAGGGTATGTCAAACAACAACAAGCTTTAGTATAGAAGTTATTGAGTAATGAAGATAAAATGTTAGCTACTGTACTTCCAGTATTAGCCAGGGTGTTAAATATGGATATGCATTAATCACGATTGTTAATCCCGACTTTTTGTATGATTTTACTGGCCAATACTGATTTAACTTGATCTTCTCTTGAAGTTCTATAATAAAATGATATTAGAACAAAATATTTATGCCACCTGCGTGAGAGCAAAATGGTTGAAAGCATCGTTTTACTTATGATTCCAAACAAAAAATGTAATTGATACGGCGTTTCCATTTAGAAAAAAAAAAGCCTGCATACTCTGATAAAATACAGCAAGTCTCCATGTGTGTTTCAGTGTAGATCTTTACTGTATTCTTAGTGCACAATCGGGGAATTTCACAACAGGAAGGATCTGGTCAAGTGTTGCATATTTCACTCACTGGCATGAATTTTCAAACAAGATAAAGCAAACCTGGATAAACTTCTGCAGGAATGCTTTCAATGCAACATCTAAATAACTGAGGACAGTGCATTGACAAGCTGCTACTTGCTATTTTCTGGTGAAACAGTAAAAAAAAATAAAAATAAAACTTTTCAAGACTGCCAGGTCCTGCTGTACTCTGGAATCCATTTTTATTTCAGTTTAATGTTTATTTTGGCATATTTTACAGCCCTCTGTTCACACATAAGATGAAATGGAAAGAAAATCCAACCTTAACCTTTGGAAGAGTGGCCAGTATTCATTTTAAGTGCCCATATTGTTTTGAACAAAGCATACTTGTAGATTACCAGAGAAAATTATGCACAAATTATGACTGCAACAATGAGAACAACAATCATTTGCTGACCTAATCTCAACTTCCCCGAGCTGCATTATTGTAGATTCAAGGCTGTAACACTCCCTTTCTCACTGCCAAGTAATTTTACTTTATCGTTTGTCGTCCTTGTTCTCCAACATGCTCCTATTTTTATCTGGCAAAAACCATTTCAGTCTTATCTTTTAAAAACATGTAACTGTGAGCAGTCATGGAAGTGGAGGCTAAAGAATGAAAGATGTAACACTTGAAAAAACAGCCCAAGAACAAAGGAGAAAAACGAAAATCTATTAATAAAAATGTCAGGCTGACATTTCATGATTAAATATGTACTTAATTATGAAGTGTGAGATTCATTCTGTGTAACAATTATTTAGAAAAAATTTCAGGAAGTATTATTTATTGTTGTTTTTTGTAGTTGAAAAACAGACTTGCTTTGAGGAGAGGGGAAATCTCAACAGCTGAACTTTTAAGACGTTTTCAGGGACAACTTGTGCAGTAGATTATTCACATATCAAAACAAGTCTAAAGAGAATTAAACATGTCTTATTGTCATATTTCAGAGTCTTATTTAGAGATGTCTAAATAACAACTTTGGCGATTTTCAGGTCGTTTTATTGCTGGATAATTTATCCAGGGATTGGCTATACCCATTTATCGTTAACTAGATGATAATACACCAAACCTCCATTCAGTTCTTCACTAACCACTCTCTGAAGTTTTGATTCACAATGAAATCTAACCATTTTCACAAATTAAAACAAATTGTTTTTCATTGTGGCATCAAGAACAAAAAATAGTTTCTTTTGATTGAAGCATAGAAGAAGAACTGTTCTTCTTAAGAAGAACAGTTTTAAGAATGTTCTTAAAACTGAAGAACATTCTGAACCGGAATTGTAATCAACAACCTAAAGCTGCATCACTGTCACATCCTCATATGAATACCACATCCATTTTCAGTCCGATTGGCTCTGATTGCAGTACAATCTAAACCACAAATATCTTTTTTTTTTCCCAGTCAACTCATCATAGTAAGGTCTACTGGACTGCGCTGACAACACTCTTCTGTGTGGACATTTTTACTGGATGAAGAAGACTGAATGTTAGCCATTAAAAAAAAAAGAAAAGGTAGATACATTTGCAAATTGTAACTACAAATGGTCAGGACTGTAAAACAACAGAACCATGAGTCTAACATTATGCAGAAACTGACTGAAATATAGTATACATACAAGTTCACTTTGACACATAAACAAGGGGAAGAGAAAAAAATCTATTTGTCAGTGCATTAAGATGGAGACATAGCCTATTCTGAATTGATTACTTCACTATTTTAATGTTAATCAACTAAATGCACCCTCTGTCCTTCTGTGTCCTCTTTTTGGAGAAGCTGATTGATGGGTGGCTCAGCAGTGACTCTTAAACACCAACTGTACTCATTTATTTATTTAAAAATCACAGAACACTGGGAAGATATTTAATACATGTAATCACACAGTGGAGGTTTGTCACAGTGGGTGCCGATCACAGCAGGTTGCCACATCCAGTAAATCTGATTGTGATACAAACAATAATCACAAAATCAATCCAATTAAGATGTCAATTAGGAGATCCAGGTCATGACAACAGAATGCTTCATCAAATTCCTCTAGGAATTACTTTTAGTATTTTTAGTCCTGAGAAAACCATGAGATCAGTGGATAAAGACGAATCTGTAAAGAAGAACCTATACCAACTCTGATTAAATTAATATCAAATTTTCATCATCTTAATCATGTCATGTCTGCCCTTCACTTCCATCCTCTGCACAGCATATCCAATCCTGGCTACACTCCAACAGCACAGATCCAAGGTGAGCACTCACACACCCAGAGATGGAGCAGACACTTCCCACTTACCCAGCTGCTTCTTTTACATCTCAACAATAAAACAAACTGCTGAACACAAAGATTCGGATCAGACCCGGCAGCCTCATCTGAACAGCAGGCTAAAGAGTCCTAATCTCTGATTTTCATAGACATAGCACCAACTGCACACAAGCTGACATTTTGTAGTTGTTTTTTTTTATTATTATTATTTCTCTGACCAAAATAAAAACAAAAATCTTGTCCTTTTAAAGGATTCCTAAAAGATGGATCTTCACATGGTTCTTTACAGAACATTTTTAATTACAATTACAAATATATTGGAATACCAGATGCATTTAAAGGATAAGAAAAGAGAAAAAAAGAATAAGAAAGTAACAAAAGATAAAACGGCGAAGAAGAATGTTTGACCAGTGTTAAAGGATATGCAATTCATTTTTGGTGGTGGCAGCACTATGCTGTGTGGATGCCTTTTTCTCAGTATGGACAGTCTTAGTGTTGATGGAAATATAGATGGAGCTAAATACAGAACAATCCTAGAAGAAAACCTGTTAGTTTTCTGAAAGGTTGATAACCTTTCAGCAGGATATTAACCCTTAAATGTCTCAGATGAAAGCATTTTCGTGTATAAGAATAGCCCAGTCAAAGTCCAGATGCAATTTCAATTGAAAATGTGAGGCAAGATTAGACTGAATGTGAAAAAACGTAGGCCTTTTTGAAAAGACAACAGACAGAAATGCCAGGAGTGAATGTCCAAAGCTATTAAAGATGTTTTCGAAAAGACATACTGTAAATCAAAATATGTCTTTATACACATATATATATATATACTTTTCCTGTATATAGGGAATTTAAAAGGAAAGAATCACTAGAAAATATGTCAGTGTAGCACATATTATATACAAAATCACAGGATTCATTGTTTAACTTTTCCAAGTATGATTACTGCAGCAAAAGGTAGTTCCACCAAATATTGATTCAACATGGCCGAATACAGTTGCCTTCCACAATTTTCAGAATTTCAGTTAGTAAGTATTTGAAAACTTTATATTTATTTCTTCCACTTAAGAATTATGAAGTGCTTTGTGTTGGTCCATGATTTAGAGTCACAAACTCTGGTGGAGTTTGTTGTAAAACAACAAAGTGTAAAAAACCTCAAAGGATTTGAATACTTTTACAAGTCGAGCTGCAGAGCAGAAGATATCTGTCCTTGTTGTCTCGTAAAACATCTGTGCAGTGCGGAAAAACGAGACACTCAACATATCAACTAGATCCTTCAGAATTTCAGGTTTTTATAGTTTCCAGCAAACATTTCAAAGAAAACCTGGCGAGCTAGAAAACATGAGGGACAGCTGAGATTTTTTAAATTAGTTTAGTGAGAATTTTCAAAGGAAATATCTTGTAAAAAAGTAAGTAAGTCTTTGTGTGAATCGTATCACAGCAGGTTTTTTATCATCTTAAACATACTCAACATTTAAAGTCAGGCAGGTAAACAGAGCAGTGTGAACTCACCTTACTGCTGGCTTTGGTCTTGCTGCTGCTGTTGTTGTCAGGAGTTGGATTGGCATCTTCATGAACTCTGTCCAGCAGCCAGAGGAGAAACTCAAGTGCATCATGCTGAGAGTTTCCCCGAAACTGAGAGGCGTATTTTGACACTATGCTCTGAAAAAGAGGAAAACGTCAAAATTAACACCTAATTGTTAGAGTAACACACACATCTTCCCTGGCAAAAGTATCTGAAATAGTCCCAGAGCAAAGCAATTGTCTGTTTTGACTACACAACACAAGCTGGATTTTCTAACCAGTTTTTACTGTAGGGCTGTACTCTAAAACCACCAATGCTTTTGTGAAGCAGTATTTTCTGGGTTAAAATCTCTACTATATTATTTATATTGAGCTGTGTTTAAAAATAAATATTACAAATATTATTTTGCATTCATTGTCGTTTATCCAAGACTGACTTCAAGGAGAAAAAAAACCAGACTATCTCTAGAGAAACTCTTCAGCTCCTGCTGAGCTATCTCAATGCATTTATAGGCCAGGAAGGCAAATATAGTTCTGGTTCTGCTCTGGTGTCTCCCCCCCTGAGGAACAAGCCTGGGAAACTTCAGGTATCCAGGTTTGTTTATATCAGAGGCATCTTAGACTCATGTGAGAATCACCTCAATTAGCTCATTTCTAAGCAAATAGTAGCAATGATCCACTGGATGAGGAAGCTTCCAGCTACCCTACAGAGAGGTGGTTCCCAACTTCTGCATGTTTTACTTCATGTTTAACTTTAGTTCAATAAAAGCCTATTAATCACCCATCATTGTGCGTTGAAGCAGGGTATCTGCAAGTTTCAGCAAGTCAAATTACAGACTTAGAATTTTACAAATACAGGTCAGTTTGTGGCTCTTGGCAGCCGCTTTGTCTTTCTCAATAGTTTTAACCCCCATAGTGCCAAACTTAACTTTCTTAGCATAGAACGACCCTAGCCTTGTATGTATTGGCAACAGAAGTAAGCCAGTGGTGAAAACAAGCCAACCGGTGATAAATCTTCTTTTCTAGGATTTGTCTCCCCCTATCAATAAATCTTACACCAGACTTGCACGATGATTCGACAATCACTAACCGTTCTCCAGCCAAGTGGCCAGTGACATTCATGCATGTGAAATTTTGCACATGTGCTCAACACGAACAAGCTAGCTTGTGATGGAACACAAGAAAGCTGAAAAATGTTGTCGCCATCGCCTCCAGTGTGTTGGGTTTCGCCCCAAGTGACGATGACTTCGGCCCTTTGCTTTTGTTCATCACACTCCATGTGTGATAGATGCAAAAAGCTAGTCAGCTAGCAAGGGTGTTAGCAACTAGTTAGTAACAAAATGCAATGAAGATGTCTGAGCGCAACTCAAACTTTTGCCTGACAAAAGTTCCGCAAGAAAAAAATTAAGTATGTATGAGATTAAATAGGATAAGTTGCTGAAGAAGAGGGTATAAGTTCTGGACTGGTTTGCCTAAAGTCTTGAACTTTCCCCATGAGTGATTGTTATGACAAGAAACAAAAGGTAAGTCCAAATAACTTCTGATAGAAATCAGTTACACATAATTGTAATGTGTAATTAATTGATTTACACATTACAATTATGTGTAAATCAAATCTGTTTAGTTTTGTTGGATAAACAGGCTGCACAGTGACTCACAATGACACCTGACTCTAATAGAACCATTAACTCTACAATATATGGTTACTACTCTATCTCTTCTTCACCATCTCTGTGTGAGACTGACATGATCCAAACTCTGCTGTGGACCTCATTAAAAATCAGCACACCATACCTGCAGTATCCCAGGATCTAAATATAAACACTGAGGGGAGCCCCCTCCCAGCTTCGCATTCCTGCACCATCCTACCTGACAGAGAAGGCCTGTTAATGAGCTTCATCACCATGAGGGACGTGGGACAGATGGGAGAGAGGGATGCTGGAAAAATTACAAGGAGCGTTTTTCTGTCAAACGGACAACACAGCTGTGAAAAGCTTAGAAAGCAGGTTTATAAAGCCATCAACAAGGAAAAAGACCTGAAACTGCAACGGATAAGAGCGGATAAAAAACTACGAGGACAGCGCTGAGTCTGAGCAAAGGTGAGATAAAGAGGTTAGGGCTTCGCTGAGGAGTGGAAGTGACTTTTGGACCGACTTCACTTGTCACACACTTCTTTCCCAACTTTATCACTAACTGAAGTGTGTGTGTGTGTAGATCAAAGAGTGTGTAATTTTTGCTCATCACTTTGATATCAGTTTGCAAGAGAGTCAGTAAATGTACCACACAATCTCAAGGACACAAAGTTGAAACGACGTTATAACGGGCCTCGCTAGTATTTTGTCACATTACTGATGGAACAACAAACTTTAATGCATTTATTGGGAGTCTTGTGACAGAACAGCCCATTACTTAATTGTTCAGTGGAATGAAAAACGTGTTGTGTCTTTGTATTCAGTCTCCTATACTCTGATAACACTTAACAGAATCCTGTGAAACCAATTGCCTTCAAAAGTCAATTAAGTAGTACCTCAATACAAGTGTTTTCCTGGAGAATATTAGCAAACCAACAGTCTGGGAGAAAGTCGCTAATCTTCAATCAATCATCTGAAAATGGAACGACCAGGTGCAAACGTCAACCTATCAAAACATGGCAGTCCACCAAAACTGAAGAGTTCAGTCAGCCTAAGCTGACTGAAAAGCACTGAGTGGAGTGTGGAGAAGCGTTGCGTTTCAGAACGGCCTAGTCAAAGCTTGTAAACAAAAAATTTGACACTGTGGCTAAACTTGACTTACTGATATTCACAAGTGATCTCCATCCCAACTAGCTGAACCTTAGCTATTTTTCAGCAAAGAAAGGCAGAAAACAGTTTCTATGTGCAAAGCTGATAAGACTTCCAAATCCTGCAACTTTACAAATCCTACACTTTCAAAGCTTTATTCATGAAAATCTGTGGAAAACTATCCATTCCTACAAATCCACTTCACAATAATGTGTTCAACCGTGGTGTTCCATCACATTCAGCCCTAATAAAACGCATAGCAGGCATTATAAAGCCAACAATGACAGCTACTTTTTTGCTGCAGAGAAGAGAAATTGAGAATTCATGGAAATCCCCGCTTCCCATCTCGCAGCAAGAGGGACAGGGCAGTTAGACTCAACTTTGTTGTTTGGTTCCAGCAGACAAAGGTTGACTGGCACATCTGCAGCTTCTCTTCCTCCTCAGCTGGATTTCTGTCATGAGACTGTACCTTTCAAAAATGCCATGCACCAAACTGACAGAGCAGGCGCCAGGGACATAATAATGGTCTCTCAGAAAGAGGCAGAGATCATTTTCTTTTTCTGTGTTTAATGCATTTTTAAAAATCACTTAAAATAATTATTCTTTTTATATGTAGAGTAATTAAAAAAAAATTCTATCAGAGGCAGTTAAGCAAAAGTCTAAATGAAAGTGTCATCTTGTGGAAAATGCATCAACACATAAGTGAACAACATGTAAATAGGAATAAAGAAGGGAAAAGGACAGCAGCTGAGACTCAGACCAGAGAGTGAAAAAGGACAGCAGGAGGGTTGAAATGTCAACTTCCTCCTGATACCTACACTCCTCAAAGACGAACTGCACTGAGGTTAGCAGGGATCTGAAGTGTTTGTTGGGTAAACACTTCTGAAGTAGTCAAGGAGAGGATAAAGGTGAGTGGAAGTCTGAGGCTTGAGCGAGCTCCGAGATAAATCTGAGGACTGTTGATCAGCCCACACCAGGAACTAAAGTCTCAGACCAAAACATGATCTGTTGGAAGCAACATGTCTATTTTTTAGTCAACCTGTTCATTTAAACTTTTAGAAATTTTGCTTGTCAACAGTTTATCACTAGATCACTGTACTTTCAGGAATGGAACGATACTCATTTTGAGGAATGAGTATCCGTTGCAGTACTAATCCCAAAGGGAACCAGCCACTCCCTTGGGGAGGAGTAGGTTTTTTTTTTTTATTGAACTACACAGCAAAACTATGTGAGAGTACAAAAGGTAAACAGCTGGGTTCAGTTATTAGAAACTTAATAAACTGGACCCAGGTTGGAATAGAGGAGCAGAGTAGCCTTGATTTTCATTGTACAAAAAAAGAAACAAATATCAGAGCAAGGAGAGAAAGAAATGTTTGAAATCATTTCATACCAACATAAAATGAAAATATTTTGGGGCGTTGTGCCAGTTGGTAAGCAGGTTTGAATAGAATTCAACAGCACAAACGTATAAAATAAAACTTCATTGTTTTTTGACACAAATATATATAAAAAAAAAACATTTGAGGGAAAAAAGCTATTCAAGTAAAAATATCTATGTTGATTGATAATTTCTCTGTGGCAACAATAGTGCTTGGTAGTAGATCTATTACTGTTGGAAAGTTGTTCGTTTCTCTTTAAATTGGCTCATATTTGAAAAGAAAATGTTTGTGGGTTAAGCAGCAGAGTTTAGCATGTGAGCTTCACCACTCAAAACCTCATCAGATCCTCTGCCAACACCAAACTGTTGTGGTTTTGTACACTTCCACCATTCACTACTGAGGTCCCAGTATGTTTTATAAATGAATTATTTTCCAATATGTCTTGTTTCTTCAAACTGCAATTATCTTAACCAATACTAAGTCAAGAAATATTTGACCAAGTACAAAACTTTCTATTTTCTGCGTTGAATTAAGCTGATCAGAGGACCAGAATTATTGAGTGTATATTTTTCTACATTTTTTAATCGCAGACATGCTGATGTATTTATGTGACTTTTTTTGCACTAAAGACATGTTCAATTTGGGATACAACTATTTTTATTCCTCCCATAAACATGCACTCTCACTTTGTAGTTGCCAATGTTGGCTTTATTTCATGAGATTTTCCCTTATACACATTAATAAAGAAAATGCACTTCTTTGACTATGGAATTATCCATCCGCCAAAGTCTGACTCGTGTGTGAAAACTTTTTTTTCCCTCCCCGCCTACTTTGTTTAGCCTTGGATACTGTTGCCAGCGGGAGAGTCCTGGTTGACGTAATTAGTCAAGTTTTTGCCAACAAATTTAGTAGGAGGGAAAAGGTTATTTTGAGAGAAATGTTACTCCTCGGCACTAAGCATTTTATCAAAGCAAACATATGGGTTGAAGGTTGGATGCCAATATCTTTTTATTTCTGCAGACCACTGGATTCATGCTATACACATGAAGGCAACATTTTACCTCAATACACACATGAGCAAATCAGTAACCCAATCAGTTTGTTGACAGAAAACAAAAGACATAATTAATCTACCAATTTATTTGTTATCTACTTCTCATCTGAAAAGTGTAATAAAGCTTACAGATGCAGGACAGTGAGTTATCCTACAAACAGAACCAACAACAAAGAAAATAAAAGAATGAGCTAAAGATAAGAGATGATAAAAAGCAGAAATGTGCCTGGGTAGCCTCCACTGTTGGGGGCATGACCTTTCTGTGGTCTGCAGAGGCAGGGCTGCACCCTGCCAACATCCCCTGCATCCACAACCTGATGTCTGCTTTGGAGTTTCACCTTTCAACCTTTACTTCACCTCTCACCATTAATCCCCCTCCCCACCCACGTTCTCCCCATGTCCATCCTCTTACTGGGTAAACATTGATGGATCAGAGACCTGGCAGGGCAGGAATTTACTATAAACATTCATCAAGAAAATGAGCTGCCTCTCTCCCTCCCCGAAAGAACTGCCTGCCAAACAGGCCTGAATGGATTCCTTAGTGGCAGACTGACTGATACTGACAAATTATGAAGCAGGATAACCTTTGGAGATTCACAGGTGTGGTTGGAAGCAGAACGGACTGAATCTCTCATTACCGGATGCTTTGTTTCATTCTTCTGCTGCCTGGTGCAGTCCGGTCATCTCTGCTGCTACAACAAACCAGCAGTTATGATCACTCACAACTGCTACTTCTGCCCTTCCTTCCCCTGTATTCATATATCTGAGTCTTTTCACTGAGAACCACCAAGGTAATCTTAGTCTTATTTTTAGAGATGAACCAAGAAACCTGTCTGGTGACTGGAATCGACCAACCTTGCACTTGTCTAATCCTGATTAATAATCAGCTGGTTGAAAACTAAGATTATAACCCTTTTCCCAATCAGTGAACAACTATAAAGCACTATCAGTGCAATTTGGTGTAAAAGTTTGCACTACAGGACCAAGACCCAGCCTTTCAGGCCAGCAGACAGGCAATATACCTAATCTATGGCAGCAGGTCGGCTTTTCCTTCTGGCTATAAACCAAGCAAGAAGGTCTTAGATTCAAATCCCAACCAACATGCTCTTTGCATATTCTCCTTGTGCATGCATGGCTTCTCTCCAGGTAATCCAGCTTCTTCTCATGATCCAAAACCATGACTATTAGGCTAATCTAAATAACCTTTTGAATGCATTGGTTGTTTGTCCTGTGATGGACTGCCCCCTGACCAAAGCGTATCCCATCTCTAATCAGATCAGTACCAGTCCACAGGAAAATTATAACCTATTGCCTTTCAGCACTATGACATGCTACTTTTCCCCCATCTTTTCATCCCACTTTATTTCTTCTTCGGCAGCCATTGTCCCAGGGAGCTTTGGATTCACCTCAGGAACAGCGGGGAACATCTCACACATTCCTCATGGCAAATTGTTGGAGTACATGTTAAAAATCAGACACGGTCCACAGTCGAACCACTTTGAAAATCCTCCAACCTACTCTGTCTAACTCGGAGGTTCCAGAGGACAGGATTCTGCAGCTGATGGGTCCAAAAGAAGAGGGGATGAAATGTGTCAGAAATGATCGCCTCTGAATGTTTTACAAACCAACGGAAGGCTCTTTGGGCTCTGCCGAGACACAGAAATTGATTCTTTGAGGATTCACAGCCGAGCCTGTAAATTCACTGCTGGGTAGACAACTAACAGCGCAGGGAGCTGCAGCTTTCCCATGTTCCAAAACATGGATGAACACACTGTTTTATCACTTCAGTGACTGAGCCTGAAGGAGGCTCTTACACTGCGATAATGTTCCAGCAGGGCAGAATATTTCAGGATTGATTTATTCCCTTACATAAATTAGAACAAGAAGAACAACCTGATCGGTCTCATGTTGGAGAGCTCAGCGAAGCAGCGCAGACACACTCCTCCTCATGTTTCTATATTATCTGTTCTCACAGCACGGATGTGGGACTGAGACAGGGACATCTCAACGTCATGCTGCTGTCCACCAGCATATGGCGGCTCTTTTATCTTAAATACAAGAGGTCTAATTTCTGTGTAATAGGCAAGAAGTGCTGTCCTGTTCCCTGAGGCAACAAAAACACGTGTAACAAAGAATGAAATTTACATGCAGAACCGTTAAGCTTCATAATATGAACTCTGCTGAAGTCTTAAAACGAACTCGGCCTCCCATCTGCTGTGCTGAAAAAGTGCAACAATCAAAGCGAAATTAGAGGCAGCAGGGTCGAGCATTTCTGTGCAGCTCAGCACGGAGACTCCAGGTGGTGTATATCCTAACTGCTTTATGGGTCTACACTGTATACACTGTCAGCACTTAGAGTGAGAACGGGCACGGACCTCAAAAAAAGAACAAGAACTAACATGGTGAAGCTATTTCACTGCACTTCATCACTGTCATCCGAGCCAGGACACGAGGCAAGTGGCTTCATCTTTTTCTGATTGGACGTCGCTGGTGATAAGAGCAAAATCCTACTATGAAACAAAAATGAAGCACAGTTTTTAGATGAAGTTGTTGCATATTAAGCTAATACAAGAAACTAAATATTATAAAGCAGACATTTTCCATCCAAGGAAAACATCTGAAAACAACAACAAATAATCTCTGCCCTGTAAAATGTAATCAAAAGGGAACCCAATTTAATCACACACTAGGGAACAACATGCAATTATTTCCCTGATTATAGAAAAAATTGTAAACAAATTAAATAGGAAAATAATCTAAATGTTTATATTCCACAGTAGAAATCACTATGTTATTGCTCAGTCCAGGATTAATGCAGATACAACAATCATCGTTGGATTTGAGGCTGCAAACTAATAAGCAGGGATGCACTAATCAATCGGCCAAAGATCAAAATCAGACTTTTCCTTTAATAAGCTCAAGATGTCAGATACAGAAAAAACTGTTCTCTTTTCCCCATTTAATAAATGAATCCAAACTACAAACTCCACTTTTAACCATGCTGTTTGTTGATGCATTAACAGTCCGAACCCACTGTGGATTCCAAAGCACTTCATTTTGGACTAGATTCAAAATCCCGCTTTGATGCATTCATTAGAATAGTATGACAATCTTTTTCATTTCTGTTGAATTCAAAATGTACCTTTGTATCAGGGAACCTGCAGTACATTTGTTTCTTTCATGTTTAAAGTAGAATTTAATTGTGCTGTGAACACAGCTGAGTCTTCACAATACATGTTAGAAATGATCAACAATGGAATCAGCAGGTCAGACCTGAAAGATGGGTGAGGCCATCTTTAATAAAATCAGATCAAATACATGAATGCTTTACACTGATGATGAAAACCAACGACTTATTTAGCCAATCAGATCAATCCCTGATAAGAAGAATGGCAGTGGCTCAAAAGTTAAAAATATAAGATTTTCCTTTAAATGCTTCAAAATTTTAGAAAGAGAAATCAATATCCATTATGAATATATTCAAACATCAGCAATTGTGCTATATTTAACAAAGAAATTGATGATGAATGCTCCAATCCCAATGTCAAATAAGAAAAAAGAAAAAGACAAAAACATGATTTTTATTAAAAATAAAGGGGTTCCTCCCAGACTAGACGTGTGTCTGTTTGGTTACGAGCAATGTCACCCTTACTATGCTCGTCTCGTTCTGTCCCACCTTCTGGCTGAACACCAGAACACCATTATTGCCTTCCCAGCAGGGGGCCTCCCTCCTTTTCCAGACTGAATACACTTGCCACAGTAAACATCCCTCTACAGTTCCACTGAGAAACAGGAAAATATACACCATTCACTGCTGTAGCAATGGGACATTTAAAGAAGAGAAGGTGAGTAAAGGACTTCCCCTTCAAAATTGGGAGGCAAATGTAAGATATAATCTGAAAAATAAAACTGGTTTTGCTCACATGCCTGCATATAGTTACCTAAATTTGTGGGATTTACAGCTATTTTTGTGTGTGAGCAACAAGAACAGAGTCATTATCTTCAAATTTGCTGCTGTATTTAACGGAGTTTAATGAATGTGTGTCCTCCAAGTTTGCTATGGAGTAAAAGTCACTCAGTGTTTGTAGTTATATTTATTGTTTAAGTGACAGAAAAAAGGAATTGTCATAAAAGCACATTTGCAGTGTTGTACCTAAAATGTTTCATGGCAACATTTGAATTAGTAAGAAAAAGCTTGCCCAAAGGATTTTTAAGATTTGCATCGAACAGGTGTTTGATGCAGATGACTTATTTGTAAAAATAAATAAATAAATAGAAAGCCATGAAAACCTTTTCTTCCACTTCACAACTTGTGCTGGTCACATAAAAAGTCTGAGATTCTAACATAAACAAATTGCAATTGCAAGCATTCAATACAAGCATTCAAGCGCTTTTGCAATACACAAATCTAAACAAAAATTAAATCTTAAAGAGATTTCATTTTTACTTAGACAACATTGAGAAAAATGTTGAATCACTTATCTCAACATTGTCTGTATTCACCTCCCTCATACTTTAACCTCTGTGTAGTTCCTAATCATTAAGCCAACTGGTTCATCGAGTCACCATCTCTTCTTGGACACCTGCGGCTGATGAAGCCATTTATCATGTAAAGACCTTAATGTAGAGTAGTCACCCATCTACAACAGATTGTTTATCTTAGATACAGATCCTTGTCTGCTGTTATCACTTAGGAAAGTCCAGGAATGCAGTCAAACCATTCAGAGGACTGGAACAGGTAGGTAAAACAAAGATACTCCAGGCAGAGTAGAATCGGTAAACAGATGGAATGTGCACACAAAACTACTACTAATTGAACAGGTATAAAGGATTTAAAGCCAGGTTCAAAAGCAGAGAGGCACTGAGTCATCTAAACCACAATCAGTAATCCTCACACCTTACATTTCTCTGATAACTGTGCAACTTACAAACCTCGTCAATGATCAAAATCTTCTAGACAAATAGCTACATACATACCTGTCAGGCTGGTAAGGCACTGAGCTACAAACAGGGCTGTATCAACAGGTTTCATCTGTTTTTTTCTCTCTCTCTCTCTGAATGGAACTAGATTCACACGTGAAGAAGCTGTGTGAACAATCCAAGCTAGGATTTTGCAGAATCTTCTCTCTGTGAATCCTAATGTCATGGCTCTGTTCAATACGCACATTTCATTTTAGTGGAGCTGCTAAGTTCAGTCCACAGACAGGACAACTCAAGACAACTCCAGTATGTTTCGAGAAACACAGAGATCCCTATAAGCTGCAGGCTTAATGCATTTCAGATAGATTTACAAAAGTAACTCCAAGTCATAGTTGTACTATTCTGTGCCTTGCATTTATAGCTTGGGATTTAACCCTATGACACTGTCAAATGTAGAGTGGTTAAAATAGACCCAGAAATGCTCAGCCCAAATTACACTACATGATTTTAAGTGCATATAATCAAGCAAATATCACCAAAAATATATTTAATATGTTTAGGAAGAGATTTTCAGCCATCCTTCCAGTCAACGTATGATCTAAAATGTTTGGACAGATTCTTGGAATTTAAAGTGTATATTTTCTTTCAATTAAAAAATTAAGATGAAAAAATGAGTAATTTTAGATTAATTAGTGAGCTACAAAAAAGTTACATGATAATTAGGATTGAACAGTTATTGTAATTCATAAGGGAGAAGTGAGAATCTGTTAACAGTTCAATCTTTCAGTTCAATACAAAGAACTGAGTGTCAAAGCCAAATCTCTAATGTCTGCATTCCTAAATTAAACCAAAGCAGAGGAAAGACAAAATAACACAATTTTTGTCCATTTAGCTTTTGTCAAATAAATTGATTGTCTACATAGTTTTTGTCATGATAAAACATGATGCACAAAAAGTAAGGATAACTTCAATACAAAAATTGGGCAATAAACATACAGAAATCAAAGACTTTCTTAAGGTGTGTGTGTGTGTGTGTGGGTTTTTTATTTTATTTTGCTTGCTAAATTTGGACACCAATTTCTATATCAGTCTATACAAGATGCTTTCTTGCTTTGTTCTTGTGGTTAAGAAAAAAGTATACTTAGGAACAGCTAGGAAGTTAGGACTTTGAATCAAATAATTTTTTCCAGTCTCTTTAAACTCTACTGCAAAATCAGGGCAGCGATTTGGCCATGCTTTCAAAGGACACCAGCTGATAACTTTATCACATACAATGATGAGCATGTTTCCGTTGCTAAGAAAGTGACCCTTTTCTTTTCATTAAAGCAACAAACTAAATCTTCAATGAAAATAAACTTACTACAGATAGTTGGTCAACATGGTCAGTATTTCTATTTGTTTTGATTAGTATGTTGTAAAACATTTATTTACGATAAAATTGACCAAACAAAAACAAGCTTCTGCATGTACAGGCCAGATACATTGCATCAGGCATTTACAGTAACTCCTTTATTTATTTTTCACTTTTTATTTTTACACTTTTAAAGAAATGACTCTTTCAGGAAAGTTTATTTGTATTCTTTCTGGAGGCAGGAAAATGCTTAAACCAAACATGGGGAGTCTGCATAGATTTCAGGACATTTTGGGAACAATAAGACACTAAGTAGCCTTTTGTGAACATGACCAGGGCAATCTAACGTACTATGAAACAGATTGCTTTAAACTCCATGTGAAATTGGATGTCCAAAGGTATTTAAAGAATTAAAAAATGACAAGATGCCCACTTGGCATATTCCCACTCCTCCTTTCTTTCTGTTTTAAAAAATATAACAATGTTATTTCCACGTTTCCTTTTGTCCGCTTAGTGTCCATTAAACTTCAAATGTAGACTTAAGTTACAAATGACTGAGATGAAACTATAAACAATGTCAAGGAAAAAGTGTTCTGTTTTACAACTGTTTCAGGAAAATCTCTAACCTAACTAGAGATTTTCAGACGTGGGAGTGTCTCAGACAGGACATTTTTTTAAACATATAGGACAATCTTCTCATGTGCTGCAAAATTGTGTCTATTTAGTAGTGGGCATTGTAGTGACATGTCACATTTGCATATTTTACAAAATAGATAAGAATTTTATACACAACAAATTACATTGCTGTGCCTGTTGTGTTGTCATTAACCGAACTACCAACAAAGGACAATGAGAAGTTTGTTCTTTTAGCAAAATCTTCAGACTTAAGAGAAAATATGTAGTGGAAACCCTATGTCATTAAACATGTTGTTCTGTTCCAAGTATACATTTGTAAGTGAGGGTAAAAATACACCCCAGAATAACGTCTTATCTTTCCGTTGTAACAGTTTGTGGTTTTGTTTACCCAGCAGTGTCTCATTTTAGCTAGCTCCACCTCCATCTAATTTTAAACTTGTTGGAGGAAAACAAAACTCAAAACAAATTTCCGGGCCCTTCCACAGACAAAACACTTATTAGCAGCCCCTGTTCTCACCTTGAACTCTCCAGACATCTGCGGGGTGTAGTCCAGCGTCCACAGCGCTCGAACCAGCGACGCCAGCTGCTCGGTTACTTCACCCTCGGAGCTCCGCGTCTCATCCGCCCTCATCTCACCGTTCGCCCTCCCGCTGCTAATATCCGACTTGTACTGCCCCAGCCCGAGGTATTCGGCCAGCAGGTCCGTGTTGCTGAGACACTGGACCACGGCATTCATGAAGCAGGTGTTCCCGTGGTTCTTCAGTCCCAACACGCCGGGAGTCTTGTCGCCGTAGCACCACGACAGCCTCTCCTTCACCGAGCCGTGATAGGAGGACACCGCGGAGCCCCTCTTCGCGGCTCCCTCCCTGGAGGTCTGCGAGAAATCGCAGCCGCCCGAGGCGCTCCGCACGAAGCCGCCGTCGTCCTCCTCCGCGTCCGGCGGCTCTGCGTCGCCCAAGTGCGCTAAAGTGCCCAAAGTTTTCAGGATCCTTCCCATGAAATTCCCAAAAGAACGCAGCGATTTCCTCCTGACGAACTTTCCACTTCTGTATTTCTGCTCCTTCGACGATTTGGATTTCATCGACTGTTTTCTTGTGTTGCTCTCCTTGCGGCTGTCCATGGCTCATGCAGTCGCTGAACGGGACCGAGAGAAAATGAAAGAAGATTGAGAACAGGAGTGCACCTGTCTGCCAGGCTGTCCACCCCTCCTCCTCAGCTTTACTTCCCCCTCCACTCCACACACCTTACGGCTCAGCAGCCACCGGCTCGGTGCCAATAAGGCACATGATCACTGACATGATCCCCCAGACATCTTATCACATTTCGATGGGTCACGATCTCCGCACCGAGCAGAGCGACTTGTCTTCCCGCACAGCGCAGCTCCAGTGAGCTGCACTTCCTCATGGATGGCTCTCCGTGATGAATGAGCGTCTGGCGATCTTTGACTCGCCTTACCCCGCTGTTATCCCTCTCTCCTAGGCTGCTCATGGACCCGCAGGGAGCTATTTGAAGGTTTCATTCTTATGGCCACTCTTAGGACAAAGAACTTGATCACACACTTTGGCCAACTAAAACATGAATGAGTTGCTCCAATGAACTGCTGAGTTTACCTTCAACTTTAAACGTTTGTAAAAACACTGGGAAGAAGGAAGTTGACTAGATTAGGTGTCAAAGCTCTATAGCCTTAAGCTGCCCCCTGTAGGATCAATTACATCATAGCCTGCCTTGATTTTCCAAAAAGTAGCGGAGAAACCACCAATGACCTTTCTTGGTTGAATCTACAGTATCTTTCAGCGTCAGAGGAACAACATCAAAACTACTTCTGAATTAGTCCAAATTGGCCTGGCCTAAAAGAATGCCTCTTTAGTGCAACTGAGTCCCCCAGCAGATAAGTTATTTATCCCCAGCTGATGCAATCTTAAACAACCATGTGGAAAGATGCATTCCGTGGTTGTGTAGAAGATGTTAATCTGTAGGGTCAAATTATTGTTATGAAGCATGAAAACATCCGAGGAGATTGCACAAATTATAACACTGAGTTAACTGTCTAACACATTATTAAAAAGTCAAAGAAGTGGGGAGCCATTGAGTTTGAGTAAGAAATGTGGTTGGAAAAAACCCCTGAATGACCGTGATTAATTAAACTCTTGGTGATGTCAAATAGTGAAAGAAAGAGCATCTCCACACACGCAATGTGAAAAGGACTCAAGAGATTAGGACTCAACGGCTGTGTAGCCATAAGAAAGCCATTGGTCAGTAAGGCTAACTGGAGAAAATAGTTTCAATTTGCATGAGTATAAAGATTGAACTCTAGAGCGATGTAAGAAGGTCTTGTGATCTGATGAGTCCAGATTTACCTTTTTCCACAGTGATGGCCGCATCAGTATAAGAAGAGAGGCAGATGATGTGATGCACCAATCATAACAAGTGCCTGTGGGGCAGCGCTATAATCTGGGGTTGCTGCAGGTGGTCAGGTCCAGGTTCAGCAACATCATAATGTTGACTACCTGAATATACTGAATGACCAAGTTAGTCCATCAATGGATTGTTTCTTCGCTGATGACATGGGGGATAAACCATGTATGGGGATATAACAAGATGACAATGCCAAGCTTCATCAGGCTGAAATTATTAATGACCATCAGACATTTTGGATTGATGATAACAGAGTTTAGACCTTAACCTAGGTCTAAACTCTTGTGACCTTCCAGAAGTGCATTGAAACACTACCATGGCAAATGTGTGCTATAAACATAGTTAAAGGCGGTCCAATAAAATATAAGAGCGTGTGACCTATTTTGGGTCAGGTAGTCTATAGGTGATAAATGACGCTAAATCTATGTATCCCTGAAAGGCTTAAGATCACCAGTAAGGATCAGACTAAATACAAAAAGCATCTTTCAACTGATTGTTTTACTTCTAGGTAAATAATTCAAACCAACCTGCCCATATAGGAAAAGAAAATACTCCCTAAACCTAATAACTGGTTATATCAATCAGTGTGCAACAACTGGCAGTGAGTTTTTTGGCTTGCATTTCTTTGTTTAAGAGGAAGAGGCAAGGTGGGGGAACTTCCACAGCCAAATGCCTCCGTCTGTGCTGGTGCTGACCAGGATGCGGTTCAAGGTGCAGATCCTGGTGCAGGTAATACTGGCTCCAGCAGGCATACTTATGTGGGTTATTTTTCCTTGCATATAGTCCCACACCTTCACCCGCTTGTCTTCTCCACCTGCCAAAACAAGGAGAAAAATGTATTAATAACATGAAAGAAAGCTGTAAAATTGTCTTACAGTGTCAGCAGGGGAGGAGAAAACATGGGCTCTGAATAGATGAAACACGCTCAATGAGATACAAGAGGAAAAACAAGCCAAATCAAAAATATCAGGAATTAGTAGCTTAGGACAACTTTTTTTTTCTCTTAAAACCCCTGTGATTCTGTAGGCACAAAAAAATCACCACAATCTGGTGGAACGAAGAAAGAGCAGATGTATGATGATCATAGCTATCTACAGTTCTTTCATCAGTTCAGAAGTTTATATACACTTATCTTGGGCATGATTGTCAAATTAACTAAGGGTTTTTAACAATACAAATTTTTAAAGCAAGCTTTTCGGTACACAAGTTTGAATTTACTGTGGTGTTTTTTCAAAGAATGGGTTTGGGGATGACATCACAGAAGCCTAAAGTTACCCTGCTATATCTAATCTAAAGGCAATTTTGATGTTTATTTGGGATTGTTGTCCAGGTTCTTATCTGATCCCAACGATTGCTCTGTGATGAAAGGAATGCTGGGAATAACCAGGGAACCACCAAAGCTTAGGATGCTGAACACCAGTTTAACATCAACATGGGCTGAGATAGTCCCAACCGTCATGACATGGATAACTTGCCATCGCTGATCGAATCATGAATCCTGATCTCTCCGAGAAAATCCTGAAAAAAATTCTCTAGTCTTCAGTTCATGACATTGAGCCCAAGACCCTTTGGATTATGCACCAGGGCAATGAACTAAAGCACACCAGCGACTCCATCTCTGAAAAAAAACTACATGGAGGTTTTAGAGTGGCCTGCTGAAAGTTGGGGTTTAAATTTGATTGAGACGCTGTTGCATGAATGTTCCAAATTCCTCAAATGTGGATCATTTCAACAATTTGCATTAAAGGAGAAATTTATAACAGAAAATAATAATGCTCTTTCATACCACTGTATGCAAACTTCTGACCAGAACTGCATGTGATTAGCAATAAACCACAAAAGAACAAGCACACTAGACTTGGCTCAAATTCGAAATGCTGTTGATACAATGTAAGAGCAACAGACCTGTCACAAAGTGGCTGCCTTCCTGTGTGGTATGTATGCTGTTGTAGACCCCTGTCTCTGCGTCCTCCCGTTCTCTGATGTTAGTGCCGCCCATCACGTCCCAGTAAATGACCTGAGAACCAGATTAGCAAACACACAAATCAAGGTTACAGTGGGTGCAATGATAGAGTCACCTCTTGAACTTGCTCTGAGAATGAAAAGCTGACATAAGAAAAACAAAAGTTCTAGAATCAGTTAAATTTTGCCTTCATTTTAACTAAGGTCACAGATATCAAGTAACTTTAACTCAAAAGCTGACCTGAGTGCACCCAAATCTGAATTGACTTAACTTATTTGGCTAAATGCACTAAACATTTGTTGCAGCATGTTGCTGACAATAGACAGGAAAAATTTTAATTAGTCAAGACACCCGAAATAATTTGGAATCTGATATGTTTCTTTATAGGGCAAAACTACAAAACCCTTTTTATATTTTAGACCTGTAAAACAAAATGATTTTTGCATGTCTAGTTTATTGCTGAGTGGGTAAAAAAATAGATTTTCATCGAAGAGAGCTCCATGACATGTTGCAAGCTTAGGGTATCGCTTTATATTCTAACCCTGCTTCAGACATCTACAGAACATTCTCCCTAACCTATCTGCTGAAGTTTCTTGATCTATTTGATGCAGGTTTTCATTAATTTTCTTCGGCAAACCTTTAAGCCCAAGGATTTTATTGGGTCCCATTTTTGTTTTACTTAGATCTACTGGAATAAAGAGGGGCTAAACACAAATACAGATTTGGAAAACCACATACAAGTTTGTGGTCATAATATAAGACCCCGAAGACCCCTATGATGAACGGAAACTTTGGACTTCGTGTTCCCTCGCCTGGACGCAGGTCACCGGGGCCCCACTCTGGAGCCAGGACTGGAGGGGGGGGCACGATGGCGAACGCCCGGTGGCCGGGCTTTTTCCCATGGAGCCTGGCTGGGCTCAGCCCGAAGAGGAAACATGGGTCCCCCCTCCCATGGGCCCACCACCTATGAGAGGGGCCAAAGGGGTCGGGTACAATGGGTGATGGGTGGCAGAGGTCCGATTCTCGGTTGCAGAAGCTGGCTCTTGGGACGTGGAATGTCACCTCTCTGATGGGGAAGGAGCCAGAGCTAGTGTGTGAGGTTGAGAGGTTCCGGCTAGAAATAGTCTGTCTCACCTCGACGCATGGCTCTGGTTCTGGAACCAGTCTCCTTGAGAGGGACTGGACATACTTCCACTCTGGAGTTGCCCACGGTGAGAGGCGTCGGGCAGGAATGGGCATACTTGTGGCTCCCCATCTCGGCGCCTGTATGTTGGGGTTTACCCCAGTGAATGAGAGGGTAGCTTCCCTCCGCCTACGGGTGGGGGAAACGGGTCCTGACTGTTGTTGTGCTTACGGACCAAACGACAGTTCAGATTACCCACCCTTCTTGGAATCCTTAGAGGGGGTACTGGAGAGTGCCCCTCCTGGGGACTCCCTTGTTCTGCTGGGGGACTTCAATGCTCACGTGGGAATGACAGTGAGACCTGGAGGGGCATGGTTGGGCGAAACGGCCCCCCCGATCTGAACTTGAGTGGTGTCCTGTTGTTGGACTTCTGTGCTCGTCACGGATTGTCCATAACAAACACCATGTTCAGGCATGAGGTTGTCCATATGTGCAATTGGCACCAGGATACCCTAGGCCGCAGTTTGATGATCGACTTTGTCATCGTTTCATCGGATCTGCGGCCGTATGTCTTGGACACTCGGGTGAAGAAATGCGGAGCTGTCCACTTACCACTACCTGGTGGTGAGTTGTCTCCAGTGGTGGGGGAGGATGCCGGTCAGACCTGGCAGGCCCAAACGTGTTGTGAGGGTCTGCTGGGAACGTCTGGCAGAATCCCCTGTGAGATGGAGCTTTAACTCCCATCTCCGGCAGAACTTTGAACACGTTCCAGAGGATGTGGAGGACATTGAGTCTGAGTGGACCATGTTCTGTGCCTCCATTGTCGAGGCGGCTTATCGAAGCTGTGGCCGCAAGATTCTCGGTGCCTGACACGGCAGCAACCCTCGAACCCGTTGGTGGATGGGTTAGTGACCCGTTGGTGACAGCAACCCTTCGGTGAGGGATGCCGTCAGGCTGAAGAACGAGTCCTATCGGGCCTTTTTGGCCTGTGGGACTCCAGAAGCAGCTGATGGGTACCGGCGGGCGAAGCGGCATCCAGCTCGGGTGGTTGCTAAGGCAAAAACTTGGGCGTGGGAGGAGTTTGGAGAGGCCATGGAGAAAGACTTCCGCACGGCTACGAGGCGATTCTGGTCCACCATCCGGCATCTCAGGAGGGGGAAGCAGTACAGCACCAACACAGTCTACAGTGGGGATCGTGTGCTGCTGACCTCAACTCGGGATGTTGTGGACCGGTGAGCAGAATACTTTGAAGACCTCCTCAATCCCACCAACATGCCTTCCAGAGAGGAAGCTGAGCCAGGGGACTCAGGGGACTCAATCTCTGGGGACGAGGTCGCCGAGGTGGTTAAAAAGCTCCTTGGTGGCACGGACCCGGGGGTGGATGAGATCCACCCAGAGTTCCTTAAGGCTCTGGATGTTGCAGTGTTGTGTTGGCTGACGTGACTCTGCAATATTGCATGGACATCAGGGGCAGTTCCCCTGGTTTGGCAGACTGGGGTGGTGGTCCCCCTGTTCAAAAAGGGGGACCGGAGGGTGTGCTCCAATTATAGGGGGGTCACACTCTTAAGTCTCCCTGGCAAGGTCTATTCAGGGGTCCTGGAGAGGAGGGTCTGTTGGATAGTCGAACCTCGGATTCAGGAAGAGCAGTGTGGTTTTCGTCCTGGTCGTGGAACACTGGACCAGCTCTACACCCTCAGCAGGGTCCTGGAGGGTGCATGGGAGTTCTGGACTGAGAGCTAGGCTTTCTCGTCTAACATCAGTGTCTGACCTCACAAAAGAATTATCAAAGGTAGGAACTTCTATCCTTTGCATCTTTAAGAGTACCAGAGTCACTGTTCCTAAACTCAAAAGAACTATGAAAAACCAACATGGTAGTAAAAACAGAAAGGTTTCTCCCTTTGCCCAAGAAGAATGAAACCAGGACTGGGGAAAATGAGGACTCTATACCAGCAGGGGGCAGCAGAGAGACACCCCTGCTGTAACTCCATCACCAATGAGCTATTCTGTGATTAATGGAGTGAAACATCAATGAACTGTGGCTCCCAGTTTATGATGTTGTAGTCAACCAAGTGGTATTATTGGGCATTTAAACATTGTGATGTTGAACAGACGGGGTGACCTCTCGACCTCTGTGTTTTCATTCAGTGTTTGCTACAACATCCTAAAGCTATAACCTTCCAAGAGTGAACACTATTACAACCTCTGCAGTTCTCAAGGACATTGCATAAGTAAAGAAAGCAATTAGATTTTACTGAAAACATACAGAAACAGACCCTGTGGAGAGTTTACACAAATAAATAAAGCACTCTGGGTTGGCCACATGGATGTGCTAGTACTGGAAGACTAATTAAGCAAACAACTTCAAATTCTTAACCTCATAGACCACAACCATTATATTATATTATATTATATTATATTATATTATATTATATTATACTTCTTGTTCTTGGTAAAGCCTTTAAGATCTCAAATTTTCTTGTAAAAAACTTAACTCTGTAAACATCTACAGTATAAAAATGTGCCTGGTTCTGCGTTAAAGCCAAAGCTGGAATTATCTGGAACCTTGAACTATGCATACAACACCTTGTCATGATAATGTAATCAATAGAGGCACATAACCAATTGAGTAATTTGGCAAACACTTGTCAGGAAACATTATATCCACATATATCATAAAATTGGTTTCCATATAGAAGGAAACAAAAATGAGCTCCAACACAGAACAAATTACTGAAAGTCGGTGTTAGATAGGGGATAGGACACTTGCATGAAGCTATTGATTCAAAGACAATTATGAGGATTTTAGAGAAACAAAACAGGCAACATCTTTTCATCCAAGGTTTTTTGTTATTTTTGAAGGACATGAACTAATTGCACACAGCTTTAAACACCAAAGCTTCAAAGACATAACATGTGTTCTTCACTGATTGCTGATGTCTAGATCTTTCTCATTGAAAAGGTTTGGCCTGCCTGAAAGAAAGTCTAAAATAAAGTCTCACACAAAACAGGGAGAGTGAAAATAAAAGGACACATTCTTTTCTCAGACCTTCATTAATGAATAAGCTCCGGAACATTTAGATCCAGGAAGAATGTGAATGTTGCACATTCCTCACTGCTACCTTATTAAAGCATAGCACAGTGTTAAATTTGACACTTGTTTGTGTTTTCTAATTAAAATGCATTTAAACATTTAAGTTCCTCTTTGAGCTCAATGGCAGCAAGATGCTAATGAAGTTACGGTACTTTGCTTCGTTGTCGCCTATTTTTCTGTGAGGAAAATGTTTTGTAAAATTGTTGATTTTTTTTTCCTGTACATATACATTTGTATCTTCAGCATACATTTTCCATAAAACCCCAACTGAATATTTATTTTTAGAATTAAAACAATTAAAAGCTATAGTCCTAAAACAGAGCCTTGTGGTGTTCCTATTTTTAATTGTTGATGGATCAGGGCTGGAGGTAATATTAACTAATAAGACATAATCACTTTCCATTTTAGCAGAATCTCACTTTAAATATTCTGAACTATTACTGTGAGAAACTGAGATTTGCCTTTAGTATTTATGCCTGTAAGCTGTTGCATCAAAGAAACAAAAAGTGAGAATTTGAAACTTTTATTACATTTTAGAAAGCTCCCAAAGCCTAAACAATGGATAGTGGTAGGAACATTATCAGGTCTATATTCATCATATGGTCTCCCTTCACTGAATTATCATTGAACCATTATCATGATCATTAGTATCACAAATTTCATCTCATAAATGCAATCTACCTGTGACAATAAATTCTAATATTATACATTTTGGCCACCTTTCTGGCTTTTCTGTTAGTCCTGTTCGTCCCCCTTCCCATAATCTTCCTCAGAGGGAGGGTGGGAGGTGAGGAACGACAGAAACGCAGAAGAGGAGAGAGAGTGTTGCTGTTTGTTGTTTCACACAGAGCGCCTGTGTCTTGGAATGAGCAGATGGTGGATCTGGCTGGCACTTGGGTGGCACATGCACATCCGCAGGAAGGCAAAAACAGTCATCCACTCCCCCCGTCCCCAGCTCCCTCTCCCTCGCTTTCTCTGAATGGCTCCATCTCACTCATTCCCCACTTACATCCACACACACAACACACAGCGACGCTTTAATCAGCACAACTTGTCCTTACCTCTCTGCATGCAGGAAAGACAGCAATATGTGTGTAGCGTGAGGCCGGGTTCAAGAGATGAGGGTAAGGTGCACGATTAGAAGCAAAGTGTGTTGCTCTCCTATAGCGTGTTTGACCTTATGCAAATCAGCAGCACCCAGTTAATCAAAGTTGCTCGCTAAATAAAGCATGCCTGTTTCTTTGTCCCAGTCGCTAGTAGCCAGCACAATGGCTTAATTATGTGGAGCAGAGGAACAAACAGCAAGCTATTGAAACTGATGTGTTGACATACTGTTGTGTGTGATTGTGCAAGGTTATTACTGTGCTCTCCCTGCTGCTCTAAGCAAAGAGAGCTAGGGCAGCAGAGAGAAGCACAGACTCTTTTGATGGAGATTCTGATTCTGAAAAAACAGCACAATGATGCATGTGCACTGTGATAGTTTTTTTTTAAAATAATAATAATTAGAAGCTCATTTTTGTTCTGATACATTTCAGTTGTGTTGTACAACCCATCAAAAAATACAGTAAATAGCTAACTTTAATGTGACTGGCATAAGAGTAGTTGTCTTGCATTTGGAAAATTGTAGGTTGGATTTCACCTTCGTCTACCACTGATCTACACGAATAGGGTTGGACATCTACCATATCGTTCGTCATTTATCATGATAAGAATCTTTGTCATGATGAATTTAAATTAATGATGTTTTTTCAAAAGAAAAAATTCTCCATATCATCTGTATTGTTAGTATCACAATTTCCTCCACTGTTTATTCAATAAGAGCATCAATAAAAAATAAATAATTTGAAAATATGAATTAATATAGTTACCGTGTGCATTTTAGTGATGCACACCATACGTCTTTATGTGACATGCTGTCCTATAGAAGCATAAATCTAAAAAAGTAGTGATGAATAGTTTCATCATCACTTTTATTGTTATTGCAGTAGTACCACAAAATATTGTGATAAAACTTTTTGTTCCTGGGCGAGACACAAACACCCCAACTTTCCAACCAATCTGCATATTTGTGTGTTTGTGCGTGTTTGCAGGTTGAATCTGGCTCTACTGTAAAGTGATTTGAGTGGTCAACCCACTTACTCTTCAGTCCTTGGTTCAATCCCCGATCCATCCCTAATCAATCACATAACATCTCTTTAAAGCTTGTGATTGTAATGTAAATAAATGTGAAAAGCTTCAATGGCTGTTAACACATTTGCAAAACATTAAAAAACGATTTCAAATATCTCCTTAAAGTGTTCTAAACACACCTTTCCATCTGTTCCACAAGTAACAATCTGGTATCCGTCTGGATGGTAGCACACAGTCCGGAAAAGAGTGTCGGTTTTGATCTTTTGACGGGCATGAAAGTGTCTGAACAAAGGTAGGCACAGAAGAACAATTGAACAGTTTAAAGAATTCAAGAGGAGTAGTTTTACTGATTTGCTTTTGAGCTAAAACAACATCCAGCCTGTCACACAAATTTCAAACAATGTGAACCCTCAAAGTCAAGTCTCTTATAATGGAATTGTTTAAAGATAAAGGCACTGAAGGTGGACAAAATAAATAGGGTCAGTCTGGAAGCAGTGTTGGACTACGGTCTCAAAAACGGTGGTTTCTTTTCTCCCAGTTTCTTTTCTAATTCCCAAGAGGAATTAGAAAATTCCTGTTGAGATGGATGAGGACAGTTCACTGATGACAAAAAGAAAAAAAAATCACAGCCAGAAGTAAGTACGTTTTTTTTTGTGTTTTTTTTTTATGAAAGGAAGCATGATGTCTAAAGATATTAAGCATGGGAGGGCTGTGCGGATCAGTTGGTCGAGCTGCAGTCATAGACATGGTTGTACTGGGCTCAATTCCCATTCTTAGCACATGTGCCTCATGTCTTCCCTATGTCAAGTCAATTTTCTGTTTAATGAAGAAAACTAGTGGAAAAAATAATTTAAAAAGTCATTAAGCTCAATAAGTATAATTATTGTATTCGTCCTCTTCAAGCCAGACATAAAGACCACACATTAGCAATTTATTCTTATAACAGACACAAAGTCTCATTTACATGTCTCATATCAAATTTCTAAAGTTTTCTAGACTACAATTTATTGGGTTCTCATTCCAAGTGTCATTTCTAAAGCAGAAAAAAAGTTTTCTGTAAAACTATTGCACATATTTCTATAGTGATCATATAGTTCAAATATGGAATCTGATAAAAGCTGACGTGGACAGAAGGACAGCGGACAGAATGTCTAGGTGGATGAAAATACTTAAATCTGATAGTTTTCCTTATTGTGTAGGAAAACTTCCTTCTCTTTGGCACCATTAAGTCATGTAAGGATGGTTTAATTGAACCCCACGATGAAATTATGTAGTAATATGCTTTGACACATCTTTTCCACTTCACATGATCTCAACAGAATCAAATTTGTTGTGCTGTAAGAGTAAGTATGACATATCTGTGTGTGTGCATGCTCTTTCCAGTGCTGAAGTGTGCAATGTAGTCTCCAGATGGGCTACTTACACTAAGTCCCAGATGATGCAGAAGCCATCGGAACTGACTGTGACGCATTCTTTGTCATCGCTCTTCATTCTGAGACAAGACACGGGCCTTCTGTGCCCCACCATGATATTCAGTATTTGGTGGGTATGAGGCAGCAGTTCCCACACATGCATCTGCAAATGAGACGCAAACACATTCATCTCCATTCCTTAGTCTTATTTTGTTAAACAGATACAACCTATTAAAGCATCTCATTTTCTTAATTTGTAGCATTTTGTAAAAAAAAAAAAAAAAGGAAAAAAAGACTTCAATTTGTGCAACCACAAAAGGCGCCACTGTCTGAAAATGTTATTTTTTCCTGTGTTCATCTCTTGAACTGAACATTTTATCTGGAGAGTGAATATCGGAATATACTGACCTTCCCTTCTCCTCCTCCACTGATAATTCTTTTGCTGTCCTTGGTGCCAGCAATGGCTGTCACCCCCTGTCTGTGAGCGTTGTTAATTACTACCATCAGCTGCCCTTTCATTCCAAACCTACGGATATTGCCATCGCTCCATGCTAGAACAGAATAAAAATTGGTATTTCAAGTGTTGTGAAGGTAAGAAATACTTTGCACTAGTGGGTAACTTCTGCATAGCCGAGACTGAGATGGATGAACCAGAGTTTTATGTTGCTTTAAGATGGATACAGTGTAATACATTTAGAGTATTCTCACAATGCAACCCAGGACTGGTCTGATTTTAATTACATTTTTATTTCTCATTTGCTATTTTACAAATTAAATAACAAACGACAGAAAATACTTTCTAAAAAATTTTTAATTTCAATCTTCTTTTCTGGGAGTTGATGCAAATTCAGGGTTGACACTCTACACAGCTTTCTAAAAAGTAAATCGCCATAAACAAAAAATTTGATTTAGCAATAAAAACGATTTATAACCCAGTCCTATTACAATCCCAATCTTCAACGTAATTTATTAGACATTTCATGTCCAGTGTTTTAGTCAAAGACCACGTAGTGTACAATTTGTGATGTGGAGGAAAAAATAAATAAATAAATCCATGTATCATTTTCCTCCCACTTTACACTTTGTGTTGGTCAAACACATAGGATCCCAACAAAATATGTTGAAGTTTGTAGTTGTAATGTGATAAAATGTAAAATGCATCCTGAAGAATTAATACATTTGAAAGACTCTGTAGATGCACTGTCTGAATCTCACCACTGATGATACTGCAGTCATCATGCATGAAGTCTATGGCGTTGCAGGTCACGTTGGGAACAGTGATGCGCAGCTGGTCTTTGGGCTTGCCTACCATCCACACTCTGATTTCTTCCCCAGAGCAAGTTGCAAATAGCTTAGAGGTGGCACTACCACACAAAAGTAACAGCGAGCGTCAGGTATTGACCTAATGTTTGCTTGGCTTCATAATAGATGTTGCATAAGTATGTCACCCTCTAGTGAGCAAACTAAGGAACTGACGTAATGTTGAAAAAATGCTTGGATTATTGTAAAACAGGGAAATCAAACTCTAATATACTGTTGGTCAAACAGAAGAAGTTCAGATATTACATGGTAATACATGATAAACCAAATGTCCAATGAAAAACAGAATTTTCAAAATCCTATGCAGCTTTCCCTATTTGTAATTTAATTGGAATCCTATTTTCACAGGCTCACAATAATAAGATTAAGTCCTCTGCATGAGAATTCAAACATTCACATGCAAGTAGAAAGAAAATGTGAATAAAGAAAACATTAATCAAAGCTCATTTTTCTCCACTTTGATGTACTGTAATAGCCTTTGGTTCAAGCAAGATACCTGAAATTTCTTCTATCTATTTGACTGGCAGTGGCATGAGGTCACTATTGAATGCACATAGAAGAGGGGACGGGGGCTTGTGGTTCCTGAATGACATGTGAATACATCATTGATTTGTATTATTAGTGGAACATGTGCTGTCCAGCAGCAGGCCAACTGTAATAGACATTTAGGATTATTTTTGGGGCAAAACATAATTGCGTTGGAATGACTTTGTCACCTATGTTGTAAAACCTGCAGCTTGTGGAGGTTTATGAATTCCCCTGCAGGAGAAATGCATCATTAGAACATTTTCTTGGATGTAAGATAACTGTTGCGACTGAAATTGAGAACCAAATCTGTTTCTGTCAAAATGTAAATGTGAGACAGGCCAACACAAGAAGTGAAGGACGCTGAAACTGATGTGCTGCTGCTTTCTTCTAAAACACCGTCTGAAAATTGTGGCAGACATGGAAAAACAGCTGGAAATCAGAAATTCTGACAACTTCAATAACTTTAAACACTTGAACAGAGAGTTGATATTTTTTGTTTTGGTGGGAGCTCACTCAGACAGAATAGAGGTATTAGACTGGATAGGCTAAACCTAAGCTCATAAATAATTCCAGACAAAAGATTTTTTTGTCCTCAGTGATGTCTTTGACTTTCCCTGCCTGAACCGCCTGAGTGAAACTTACTGAGGAAGGGCAACGTCCTTGACAGCGCTCCTGTGGCCTGTGGATATGAGCTCAGCTGTAAAATCCTTAAAACGGAGCCGGTACATCTGAGCCTCCTCTGTGCCGACATAGAACTGCTCTCCCCCTTCGCTGATGGCAATGGAAGTCACTGCGTTTTCCAGTTGGATTTCCCTATCGGGGGATATGGAATTAGCAGGTTTTACTATCAGCTGAGAAAGATCCAAATGGTGAAAGATGAGAATTACCTGACAGGTTTGAAGTTAATCTGGGAGCACAGAGCTAAGATACCAGATCCAGAGCCAACAAGCAGGTCTCCAGATTCCAACAACTTAAGAACATTGATTCCCTTAACACAAAACATGATTTATATCATCTATCAAGCTGGAAAAAGGTATTCAAGATAATGAAGACCATGTAACACAACAGATGTTGAGGAGAAGTTTATATGTAGCATTCAATTTATCCTTCAAAATAGTGACACTATAGCACAGTGTCAGACCTAACTTAATACATGGCCATCCACCTGACAGGACAGGAAATATGAACTAAGAACTGAGATCTGATGTGATTAATGCAGAACTAAATTAGTTTTAAAAACCTAAAACTCTTGACAAGATAGCCAGTTGCGGAATAACGTAAATAAATGGTGTCATTCCCATAATTCATCATTCATTTGCAGATACAATAAAATCCTTGACATGAGTGCTTGCTTGTATTTCCTAATGAGCATTTCATCAGGATAACTTTACTTTCGGAGAATGCAGCGTTAGAACTAAAAGAGAAGTGGATGTGAAGACTTACATGGTTGAACTTTGCTTTACCGGGACCACAGATGCTCAGAATTTTCCCCTTTACGTCGATTTTCATTATGTCTCCACTTGAAGTAGCACAGTACATATATCGATTATCCTCTGAAATCTGTGTAAAAAAAAAAAAGAATTTCAAAACAGCACAACTGCACGTTTTACCTAATTACCTCTTATGATTTCATTAATATTTTAATTTCTGTGCAATGGAAGCATTTCACAGATAACGTAAACATGGCTTCATACCTCGATACATGACACATGTCTCTTCAGCATGTTTGTCCAGCAGTCGGTGGGCAAGATCCTTTCGTTGACAAACTTCCAGACTCGCAGTGTTAGGCTGGCATAAAAATAGCAGTACCAATGAGACACATTTTGCTGATTGAAAACTATATGGATCTCATCATCACTGACAAGCACAGCAACCAGCCAAACAAATTAACTAATATTGACTTATTACACTGTGTCTGTCTATAAAAAAAAAACCCAGTACAACTGAAATTCTAAAAAAATTCAAAATTTGAAAAGAACCACTAATATAACTGGTTTTCAAATTGAGGCACAATTACCAGTGGTTGTATTGGTTGCCTTTAATAATGCTCAGAAGAAATCTTTCTAAATATTATCTGACTGTGACGTAATGATTATAATGAAATGAGGAAAATATGGAGGTATAGCTGCTTGTACAGTTTTTTCATTTATCTCCGCAGCTCAAATGTGGACTTGAATGATATCCAGCCCAGACTGACCATCTTCTAGTTTCATGTTTAACAATCAGTGGGACTTTTTTTTTTTTGGTTTTTGGTCACCAGGCTAAATGCTACTAGTAAAACTAACTAATGACATTGTGTTTTCTCCATTTTATATTTTCAAACACTTCAAGTGCAAGGAGGCCATATTGGATTTTAGGTTAGATTTGGGGAGAAACCATCCAACTTTCTAACTCATGATTCCAATTTCTAAGAACTTAACTGGTAATTTTTTTAAACTGTTAACTTGGAAATTGAAGTAAAACGAGTCAGCTTATTAAAGTGCATCATTACAGGATCATACAGAACCAATAAATAAGAAAAAATTTTTTGTAATAAAATAGTAAAACAAACTAAATGCTTCAAGTGTTGTTGTACTTTACAGAAATTCTATTCATTATATGCTTCAGAATGATGAGACCATGGTATTTTTATTCAGTGTTATCAGACCATGAAAACATACCTAATACAGTTCCAACACATCCTAGAATGAGAGGAGATACCGTCCACCCACCTGCCAGCCGAAGCGAAAATGGTATCGTCAGTTTTGGAATATTCCACCACGAGGCAGTGACCTTGAGCTGAAGCTTTGTTCCTACAGATGAGCTGCTTGGTCTCAACGTTCCATACAAAAATCCTGAGAAATACATAGCAAATACCTTGCATATATCTTAGTCATCAAATGTTCATCCTGCTGCTCTTGTTCCTGCATGGTACTCAGATTTTACAGGGCTTTCAATCTTGTAAGACTTTGCTGTTTACCGGCAGTCATCTTTGCCCCCAAGAGACACCAGGTATTTTTCACTGGGAGAGAATGCGACTGATTCAACCTTGGTGTTGTGGATCCGCAGCTCGACATGGATTGTTCTCTCTGCATAATTCCAGATAATCACTGGAGCCTAGAGAAAAGTAAAACTGGAATTGAAGGGCATAGAAAATGCTATACAGTACAAAGACTTGTGAGTGTGGCTACCTGAAAGCCCATAAAGTTGACCTGCCCAGAGGCGATGTACGATCCACTTTTGGACACAGAAATGCAGGAGACGTTGTTTGAGTGTCCATCTAGAAACTCTAGCTTCCCATCCTCAATTCTTTTCAGGACAATAATACTTCCCAGAGGATAGATAAGGTGCTTCCTGTCTGGATGGAGCTTTAGGCCAAAAGGCACTTGTCCTGATAAGCAATACATTTCATGAGGATAAATACTGCGAAGCATAAACACTCTCAAAGCTAATTTAAATCAGCCTTACTTGAAAATTGATACCTCTTAAATGTCTCAAATAAAGATTGAAATATACAACAATATATTTAAAAGCATACTTTGTGAACAGCAGAAGTGTCTGTGCTCTTTTTAGCATTTAAAGTTGACAAAGTCCATAATTGAAGTGAAATTATTTTTTTTTTTATTCTATAAAGAGTGTAAGTTTGGACACTACATCAAAATCCAAAATACTGTATGGTTGAATGGTAATTAAGGTTCAGGAAGCAAATAGAAAGTACATTATAACACATATTATATCCAGAAGAAATTTTAACTGATGGTATTGATGCCAAAGGCATCATGTCTTATTCATAGTTTTGAGATCTTTATTGTTTCCCTAAACACATTCTTCGTCAAATCCAACACTTTGCTTGCACCATGTACAATCTAAGCAGAAAAACTGCCTTTTTGTCAAAGAAAATAAAAAGGGAAAAATTATAGAAATAAAAAAAATGAACCTTAAAAAGAACTATACAACACAGCAATGTTTTTAATAGACCTATGGGAAAAATCTATTTTAATATTTTAGGTGAATTAATGTATTCTCTGAATGTTAAACTTCAGGGGAGTATTAACTACAAATGAGCATTAATGTTGGTAGGAAAACCTACCGTTGAAACCGATAAGAGCATCTAATTCCAGAGGAATGGTTTTGCTTCCCATGGCTCAAAAACTGAACATCTCAAACACGACGTGTTAAAAAAAACTAAGTAAGTTAACTTTTAAAATATTGCTTTCTATAAAGAATAACGCGCTCTTTTATCAACATGACTCAAATTGGCATCTGGATTATGTGCCAGTCAAACGGTTACCTAGCGACGAGATGCAAAGTTAACGGCTGCCCGAGTGGTTTCAACGCCGTTGCTGTAATGCACGGGCTTTCCTGGGCTGACGCTCAGGGGCTCACGACGCTGCTTCCGATTTTCACGACAACCGGAAGCTGCATCTGAAAGGGCTGGGGCACTTCCTGTTTTGGTGACTGTAATTTAAGTACTCTGAAAAATGTCTCTCCTCCTCCGGTCCTTTCCATAATCCTTACTTAATTTGCCAGCACTTTGTTTCGCTGATGCGGAGGAAATCGCAGCGGTGAATTCGCCCACCAACAAATGTGTGAAAGGATACAAGTTCTTCCACGAAAAATATATCCACAGCTATCAAGGTAAGAAAAGACGTAGCTTAGCGAGCTAAACGCTAGCTACAATATATGAACTATATAAACATAATAATGATAATGAAGTCTAACTTAGTTTGCTAAATTACGTGGAATATTGGAGACAGACATAGTTTAAACGTTTAAATTAGATTTTGACATTCTGAAATGTATTTGCCAGTACAGTTTGTGGAAAAACAGCATGCTAGAACTTAGTTATGATATACTAGATGACGCTTGATGTTGAAACTATGTTTTACTTCTACATGCGTGTAGTGTCAAATATTATCCAGGGACAGGTAGTTGTCTAGATGCTTCAGATCCATGAAGAAAAATGAGGAACCGCACAAGCTGCAGGTTTGAAACGGTCAGAAAACCTGTTGGCACTTGTTCGTTAGTTCAAGTTCCTGTTCATGTTTGACAGCTGAAGAACTTTCACGTACGACTTCTGGACTACTCGGAGCTTATTCTAACATCTTCCTGTTCAGTGGTTACTATTTGTTTTCTGTTGCGGTTGCAACAGTCTGTGTTTTTTTTTCTGCTGTTGTTGAACCTTACCTTCAAACTAGAATCTATTACTTATTTAAAGCTAAACATGCTATATGTATTGATGTATATATGTGTTGCTAAAACACTTGTCTATTTTAGATATCACTGGGTGTTGGAAAAGAAAAGGCTGAATTATTGGATTATACAAATTTGATGAAATAATGAAAAGAGAAAGCAAACAAGATGTATAAACTTTGCAATCATGTAGTTGCACTTCTTTACCAGACTGCACACTACTCCCAACTCTAGCTGCCAACTGTTCTTCCTGCACTGGCCTGCAGAAGTGATTTACAAAGATGGCACAGACCAAGAACACAAATAAGAAAAAAAGAGTGGAACACATTGTCCTGTGGTATGTGATATCCTACCATATACTAAATATACTACATATACTAAATTACATATACTGTCATATATATGATCTTAAAATAACAGTACTATAGTTATGTACACAATTTATTCCTCCTTTGATTGTGTCGCACAGCCATTTACATTCCTTTCCCACCTGTATTTTATAATTGCCATATAAAATTTGTTGTAATCTCAATATTGTGTCAAATATAATTTCTTTTTTGTAGGCAATGAGAAAAATACAGGCTCAACTGCTATCATTTAGTTTTATTTGCAAGTTGGGTAAAATTCTAAACTGTGCCAAATCAGTCCCATTATGTCCTAAGAAATTGCTCACCCATCCCTTTATTTGTTCTTTAGTTTGACATATCTTTATGTGTATTTCTTGTAAGGGGATACATCCTGAGCCTGTCAGCGACGTGGTGGTGCGGAAACTATGGGGAAATATCTCCACTCCACAATTTACAGAGCTTACACAGGTATAACTTTTGGTTTATTTTTTTGTATCTATGTTTCCTGTGTCAAAACTTATGATTATTATGATTTTGTCACTGATGTTTGTAGGACCACTTCCAGATCCTGACATTCTGGCATCAGGAGAAAAACTACACCAGCTGGAGTACCAACCACTTATTGCTCTTGTCCTAAATGGTCTTTCAAATTTGGAGCTGGTTCCATCCAAATTTGGTCCTGTGCCACAGGGTTCACCAATGTCTTATCAGTGCCCACCTTAGAAGTCCTCTGGTAGCATCATTCTGCACCACATGGCTCCAGACTTCCCTTCTCTTCCTTTGATGCTGCATAGTCTTCCGAATATGTTTTGTGCCCACACTCGGTCAACTTATGCATCTTCAGTCTCTGCAAGTGTCACTGGAAATGTCTTATGAAATAGAGGCCAGAACAAGAGAGCAGTCCGCATGTCCTGCATGGGTACATCTTCGACAGCCAAGACTTACTGCTAGCCGTTTCCGTGATGCTTGCAGAGGAAGTGCAGAGGAGGAGTCTGCTGCCACAGCACTGGCATCTCGGATGATCAGGGGGTCCACTAGACAAACTGCCGCTGATAGGTATTTTTCCTTTCGAACCTAAATAAAAGAAAGAACCACAGACAACGTATTATGAATTTTATAGCCAAGCTTTTGCAAAAGGAGAAAACACAGAGAACTGCTCCTCTGACCAGTTCACCATGTGTTCTGAAACTCTGCAGTAGAGCTTGTCTTTTTATTAACACAAGACAAAAGCAAAGGGGGCTGGTGCTGATAAGATTAGAAGCCCCCGAAACGAACACAATCAAACACAGTTTTACGACTAAGGAATTTCTACCTAGGGGACAGTCAGGAAAAACAACAAAGGTCGTAAAACTTCTGATATAATCAACTAGCAACCCACTTCCTAGGTGTGATAACTAATCAAAGGTCTGAGAAACACATTGTTAACTGTTTCACATGAAGATAAACAGACAGTAGTGACTTCCAGGTCAGTTCATACACACATAAGGAAGAGAATCACTTTAAAAGAAAATCACAATGTTCTTTAGACTGAATGTAATCTAAAGGAATAATAAAATGATAATACATAAAAATCTCTAACAGCCGCCATGAAGCGTGGTCTGCAGATAGAGTCTAAGGTGCTGGCAAACTAAGCTGAGATGTTGAGGGTCAATGTGCTCCCTGTGGGATTCATTGTTCGCCCTGACACATCATATCTTGGTGCAACTCCAGATGGCAGGGTGTATGACTCGTCAGAATCACCCCCGTTTGGACTGGTTGAGGTAAAAAGCAGTATGAAGAATGATGTGTCTCAGGTTGCTCACCTCAAGGTTCAGGATGGCCATGCTATTTTGAGGCGTTCACACACATACTACTGGCAGGTATAGGGTCAGCTGGAAATCACCGGATTGGAATGGTGCAACTTTGTCAAGGACACGCTAACAACAGTAACTGTTGAGCGGGTGTGGCGTGATGAGTCTTTCATTGATCAAATGAAATCTAAACTGGACTTATTTTACTTCAACACCTTCATTGATGTGTTCATGTCAATGCAATAAGAATTATAAAAAGTGTAACTTACCCTTTTGTTCCTTTGCATTTCAAATATCCAATCTCAAGCTGTGTGAATCACTGTAAGTAGTTGTTACTCATGAAACATACACAGATGTGCAAATTTCTTTAAAAGGCAGTTGCATAATTTACAAAAATGTGTTTTCTTAACTGCAGTTGTCTTGTAACCTGTGTTTTAAAATCGCTTCTTCTTAAGGTTGTCTCAAGTATTTGCAACTGTTGTTTAGATTTGATATATATTAATTTGCAGCATAATTTAAATCAATGTATGGTGTACAATTATAAGATATGAAATAGTTAAGGGTTTTTTGTTTTTACTAGATATTGTAAATTGTACTCGATTTGTTTTCCTTGCAATTCAACTTAAACAAGAAAATACAAAAAAATAGTACAGTATGCTGCTCAAGTGTGTATTAATTGAATATCTTTTTTTAAAGTCTAGACATTCAAATAACTTTTTACATAGCACTACAACAATTAACATACAGAAATAATTTAGTCTGGAACACAAAATGGGCCTTGATAATTTGCCAAAACACAACAGTTGTGCCAGATTTGATTGACAGTTCCTATTAAAGTGAGAGGCACCGGAGAATCCCAGATGTGGTAGCACTTTACTCTAGCGATTGCTCGCTCTACAATGATCCGCAGTCGAGCAATGGTCTGGGTCTCCTCTGTCTCTTTCTTGCTGAACTGGCCAGGATGCCTAAATGGTGGAATGATGAGTTTGGCTCCAACTTCATGTAGGAGGTCTTGAATGAGGAAGCCTTTATCTGCCATGACTTCATCTCCCAGCTCAAGCAAAGGAAGGATTCCACTGACCTTCGTTATTTCTTTGTCTGAGATGCAGCCTCTGTACAACGCTGAAATAAATGTCACCATCCCACAGGGTGCAACTCCAATCAGCCCTTTCAGAGTGATGTGGTTCTTGTAGGCAGAGAACGTTTCAGACTGTAAGGTGAGGAATGATGGCATCTCCAGAGCAACTTTGGTGCAGTCCAAGATGACACGGACATTTGGAGAGAACTTCAGAAATCTCTGAGGCATACTGGCTTTTACTTTCTCACGACTAATCCACAGGTTGATGGAAGAGAACACAATGAAGAGGTAGTTGGCCCAAGTGATGGTCACTCGGCTTACAGTTGCTATGCTGACTTGAAACATGTCAGCAATGAGCTGCTCCTTCATGCCCACTGCTACCTTGAATGAGTACATCAGGAACTCATCAATCAGAGGCATGCAGCGGGCAGGGCTGGCTTCAGCACATGCTTCCTCTCCAAGTTTCTGTGCTGTGGTCCAGTACACAAGGTGTGATGCAGAGGGCGCAATGGACTCCCAGAAGACCCGGAACACACATTCAGATGGAAATTTGGTGTAGAATCGGATCTGGTCATCAGAGGCGCAGTAGCGGCTAAAGAGTGTGGCAGACAAATCCACGTTTTGAAGTCTGGCCTCCAACTCCTTGATATAATCCAGAGCTTCATCAAGTGCACCTGTAAAACCACAAAATAAAATAGCATAACATACGGTCAGCAAGAAGTTTTAATTGTATAGAGGTAACATTACTTCTGTGAAGATCAATACATGTTGTGAGTCGGAGCATGTATGTACTATATACATAATCTCTCCACAAAATTGTGGTACATAACTACCATATTTTTGTGGTAGTTATGTACCACAAAATACATATCTACCACATAATCTCATAATAATGATTTCATTATTACGTGAACATAATAATCAAATTATTATAGTAATAGTTATATTTGCCTGAAATTATCTTACATAGCAAATGTATACAATGTACTATCTTAATTTAACGTTTACCTGCGGGTGGATGTGCCACATAATCATGGTCCGCAGTAGCATCTTTAGCCTGGCTAGCTTTCTGAGAGAGGACAAACTGCCGTTTCTTAGCCCTCTTAAAAGCAGACTCCCTCGTTGCTGGTGCAGTGAAGTTATTCCAGGCAAAAAGGGAAGGAACAGCTCCGCTTCTAAGGCGGCTGATGGTGGATCCGCTAACAAAATCCTCCAGTGTGAAATGGCGGCTACATACGAACGTGCTCCCTGTCTTTATGCAAAAGTCGGGACCTTCATCTCTACGGATCGCGTGGATCCACTGCCTCCGTTGGTCCGGGTCCGTTGGGAACGAATGATAGGACAGATATGGCTGTTTTCTTGCCCCACATGAACAACCAGGGACTGAACAAAAACAACTGCGCCGAGATTGAGCCATTTTCCAAGCCTTTTAATGCTAACGCGATAGCCACCGGAAGTTGTCAAACCCCACATCCGCATCCGCAAAACCCGGAAGCGTGAAATAGGGGTTTGCTTGCGTGTGCTTTCGTGAATTCGGACACTAGTGTAGTCCCTGGCTCACAGAACGAAACTTTGGAAGCACTGCAACTGCGATGTTATTGTAAGGCCCACCCATCTCGGGTGATCTGCAACTATTTTAGCCTTCAGTCTAGCTAAGTAAAAGTCGTTTAGAGCCGCAAATATTACATGACCTTTTAAAGAAAGTCAACTTATAATTTTCATAAATATCTACTACAGCAAAGTTTGACGGGTTGTGAATAAGACTGACATGACACCGTCATACACATAACACCTGTCATGAACATGAGTAAGTCTTCATGAATATTTATGACTGTTGTCATAAAGTGTCATTTGGTAAATCATGACACTTTTAATACAAAGTTGACATTATTCAAAATGTCTTTGTTATTACAACTTGACATTAACCAAGACATCATGATCTGACATAAATTCGTTATAAAAGTATTATTGATTAAACTGTGGCTTTATGTTATTAAAGCTAAAGTTTAATCAGCAATACTTTTAATATTACCAGTTTAATATAAGTAATATTTTATTTCCATGCTGTGCACTTCTGTTAAAGCACCATGAAACTAAACAGGTAGAGGTTTGCCATTGTAACACAATAGGTGAAGTATTTCACACTTTTGTGCAACATTGTGTTGGATTATTGTAAAATTACAGTGAAATATCCTGAAGTTCATAGTTGCAATGTGATGAAATGTGAAAGAAAAAAAATTAAAATATGAATACTTTTTAATGCAATGTATGAACTGTACAGAAGATTTTAAAAAATCTAAGCTGTCAATATTTCAATGTACTATTTTCATAACTCAAACTGTTATTCACACCTTGGCATCATGTTTTTATGTAACTGAATGCTGTATAGGAGCTCTTCACTACAGACCTACAACATATGTATAAAGAAATAAAGCACATATCAGTGAGCACCTTGCAACATTGACTACATAATGCATAAAACTGCATTGTTATTAGTGAATATTAAAAACATGATTTGGTTGCGACAAAACAGTCAGTTGTATTTGGGCTCACATAAATACACTTGAAATTTCAGTTACTGGAATAAAGCAGGGAAAGATGGTTCACTCTAGATCTGAATGGTACATGTGAACATTAAGTCAATAGTCCATATAAGCGCGAAAACTACAAGCCACAGAGCTGCTTGATTGTCTCTCAAGGAAATCTAATTAGGTTCACAACTTTCTGGATTTCCAGAAGGTCCTGCGAAACTTTCCAAATCCTCTGAAGGTTCTGATGCCGCCTGTTTGTGAGCGTGACTCCTTCTGTGCCTACTCAGGGAATGGCTCCAGGAGAACCTGATGCCACATGTAAGGCACATGTAAGGTTTTTCTCCTGTGTGCACACGCTGATGCTTCGTCATCGAATTGTACCTGTTGAATGTCGCGCCGCACTCGTTGCAAATATATTTCTCAGACTTAATGTGGACGTTCTGCTCGTGCTCCTTCATGTTGCCGAGCTGGGAGAAGCCTTTGCCACACACAGGGCACAGATGGGGCTTCTCTCCTGAGTGAGTAAGTCCATGAAGGATCAGGTCCTGACGGGAATAAAATCTTTTGCTGCAGACAATACACTTGTGGGGTCTTTCTCCTGTGTGCTTCTTCATGTGTCTTTTGAGTCCCTCTGAGCGGGAGTAGCTGCTTTCGCACAGAGTGCATTTAAAAGGTTTCTCCCCTGTGTGGGAACGGGAGTGGCGTCGCAAGGAGGAGGCCTTGAAGAAACACATTCCGCAGTCGGCACAGCGGTGAGGTTTCTCCGGCTGTTCCTCATGCGTTTTTTCGTGGGCTTTGCAGTGGCCTGCCTCAGAGAATCCCTTTCCGCAGACAGGGCAGGTATAAGGCCTCTCCCCTGTGTGAACCCTTATATGGCGAAGAAGTTTATGGAGTTTATTGAATGTCTTCATGCAGAATGAACACTGATGAGGTATTTTTGGTGTTCTTGAGTGCGTGCGTTGATGTCTCGCTAACCTTGAAGGCCTGTTGAACACTTTCTCACAGTCAGGACAGGGATGCTTGTTGGTTCTGCTGTGGGTATTTTGGTGTCGAATCATCCTCTCCTCCTGAGTGAAGTTCTTCTCACAATGCTGACATTGATAAAGCATTCTTGGCTTCCTCTCGTGGATAGGTTTATGCCTCTCCACCTTCGATGGCCTGTCGAACATTTTACCACAAGTGGGGCAAGGGAAACACTTGTTGGATTTATTTATTTTTGGTTGTTTGAAATTCTCTGGGTCGGTGTCAGTGGAAGAGTCGCTGGAATCTGACTCCAGGTCAACGTTCACCTCCACAACTCCAAAACCTGTGGATCATACAGAGCAAAATCAATATTTTGAAAAATTCCAAGGTAGAACATATCTGTTTTCATCAGAATCAGAACAAGCGTGATGTTTTCCCTGTTTTGTGTTTCATATTTGACAGATAAAAACTGAAACTAATTGCCTGTTTTAAATGTGGTTTGGTATATTTTTAATGGCTACTGCTGAAAGAAGTTCTTTTGTCTGGTAGAGCAACATACTGGTACCGGGTTAGCAGTAGTTTTTCAGGGCTGGGGTCAGCGTTTGTATCAGTTGGAACACAAAGAACTGGTGGCAAAGTCCCTTGTTCGCACTTTAAAGGGCTTTCACACAGAGTGCCAAGTTATTCTTCTACAAACATGTTTGGATTATTATCTGCTACACTGTATTGACAGGAAACCAGTGTATCCACATACTGTCTTCAGATTCAGATTTTGGTTCAGGTGCGGCGTCTGGGCCCATGGCTGCAGACTGTAGATAGACAACAGAAGCACATGAGGTCAGTACATCACAGAGCAACACAGAGACATATAGGACAAACACTCCGGCTCACACGTATTTGCACATATAGTAAATTAGAGTCTCCACTAAACCTAATTTAACTTCCCTTTAGAATCAATAAAGTACTTTTGAAATAAATTCGAATATGAACCTACCATACAGACTTTTGTACTGTGGTAGGAAACTGGAGAAAAGCTACACAACACATTTACATGTAAAACACGAAAACTGCACACAAAACAGTAGAAGTTTGAATTCAGGACATTTTTGCAGTGAGAGGACAATGCTAACCATAGTTCAACAATTTATTTTACTTATGTGAAGTAAAAATGAATTGCATCAGTCATGTGCCATTCTATTGTAAAATAATTCAAATCAAGAAAGAGTGTCTGTATGCCATTGATTTATTCCTGACGCTTATTTATATGGCTGATATTGGAACATCACTTTTAACTTTTGAGGCATAAAGGGGAAAAAGGGTAGCAGCTTATGTGTGAAAATATAAGCTTGACTGCACTCTCTGGTGGACAATCTATGCAACTGCAATATTACTCTAAAAATAATTAGAAAAATTATTGGATCTATATTTGGATTTCCGCACTAAAGTATTTTACTATCACCAATATACATACATAAAAAACAGCAAAAATGTAATGTAAGCTGATTTGCTTTCCTTGTGTTTTTACTTAAATTAATTTGTGTATTACTGGAACATAGTTGTAAGGAAAATACATGTGATTCTTAAATTATGACAACAAAAATGAAACATATTTTTCCGCAGTAAATATTTTGACCTTTTTTCTTATTTGACTGCTACATGGGTGCGAGAATGAATTCTAAATGAAGTGATACATTTCATTTAGACAAAATGTGTAATACATTTATTTAAAATAAAGTGAGGCAAATTATTATCGACGTACTAAGATCAAAAAGACACCCAGGTTAAAAGGTCTGTATAAGATGCCAGAGCAAGTGATGGAGTGACCAAAGCTATTTCTGTTTGACTACACCAACGCCTTTCTGCCCCTCATCTACTTGTTGCGCAATGACAGTCAGTTGACTGAAAACAGGCCTCTACAACTTCACCTTGCTTATAAGATAAAAAACAAACACATCGTTTTGAACAGTTATCATGGTGTAAAAACTAAGAAGCATAACCTGTCACTATTTGTGAGATAATACTGTTTCAAAACCACAAGAGGAAAGTTAATAATAGTCCCAAGTATGTTTCACGGTTAATTACAGACTGGCTACTGGGGTAAATGTCTTCCAATAGCTGCTTTTTATGTTTGATTTATTCCAAATGATGCAGAATAGAAAAGTTTTTGGTTTTTTTAAGCCAGTATGTATTTAACAATCATATTGCTAAAATTGTAATAATAAAGATTATTATTACAATAATAATAATAATTATTATTATTAATTATTTAGCAGCAGTGGGAATCATTGTTCATTTCTGATTTTGAATAAAAGCGTAAGAACATGGTATAACTTTTAGTTCAATTATTATCACACCACCATGAAACAAAGGCACTTTGACTTAACATTTACAGTTATCATACCCAGAGAAACTAATGTAAAACCCATCCCTAATGAATGTGGTTTTTATTTTTGACTTAAACCCTAAACATTTTACCGATTTCTTTATAAACTAGGAATTTCAGAAAGTGAGGAGAAATAACATCTTGCAACACTTCCCGAATCTATAGTTGCAGGCATACGAAATGTAAATCACGAAATCGAGGGACTAAAGAGAGGTATCATGATAGCAGCTTATGTATCATTAGGTGCTTTATAATTGAATAAAACGACATGGACATATCTTCGACTACAAATGTAGAAACCCAACTGTAGTCTAGTCTGCTTTGGGTTGTATTATTTTTTATTCTACTTAACACAGCTAACTGTAAACAGTTAGGTTTCTGCAATACAGGCTGCGTGCGGAGCTAAATTGAAATTGTGAGCTAATATCTATACTTTAGCATCTGAGCTCGCTAGTAAACACAAAGAAGTCATTTGATAATTAAATATAAACTCGATACCAGGTAGCCTGTCCTGCAGATAACAAAGATCCCTACGCCACCCAGGACGACAGTTTTTTGGGATACAAACAGGGATGAAGCTACAGCCAAGCTAAGCACGCTAAAGCTAACGTCGACGTGTTAGCTAAAACAATATAATACAGGAAGGACAGAAAACCAAATCCCACCTCTCGGATAAACCTAAAGAAGGCTCCGTTATGTATTCTTTCGACTGCAGCTTAAGTCTAACCTCCACCAAAAGGAGGAAGGGAGAAACTGTAGCAACTCTCCAAAGGGTAAACCACAGCAGCTCTGTGTGATGCTCGTTACTCCACGTGAAACATTTGTGGCTCAACGTAAATTCAAGAGTCACACACGGTAAAGAGCTAGTTGGGTTCTTTTTGAAGTATTTTTATTTTATTTGTTAAAATGTGTATAATGTTTAATGAATTCACAAGTCATACAATGATTGCCAATGGAATTTCCACAATTTTTCACTCAACACTTTAGATACGTCTATCTTTTAGTTCAAACTGTCCTAGAAGGCAGCACAAGCTTTTGAGCAACGGTGAAATAGTCATGAAACCATTGTATGGGCTTTCGAAAAAGTACTTAAAAAATCTCCCTCTTGTTCTAGCATTTAGAAAACAGAAACAATTTCATTACACTTCCTTAGTCTCATTAAATGTTAGAGAGTGAGAAAAAGAGAAGTGTCCATCTATAGCGTATGCGTAAGTATGAGTCTTCAATAGTGATGAATTCACATTTTTCACACGTATTTAAATATGTATTGAATAAATCATTCAAATATCTAAATAATTATTGATAAATATATTAGATTTGTAAATGTTATTTATATAGTTATATTTTAAAATATTTATCAAATGTGTTGATAATTGAATTGTGAAATTCAATTATCAATTTCACAATTGCCTGTTAAATGTAATCATGAGATTCAAATGATTTTTTCACACTGTACTGAATTCTGTTTATTTTGAGCTAAGTTTAAATTCTAATATTTTATATATAAGAAACCCAATAGAGGTATTTGTTTTACCACACAGTACAAAATGGAATTCAGCTTTACTGTGTGAATAATAACAACATTAACTGAAGAAAATATTATTGGAAAAAAACACAACACTAAAATGGAAATATATATATACGCTTTATTTACTTTTAAACATTTTGTTGTAGAACTTACATCTCAGAGACAGTTGCGGAATTTCATTTTTAAGTCAAAACTTTTTTATGAGATTATCATAAATGCATTAAAGATTCACAGTCATATGTCTGTAATTTAGAACAAATTGCAAAGATTACACTTTAAAGAAATGTTTTATATGTTCAAATGATGCTAAAGCACAAAATCACTAAATAATGTATAGATGTATGAGCATCCCACGCAGGTAAACAGTAGCATAAGACAGCACAACACATCCAGAGTTGTAGAGGTTCCACCGATGCATCATGGTTACAGTGACCAAAATAGAAAAATATTCATTTTAAATTAATGCTTATTTCTTCCTTTTTCAGCTCTAAAACTCATTTTCACTTTTTCACATAATATTATAGAAATAAATATCTGAAAGCTGTATACAAGACAAATGTACCTTAAACTAACTAGTCCAATAGACAAGACAAGATAAGATATTTTATGATGTGTAAGTGTATATAAAATGAAAATTTCTCTATTATCTAGAAGTAAGAAAAGATGATAGAAATAAAATCTCAAAATACAGGAAGCACATAGCCAAAATAAAAAAAAATTCATACATCGCTTACTATATTCATATATACATTACAACATTTTATTCCACTGTTATGCAGACTGTTCAGAAGAAGAGCCAATATTTCTCTTGTGTTAATGTTTTGTCTGCCTGTTAAATGTAGAATTGATCTTAAAATTCACTTGTCTGCAACAGTGAGATTCACTGTACACTTTAGTAGCTTTCCAATGCATGGGCCCGTCATATAATTTCTTTAGTGTTTGCTGGTTAGAGACAGCAAACTGATTGACCACCTATTATACAATACACAAAGAAAAGATTTAGTAGTGAAAGTCTCAGTAAATTATGTTCAAACCAAGATTAGTTTTTTTTTTCTCTCATATTACAGTTTTTAAAATTCATCAAAAGATATAATTGTTGTCTTGACTTATTATAAGTGAAATCTGCATTGAATTGCAGAAAAAAATCTGTTGTCCACAACAAATCCAAAATTATATCACTCATATTGTTGATCTATTGAGAATGAAAGCTGTGAGATAGGTAGATGGAGTTCTGAATGCCCCATACTTCCAGGGACTGGATCTGGAAGTGTCCTTTGCAGAGTGGGTTGCTGCTGAATGTGTCACATGGTTCTGAGTTTCCTTCCTCTAAGTTATCACACAAGCAGAGTGCGTGGCCCCCATCACCACCTGAAAAATGACATGCAAGTCACATAAACAACACACAATGTTCTGGCCTGACTATCGTTAACACAATTCTCTCAGCATGTGTGAACAACGTACCAATGATGAGCTGACTGTCGTCTCCTGCGATGAAATTTGAGGCATCTTGCTCCTTTGGTCTCTTGGCCTCCTTTGCAGTTCTGGGATTTCCTAATGGAGCACTGAGGGGGAGTGTCAGGTAGGATGGATTCTCTGGAGTCCCTTTCGTACAGCTGACAGTTTTGGTGATGAGCTGAGACTTGCTGCTGTTTGCCAATTGAGATGAGGAACTGCTTCTATTTCTGTGCTGCTGAGGAAAGGCTATTCTGGTCATAATGTTAACCATAGCCCGCTGGTAGCGCTCCATGCTAGGGCGAAGCTGAAACAGTCAGTAGAGTTCAGTTAACAATCTGTAAATGTAAGAGGCATTCTGTGTGGTAATATTAAGAGGTTAATTCAGATTTTTTTTTGAAGGTTTTAGGCAGCTAATTCTAATACTCGGCATCATCACTGGTATAAATCCAGATTAGCTGCTCCCAAAGGCTGAAGCTCACCATGTTTGACAATGGACCAGAAATTCTTTCTTTTTTTTTTTTTTTTTGCCATTTTAAAATGAATTAAATCTCATGTAATAATAATATAATGTAATATCATGTGTGTCAATGTCATGTAATAAGAGTATGCCAACACATGTTTAATCTGGATGTTAACTGTCAGTCTATTTGCATTCGTGATTATTTACACAGAAGACCAGTGACCTTCCAATGTGAAATATGTCCTGAGAATGGAACAAGTAAAGAACTTAGTCTTAGTAACTACCTGACAGCATAGCAGTGAAAGTAAGGCCCTGTATAAATCAATACAACAAAGCACCTAGGCCTGTGTAACATTTTTTGCTTCACACACCGCTTTGCTTTTCTAACAGCAAATCTGACTAGAAATGCTTAAGATGTTTCAATATCTGTTTAACACAGGATACTGTGATAAACAATGTGACCCTCAACCACAATTCAAGAAAGGTACCAAGTTGGTCACCAGCAGTTGATACTGCAGTTGATACTGAGGGACAATTTTATTTTTACCTAGTTTATAAGATTGAAACCTTGTTAAAAAAGGAAGATGTTGGACACAACACAAAGTTTTCTGTTTTCCATTAGCTATATGTTTTTGCTTTCATGTAATGGTATATAAACTAGGACTGAAAACATTGAGCAATTTATCACAAAATATTCTTTTGATTTTTATTCCTAAAAAAATAAACTACCACAGAACATTTTAAATCAATTTTAATGCTGTAGTTTTCTTATACTAATTTATTGTCATGATAAATTAACAGAAGCCTAAAAATGGGGTAAAGTTAGCTTACCATAAAAACAAAACACTCCCCAGTTCCAAAGTATGTAAGTCCCTTAGAGTTGTGATTCCGTCTTTCCATCAAATCCATTGACAAGAAAGCTCCAAAAACCTGAGAAAAGTGTCATGTCATGTTAACATTTTAATTGAATCTAAATATTAATATTAAAAATATTGCCATAATCAAATTTATTTGAGGTTCATGTAAACCACTCAATTCAATTACTTCTTCATCCATTGTTTTGATGATGAGTACTATTGGCTCATGTCCTTCAACACGTGAATACAATCTAAATGAGGAGGAAAGGAAAATAAATAGAGTACGTCAGTCTATCCACCCAACATTTTTCCACACCAGGCTAAAATATAAAAGTTTCACTGGGAAACTTTTAGTGGCTCTACAGACTTGTAAACAGATGCAATGTGAGAGTCATTAGCCATCACGCTAATGATGTGATGTTTGATGTCAAGACAAATGTGTTGATGGTGAAAATATACCACTGGTCTCTGGTTACTCTCCCTCTACTTAAACATAGACTTGAGTTTATAGGCGAAGAGACAAGCTGCCCTACAGGTGTTGATACCTAATCACAACTCACTGGTGCAAATTTGAAAAAAAAAAAACAGCATTATTACTGCAATTTATAAGGATGACAGTGGCTACGGTGGTAGGAATTGGCTCCGCAATCAGTGGGTTGTCAGTTCAGCTGCCGCTCTGTCCACTTCTGTTGTTGTGTCCTTGGGCAACACACTTAGGGCCAGTGCATGGCAGCCTTGCCTATGTCAATGTGCCCCAGTTACTTGCCGCCATGTGTGTGTCAATGGGTGAATGACTGAATGTAATGTAAAGCACTTTGGGATTCTATGGACTTGATAAAGCGCTATACAAGTATGAGCTATTTGCTATTTTTCTAAGCAGTACTTTTATTGGGATCATTAAAAGTCACTTACGAGGAAAGATTTCTTCCATGTTCTGCGATATGAAACAACTGAATGGGGTTGAAGAGCGCAAAACGTTCAGGAATCCAGGCCCAGATGACCCTCATCTCCGTCTCTGTGACAACACTGGAGCTGAAGTTGTTTAAATCCACTGATTCCACCATCTGCCTTTAGGACCATCAAGAGCATCAAAGATAACAGCAACATTAGATGTTATTTCTTAATCTTGTTTCTGAAGAGTTCCATAAAAAGTCAATTACAATGCAATTGTAAACATACCTCTTTTGGAGTGTGCTGACACCTTTTTGCATTAGGGCATCCTTATTTGCATTGAACAGAAGGTTAAGCTCATTTCGTGTAGCAATTGGAATCTGGAAGGCTCTTTCCAAAAGCTTCTCAACTGTGCAGTGGCGAGCTACATTTTGCACAAAACGTTTCATGTCAGTTCTAAAGTCTTCGACGTCTGCTACTCGAGATGACACGGACACTTTGTAGAGGTCAAGCAAAGCTAATGCAACCCTACAAACACAGATTGTGAAAAATATTTACAATATTCAGGCCAGAAAAGAAATCATATTTTCAAATCTACACTGGAGTGGCAACCAACCTGAAGAGAACCTTGAAGCCCTCCAGTAAGTAGACGTCCAGAACTCTGATTGCATATGTGAATGGAAGGTCAGCAAAAATCCACATGATCCAGTCAGAGTAAAATTCAAAGAGGTTTTGGTGCGAGCTGGCAATCAGCTTTCGGATGCCTCGGCAACACCTGTTGGCAAGGTCCCCGAATGTCATGCAAGAAGCACGATAAGTAAGAAATGTCTGGTCGATGTAGCGCTTGTTAGGATCCTTGTAGCAGATGAGTTGAGACACGCTGTAGAAACACTCTGCTTCATCCTCACTAAAGTGGAGTATGAGAGAGACCAAGGCAGGAAGGATGGGGCAGTAGCTCATGTCTGGGAAGTAACTGCCAAGGCATATAAGGATCTTTTTAACAGAATTCATGCCTGCTTTGTTGAGACAGTATCTGGAAAGAAAGAGAGGAAGCAAGGTGCCCACTGGTCAGAATAAGAAAACAAAATGATGTATGCTCTTTTTGCAAGAATGTATTTAGTGTCTTTTACTCATTCATGCAAACAGGTAAGACACAAAGTTAATAATTTATAAAGAAGTAAATCGATTTAGATAATCATACAATTGAAGTACATTTAATTTTCAGTTCCAAAAAACAACTTCACATTTTCACAACATGAGCATTTTTGAACTAATGTCTTTTTAACAGTGTTAGGCTAAAAGCATTCCCCATGAGAGTGTTTTACATGAATACTACTTTGCTAAAATTAAGTATATTCATTATATATTACATGCACCAGCTTAAAATTCAAAGCGGCTGTTTTTTAAGCATTCTGTTTTTACTCTGTCTGTACAATTCCAATAAAAATTCCCTAATATCTACATTTTAGACAAAATATTTTGTGCAGCAGATTAAGACTGGAACTTCTTGACAATAAGAATTTCAAAGCACTTCTAATACTCATTGTACACATTATATACACATTAAAATACACATCAAAATGTTACTGTTTGAGTTTTTACTCTGGGGGGAAATAGACTAATACCATTGACTTACCTTGGTATATCCCCATATTCCATATACTCCGGGACTTGGTGAGTGCTAACTTTCTGTTCCCCAAAAAGCTTCTTGGCCATTTCGTAGTAAACATCCCTATCTGGCGTAATAGCCCTGCAATTAGTGAAATAAAAGGTTGAAATGAAAATTACTATATAGTCTCATGGAAAACTAATCTTAGAGAACATTTCTGACATGACATGATATTTGTCTTAACCTGGAATTGATGTTGTGGATGATATGATAGTATGCTTTGGCCCTCAGTGTGTGCGAGGTGGCCCAGAAACCCTCTCGGCCCATTCTTTTCAGCTGCTGATGCCCGCTCTTCAGGATCTGCTGGTATTTCTTCGCAGGTTCTGGATCAATCTTCTCCCAGTCCACAAACTGTCCGTACTTCATACCAGAGCTGGAGCAAATCTCCCAGTTGTCTGACTCAGATATAGTTATCATGGACACTGTCTTGGCACTGCCTTTACCGCCTGAGTGAGATAACCACATTCATTTAGCTGTTTTTTAAATCTATTTTTCTTTTACAGTGCGCACAATTTTTGGAAAAGAATGATCAATATATTAAAAGGCACTGTTTCAATACCATTAAGATCTTTTGAGAGCTTTTTTGACTTAGACTTCTTTGGGTTGACAGGAACACCAGATTGATTCCCATCTTTATCATTCATTTTGGACATTTGATTTCTTAACTGTGAGCTTTCTCTCTGCCTCAGCGGACAGGAACACAAAAAGTTTTCTGTGTCAAAATTAGAGAACAACTCTGATGTCTCATAACTGTAAAATGACCTAAAGAAGGGAAGATTCCTCAGTTAGTAACATTATTCATTTGTTCTGTCAAAAAGCTGAAAAAAACAAAAATTTGGATAAGTACAAGAAAACACATAAAGTACTACCTTATTTGTAATGTATTAAGAATAACTGAACCACAAAGCTGAGAATAAAAACATACCTGGAGCGAGGTCTTGCATTGATTTCCTCTGTTTTTACTTGAAAGCCACAGTTTTTACTGTCCTCCGGGTTGTTATAAGAACGGGACCTCAGTCTTCTGCCTGTCAACATGGAGTTCACTTCTTGTTCAGGAGATGCAAAAGAAATCATATTCATGTTCCCAAAGTTTGAAAACTCCGGTGTTCTTGAAACGTGAATCATCTCAACCCTCGAAGGAAAGTGTCTCAGAAGGTAATGTCTCTTCTATTCTTAGTGAGCACCTTCTGAGCATCAGCGCTTTATATAAACCTGACAACTAATGCCAGGTGAGTTAGCCACGGTTTGTTTGTGGTGACACTCGTACCGAAAGGAAAAAGGTCCAGTGATTTTCCTGTTTTAACTTTCGCACCACAGGGTCTGTTTCTGAGAACTGTTTCCACACTGCCACCATCATTTCTTGAGCAGAAGAAACAAGACATCAAAATGTCTACAAATGAACCAAAATAAAGGCACTTTCTATGGATCAGTTGTTCTGGAGTAAACCCTTTTCTATAGTTGTTGTTGTCTGGCAAAAACATAGTCACCCTTCTCAGCCTGGTTCCCTTTCTTTTGATTTATAACAACCTACTTGAAATATAATATTTCCTTAAATAATTTCCATCTTTATGTTTACCACTAGAAAATTCCCCTCATGTACTTTGGGGGAAAATAGACTCTCTTTGAGGAAATTATGTCATGGATTTAGACTACTTATCGTCCCGGTTTGCCTTTCTGTTGCACTCAGATCATTAAACAAATTTTAATATCAGACAACTATAACAGTTTTCAAAGGAGGATGTAATTTTTCTAAGTAAAAAAATTTATCTAAACTAGAGATGGTAAATTCAGTTTTGTTCCTCTGAGTGACTCTGACCCGCTTCACTGAAGTATAAGAATAAAGAAAGCATAAAGGCATTGTTTTACCAACAAATGGTCCTTAAACTGGTTGTATTACCCATTGTTGCCTACTCTTCACAGCACCTCAACTGTGAAGAGTTATCTTTTTTATTTTGAATATTTGTTGCAGGTTGCTCATACTGCTCCACAATCAAAATATGCCAGCACTTAAAGTCTTATTCTGGTGTTCATTCAGTCTCCTTGTGAATTTTGTGGTAGACTTGTTTTTGGGATTTCTGTAAATGCAGCACACCACCTAGTCCTGAAGAAGCAAAGCTACCCCAAAACATCATACTATTTCCATCATGTATGAGTTTTTCTTAAATGTTGTGTTAGTTTTTATACCATATGCAACAGGACATACATTTTCAGAAAACTTTAACCTCCATCTCATCATTTCACGACATATTTTTTCAAAAGTCTTAGGGATCATAAAAATACTTTTGACAAATGTGGGGAAGGTCTTTATGTTCATTTTCCTCTGCAGTGGTTTTGATCATTTTTGCCCCATCTGTTACTCATTGTTGAATCATGAACTTTGACCTTAAATCACACAAGTAAGGTCTACAATGCCTGAAATGTTGTTCTGTGTTCTTTTCTGGCCTCCTGGTTCTAATCTTCTTGATGTAATCTCCTAGATTCCTTCCTGATTTCTTCATTTGTGTATAAGAGCTCTTGGTGTTTTTCAGTGAAGTCCTGAAACAAAAATTGCTATTAAATGCTTTCCAGAACGATAAATGTTAATGAGTTAGTTTCTCATCTGCTTTTGAATTTCTTTAGATTATGGCATAATGAGTTGCTTTTTCATTTTTTGTTATAAACTTTATAGTGAGACAGATTATTTTAGAAAGATTTCTTGATTCTATAGATCATAGAGTATAATCATAATCCCAGTTCCAATAAAGCTTGGTTACAGTTGGAACAGGATTTAGTTTGGTGCTATTACTTTTTCCTAAAGGGTAAGGTTAATTTGAACAGTGTTTTCCCTTTTTAATATATAAAATTGGAAACTGGAATTTATGTTTACTGTGGTTATATTTGTGTCATATCACATTTTGTTTGAGTTTGAGATTTAAATAGACAACTTTGTTACAGCTAGTCCTCTAAATCATATTTTATTGTCATTTTCAAAGCAATATTAGATTAGACCTTGCAGCATATTTAACTTGTTCATTGACTGGATTGGTTGAAAGCATTCTAATGGCTTGTGTTTGAGTTACAACTTATCAAAATCAGTAAAGGTATTGCTAAAAAAATGTATATTTTGGAGCAAAACATCTCTCAAGGTTACATTTTTAGACAGAATAGGCCAATCAGAAAATGTTACTTGTTCTGTGAAATTGCCTCATATGTGGAATCAAAATGTCAAGAAGTTTTCCAAGAAGGCTCCCGAAGTTCCTACGTTTGTTGCACCGAACAACACACATGTTATTGGTCAAACACAAGGTTTGTTTGGGTATGAAACATTTACTACCCCTTACCTCACACGTGGGGACTTCATGTAGTGGCACCAAAGTTTACTCTTTTATCTGCTGGTTGTATCAGTTCACGTCTCATGAAGAAAAATCTAAATGCACATATACGGTCAGTGTTGTACCAGAAAGATGTTCAAAATTCAGATAAGCCAGGTTAAAAGGAATTAATTCATGTTCATAGTTCTATTTCATTTATCATATCTTTTCTGAAATAATACTTAAAACAATATAAGTAGGAAGTTACAGAAAAAAAATGGTAAAAATTAACAAATAAAACTGAAACCAAAAACCAATACAATGATGCAGTTATATCACAGTTTAGCTTGAATATGTATGGTTGAATCCAGAAATTTACATACACTGAACAAAAAGACACATGTGCCTGTTTCATTATGATATTAATGAAACTTTTGAAATGATCCAAGTTGAAACTCATTTTGTTAGCTATCATCAAAAGGAGAAAAATGTTGCAAATGAAACCTTTAAATTCTAGAAATATACATTGCTACTTCTACCGGTCATGCATTGAACAATACTTCTGACCACTCAAGTGCTAATCTTTTCATAACGGTCACTGCAGTGGACAGCCATATTCTTGTGTTTCTTGTGGATTTGTATGTTAAAATTGCACACAGACCACTGAAGTGGACAATACACTATCAAGTTCATCTACTGGCCATTCACTGCAAGTCCAAGAATTTTTTTTGTTAAATCCTATGGCAGGCAAACAAAAAAGCAACTCAGGAATATTCAGTCTCACCTTCTACTGTAGAGGACGGCAGGTAAAAAAAAAAATATATTGTGACATCAAGTGAACCCTAAACACTAATACTACTGATGTATTTTCCAAATAACAACTTTGTATTAAGAGAAAATTAAAACTAATCACATAGAAAGAAATTCTATACATTTTTACAAAAATATGTTTCTCACTTATTTTATGCTTTAAAAAAAAATCACAAAGACTTTGGGAAAAAAATTATGACATAAAGGATCACAATTCATGCATGAAAGGGTTATTATATTTGTGTGACTTTTTCTTTGAGAGACAGGAGTTTAGTTGCCAGATGAAACTCCAGAGTTTTTATATGTTCGTTAGTAAAATGTGTAAAAGTTAATTGGATAACATGTGAATGTAAAAGATTCTACAGCACATCATATTATAGCATTTACTATCCATACACTCTGTTAGAAGTATTTATAGAGCTTGAAATGTTGTGTTGTTTTCAATTTTGTTGTCATTTCTATGGTCCAATAAACCATAGAACAGATCGAATAGAATCGTATACAATTATTTGTTTGAAAGCAAGTAGATTGGTCAAAAATAATTTTATTAAAATTTAAGTTAAAAGGTTGTGGCATTATGCGATTGTTGTACAGCGATTGAGTCTCTGTAGTCAAATGGCCCTCGCCGTTCGCCGTAGTGACGTCGTTTCCAAAACAAGGAACGGCTTGTTAGTGATTACTGCTCTGCTTGAAGCTGTGATATTTCGAGTCAGCTAACTTTTATCATGATGTCTCAAGATCCCTGGTAGGTGATTATGTCTTCTAATAAAATGGACCGTCTCAAATGTATCAATAACAGCAACATATGTCTTCTTTGTGCCCGGTTGTTTCGTTTTTGTGCCCAGTTAGCTTCATTGGTTGCTTGTTCCGTATCAAATTCAACCAAATACATAATAGTGTTTATATTTTGTTGCTATGAATTCTTTGTTGTTGAATTTGCAGGGGGGAAGCTGCAATTGAAACATTAGACGCTTATTTTTCACTTAAAGTGACACGGTACTGCGCATGACAATTGGCAGGAATGTGGTGTGGTTCAGCTCCACATTCTGACTAGATGATGAATATGTGTCACAAGTGGCTTGTTTTTTTATTTCACTGTTTGTATTTGTGACAGCATTATTGGTGTATTTCTTACGTTAGACAGATGCGAGTCACATCTGCTCATCAGTTATTAGGAGCTTAAGAAATATTGCAGTAATTAGAATGAGTGTCTTGTTCTGTAATTGTAGGATTTATTAAGAGGACAACTCTCCAGATTCTGACTGTAAACAGACTCGCATCTCCTTAACTGAAGAAACACACTAAGCACATGATCTAAAATAGTTTTGTTGGTATCCTCGTCAGTAAATCCTGACGGGATTCCCTTGAAAACAGTTCCACTGACAATAAAACGGGGAAGCTTTCAAGTTATAAACTGCTGCCAGATATCCAAAACATTTCATAACTGTGAAATATTTTGGATCGGTGAGTTTAATGTCATCTCATAGGTGCCGCCTTTCTAGATTTCTATTGTTTTTGCATTTTTTGTCCAAATCATCGTGGCTTTTTGTGAAAAAATCATACTGATAAGTGGTTCTACGCTTTTCTGCAGCACCTGCCATCAAGTGTTTGCAACAACTGTAGAGTATTTTACATTACTGTGGACGAATTCTGATCCACTCTTTACAGAATAGATTTAATTCAGCATCTTAATCTGATTTTAGTTGAGATTTTGGCTGTAACGCACTGTTCTGCTGTTCTTTAAATTGTATTTGAGAAACATATCTGTTGTTGCTTCATGTGTTACACATTTTCCTTCCCATCCACTTCTCATGTAGGTTGCAGAATTATGACGCCACCTGCCGCCTTGCCCAGGAGATAGCGGAAAATATCCATGAAAGGAACAGGCAGCAGCGAACGGGGGGAAACCCTGCAAAGGTGAGGCGCTACCTTCTCTTTCTCTCTCTTGAGAAAATGTGCCTCCATGTTCACCTGCGTGCATGTGCTTTTTTTTTTTTTTTCCCAGATAAATATGACGTTACGAGCGTCCCTTCAGAAACTTAAACAAAATATTGCTCAGCTCCAAGAAGGCTTGTTAAGAAGCTCCTCGTCTCGGCGGATGTATCCTTTTTTCTGATTACAAGTTCTCAAAGTCATGAGATTGAAATTACTGTCATTCCCGGAGAGCTGGTTCTGCTCGCAGTAACGGTGGTGATCCTGTAGAGGGTGTTAGTGTTCTGTGAAAAGGAAACTAATACGTTGTGAACAGTTTCACTCATGATCAGAAAACCTCATTGAGTTCATTGTGACAGATGGTGATGAAAGGGGATGGTTTGATCTTAACTTGCTCTCGTCAGAATGCAGTCGGAAGCTGACAGGAGGCAGAACCTGATTGATAATCTGCTAACCAGAGAGAAGCAACTCAATGCCACCTTCAAAGGAGACATCGCAGAGCCTGAACCATCCAGGTATTAACCTGTAGAGGAACTAGGTCATCCTGTATCTAATCAAACTTCAATAAAATACAGTGTGCAGACACATTTCACATGATTTTCATTTTACGTAAGGAACTTTTGATTTTTAGAATACAGATTACTCCACACTAATATCCATTGGTACCAATAATGTGTGTGACCTTTCACTCCTAAAGGTGGTAACACCCTGTAAATTGGTTTGGAGAGGAAACTCCATATTCCAGCTCCTAATTCCAATCAAAAGTTTAAGAACTTGCAGAAACCTAAGTTATCCTTCTTACTTGAAAAGTATGGACGTTACCCTTGATTTTTTTTTTTTCCGTGTTTGAATAAGTATTGGAATGATAGAAAATATTCCTAGCTATGTTTTCTGGAAGATATTTTTCTGTTACTTCCATGCCTTGCAAAAGTATTTGTTTCCGTTGAATCTTCCAACATGTTGCCACATTACAACCACAAGCTTTAAAGCATTTTATCTCCACTATATATGATAGACCAACACAAAGTAGCACCAAGTTGAAAGTGGAAAGAAAGGTTGCATGATCCTTGTTGAAAGAAAGCAACACAACCATGTTCCACCGGGAAGGTGTGTTCAGTAGATGTGCAGTCAAATTTCCTTTTTTTAACATTTTGAGCTTGCGTGTAAACCAAAAGCAATCAGATTTTTGGTGTGATCTTTTATTTATAGAATGTATTCACAATATTGTGGTGGACAGTTGTATAAAATTTGAGGTAAGTAAATGGAAGTTATTTGCATTGCAATTTAAAAAAGGATGAATATGCAGGGCACTGAATGTGTAAAAGAAGGATATGGTCATAGTTTCAGTTTATGTTGTAACAGATTTAATGAAAAGAAAAACGAACAAATTTTATTTGACTTGAAAATGATCAAGTTGATCCTTAGAAAAGTCTGGAACTTTGAAATTGGAAATGTTAGAAAGCCTGTTCAGACTGCTTTGTAGTGTGTTGTCTATTAATTTAATATATGTTTCTAGTAGGTTAATGATTTTTAATCTGAAACCATAACAAATGTTTAATAGCAGCACCTTATGGTAAGACCAGTTCATAGAAAGACTGAGATAGTTTTTATGGTGTTATTAGGCACTGCAAGTGAAACTAGCAAACAGAATTTTAAATAGTTTCAGATTTTTATTTTTAATGAAATTGTTTTTGCCTTTTTTATGAGTTAGAATAATACTTTCTAGTTAGATTTATTTTTGTCAGTATTTAAATGTATGTCATGATTTATGTGATACGTCACTTGAACTTCATATAAGTAGTTGGATGCAGCACAACAATGCAGTGGTTGAGTTATAGTCTTTATGTCTTTACTTTCCTTTTGCACATTTCATTTTGAATTTGTTTGTCTTTTGCTTGAAAGGATCTTTATTGACCAAGATTTTCCCAGTTGTCACAGGATCTGTACTTGGCTTTAATGAAGCGTTACAGACCTTCACACACAAGGACTGTGTGTGAAGGTCCTCAGCTGTGTGCTTTGACCTCTACTGGCATCATCACTTGGACTGAAGCCCATTTGTTTGGAATTTTAGTGACTTTCCAGGTTATTTTTGTCATTAGACTTATTTGCTTGCTCATCACACATATGGTGGCCCTTGAAAAACCCTCCCACACTTTTACAAGGTGATATTTGTTTGGACAGGAAGAAGTGATTCTCTGCTCTTAACTTTTCCCACTTTCTCTTCTTAATGAAATTTTGGAATTCCAAACTTTTTTTAGGCCTGTGGAAGAGAAACACAGGAAAAAAAGCTAAGTGAATGATGTAGGTGATTGATGGAAATCATTTAAATTATAGCAGAATCAGTTTAATCAGATCAGTCGCAGTAAAAGGAGCCCTGCCGCTGAGTTCTGCCTGTGAGTTTCTCTGATATCTTTCACAAGCTTCGGGTATGGGATTGATCTAGTTAGCGCTGCTTTGCACAGGCTTTCATCTTTTTACAGACCACACACTCAATTACATAAAGGAATTCCTTGCAAAAAAGAAAAACGACATTCGCTAATAAGTTAGCTCGGCAAACTGTAATCATGTGGTGGTACGGCATTCAGTTTGCTCACTGAGACCTGACTTTAATGGCAATATGTGGTGGGTAATTTGGATTTGAGGGAAGGCATCAGACCCCGTTCCCACTGTGTGGTCTGAGAGGACAGAAGTGTGGGAGGGGATGAATTTGGCCATGCTTCAATGATCTAAGCTACTTTTTTGGGAGGTTGAAAAAATGGAGCAGAATGAACAGCATCAAGGCTGCCAGGAGAACTTTAACTTTTAAATAAAAAAAGGACATGGTGCCACTTAAAAGCTTGGCAGAGGGCATTGCCCTTTGGAAACACTTTTACACCTCTAACCTTCCTGTGTCTTTGGTTACACAGGAAATAGTTGCAATTAGTTAAATCCCGCCTGTCCATGTGGCTCAGTCGGGAACTGGATGCTCAGTGATGACAGTCATCTTACTTGTGTCTGCCAAAAGATGTGTCTGACTGATTTTGGTACTCCCTGACTGTTTTAATTGGATCTCTACACAGTAGGTGCAAGAATGGAGGAAGTTCATGTCTGGCACTCGGTTTAATAATAATCAAACCTGTTGGACAGATTCGACTGAATGCCACGTCTCCTCTGCTTCACCGATTGTATCAACCTTTGCTTGCATTCTTGACTTCTGGATGAGCTGAAAAGATCCCAAGCTTAGGTGGAACATCTGTTGACAGAATAATTATTAGTAGTTGTATGCTCCAGAAATCTGGCAGTTTATGGAAAAAGTACCAAGAAAAAATCTACTGCTGGAAGAAAGGAAGAATAATTTGCATTAAAATAAAGAAATCATGTGGAAGAGTGTGCTATGGTTAGATGAGAACAAAATGTAGCATTTTGGACAATATGCAAAACACTTTGATTGGGAAAATGGCCACTGTGCATTATGCTGAACACAAAATCTTCACTGTGAAACACGATGGTGGCATCATATTGCTGGGGGATGTTTTTCTTCAGCAGGGAAGCTGGTCAGAGTCAATGGTCAGCCCTGGAGGAAAACCTGTAATATACTCTATCAGACCTGAGAGGTTCACCTTTCTGCTGAGCAACCACAAAACACATGAGAGTTACAGCATAATGGATCACATCTATTATTGTGTTAGAATGGCCTTCTCAAAGTCCAGACCAAAATTAAATTCAGAGCTTAAAGTAAGACTTCAAAAAAGATTCTACTGAGCTTAAAAAGAATCTGAAAAATTTGCACTCTGTAAAGCTGGTGGAGGCGTACCGCAAGATTTTAAGCTTGCAGAAATATTAGCTTTACTATTAATTCAGAGGATGTGAACAAAAATCATGTCACACTTTTCAGAATTGTATTTTTGAAAAAAAAAAAAAGAAAATAGTATCCATATGAATTTGCTGATTGATGAAAATTGCCTGAGATGTCAGAGCTTTCAGACAAAACAAGCATTTCCGTACACTCTAAAGTCTTTGTTGACTTGTGCGCTTAAGGTTTATTTTTTCTGAGTGCTAGCTGATTGCTAAAAACTGTCGTCTTTATGAACCTTAGATCCACGTTGATGAGCGGAGGAGCAGCAGCAGGTACACCCAATCCGTGGCTCATTGAGGAGTCAGAGGAGACGAAGGGGCTGTCCTTTGGAGAGATTAAACAACAGCAACAGAGAATCATTGAGGGTAATTTCCACTTCATAGATTCAACATAGATAAAATATTATTTTAGGATCAAACAACCAAATCTAGCTTTTAAATATGTTGTGTGTGTAGTATATTTTGAACAATTTAACTGGCTAAGCCTGTTTTGACTAGAAGATGTAATTAATTTTGGATATATGTATCGATCAACGTCAGAGTTTTTATAACTTCACTTGATCAGTTCTTTTAAAAAGAAGTTTATATTAAGTAAAGGTCATTTAAGTCATGATGAGATTTTTCGTGAGTGCTGTAAAATATAATAGTTTAATAAAACTTGATGGATACATTAATTCACTGCATTGCTCATGTTTATATTTGAAATGTAATTTAAACATGTATTCATTTATGGATTATATTACAAAACAACGTATGTTTTTATCTTATTTTCTGATTCCTGTCTGATACGATGTAATCACTGAGATGTTTTTTGCCACCTGGCTCCTTGTCTTCTCCCTAGTTTCCTTTATTGTCGGTATACAGTCAATGAGTTAGGTTAAAACAGTGAAATCTTACCATATGGAAGTTGTGACACCAATGTTGGATTCCTGGAAATGGCTAACGTTTATTTCTGAACTTACAAGAAATTCCCGTGGTGTGGAAAATGTCAAACTTAGACACCTCCAGAAGCCCCGATGTATTTCTCCCGTATTTTTAACGTTTTCACGCCAGTCACATTTTACATTCTATTTTTTCTTTTTGTTTTTTTCTCTAGTACTTAAAAGAAACAAATGAATCCAAATGGATTTATTGAGTGATTTATTTGGTATCTTCTGTTTATGGTTGTTTTCTTTTCCTTCAGTCCAGGACGCAGGCCTGGATGCACTTTCAGCAGTCATCAGCCGACAGAAGATAATGGGCCAAGAGATCGGCAACGAGTTGGATGAACAGAACGGTAAAGTAAATGATCCACTGCTTCAGTTTTGTGTATTTTTTTCCTTCCATATTCCCAAAACATACTAGAGTGTGAAATCAGATGGACAGATGTTGCTTATAAATAGAAGTACTTGCCTCATGGACACAGACGGGAAGGAATATGCTGTGACATCACCACAAACACTGAAAACCTTTCCACATTTTGTCACACTACTACCACAATGTCAAGGTATTTTGTTGGGATTTTATGAGGTGTACCAACAAAATGCAGCGCATTGAAGTGAAGTGGGAGAAAAACGATGCATGTTGTACAGATTGCATGCAAATACAGTTACATTTTAGGTTGTAACATCACAAAATGTGGAAAACTTAAAAGAGTTTGAATATTTTTACCTGCATCTGAACGCGTGCCCAGACACATTAATACATGTGCCCTGAAACATCTATTGTGGAAGCATTTGTCCTTACAGTGAGGTCATGACCGTGTCATACAACCCACAGAGAAATGGGATCTAGCTGTTTGTGCAGCTCAAAAGGTTGGGGTCATGGAATCAGATCCGATCAGACCTAATGGTCATTTTGAGATTTTCCTGGCAAAACAGAGAGGGAGGCTTCTCCATCCTCAAATAGCTTCTGTCACTGGTAGAAGGTGCTGCTCAGAACGGAGTACAGTGGCCTCTGGCTGATTTTTAGACAGGCGGCACTCAAGATGTTAGATTTCCAGAAGATCAGCTGTCAGCCTGTGAACAATTAGATACTTTAATGCACTGCCCCTGGAGGCCTGGAGGAGTTGATACGCCAGAACTAGAGAGTGTTGCCTTACCCGCAGGAGATGTACTCTTGTCATTGCCATTAATTGCAATTACTATCTGCATGTTTATAGCGATGCTGATTATTACAGAACAATATCAGTCTCATACCTTTATGAGACACTTAATGGCAAAAAGTAAGAAATCACAGTTAAATCATTAGAATCAGCCATTTTTAAACCTGTAAAATATGAAGTAACTGTTAAGGTTGAGTAATGCTATCACACATGGACTTGAATGTAAAAATGTTATCCTTAAATCTGTGTTTTCTCTGTAGTTTGTTAAACAAGACTAGTCTTCCCATCTTATTGGAGTTCCTTTTCTGCCCTGATCGCTGTACTGTAGCGGTGTTTTCCTATAAATAGATTAAGCTCTCTGTAGCTGGGCTGCTCCTGTCTGGCTGAAACCAAGTGGTCCTGTTTATTTCCTTTTTGGGAAACCGTTTCAGGTGAGGTCAGCAAAGAAGGTGAGCCTTTTCTTTAGATGTTAAGAAATGAACCCAGAGAACTCGGATATTAAATACGCCTCTTTCAGTCTTGGTCGCATCACAATGGAAGGAAGTGTCAAAAAACAGACCAATTATCCTAATTTTGGTCTTTTATGTGGCAGAGCACTGATCCTCTGCAAACAGCAGAATTTCCTTGTTATTCGCCAATCACAGCAGAAAGAAGGAATTCAATCGCTGCTGCTTTGTTGAAAGTAGTTGAGCGATTTGCCATCACAGTTTTTCATTCTGTGTTTCAGACGTCAGTGTTTTTATTTCCACAGTAAATGTTGCTGAACATGGTCTGACACATACCAATGAGAATGGCATGTATTACCTTTTGATTCCCTTACCAAGAGCTAATGCTATTTTGACTTTATTGGTGTTGATATTTCGCATTTTGCGGCCTGGAGCAGTGACTCAGGCTCAACAATGTCTTGAGCTCACAAGTGTCAGACAGTGTTTTGTTCATTAAATGTATTCCCTCTGAAAAAAGACCGGCAAAAATTAGAAGCCATCTCATTTGTCTGATTTTAATGGTTCTTTCCTAATTGTATATTTTACTGCTGCAGCAGTGAAACAGGCTAAGTAGCTGAAGGGTGTATTCTCACGCTGCTGTATTGTGACCATATTCAGTATGTGTAACTTAAAAGCAAACTATTTTAGTTCTTGTTTGTATCAATTATGTTTTATTGAAATCACCAACTAAATCAAATAGATAGCCAATCACAGCTCTATTTGCATAAGAATCCATAGTGTATGTTTTGTGGTTTATTTTGTACAGGCCCCTAAACTATTATTTTACTATTTTATGGCCATCTCAATTACTGATTCACAGCCATTCCAATGAGTGCTGGAAACTCAAGCTCATCCCTGCAGCAACATTTCCTGCACTGTGATGTCTGTTAAACCTGCATACAATCTCATTACTTTTAATCTTGTATAGGACCCTCATTACTGATAACTTTTTTTAAAAAGCAGGAATAAATGGGGAGCACAAGGCTTACTGCAGTACAGTGACATGGCAATAAGAGCACAGGGATCAGTTTGCTTCTGCTTTTAAAAGCAGCTCTGTGCAAATAAACTACATTGATGTTGGGAAAAGACATGAAGCCTGCATGTTTTGAGTTTCAGATTGATTGATTGTTTGCTTCTTTCTGCCCCTAAATGAAGTTGTTAGGAGTGAGCCATGTTATCCAGATGCCATAGAAATGCAGAATCATGTCATGACAGTCAAAAGGATTTCATCAGACAAATGTCAGGCTTGTAATGAGCCGGAGAGTTGAGCTTGATATTTTGTGACCACCAGACTGGATGGATGGAATTTCACAAAACATTCTTGGATCCCCGCGCCACCTGTGGATGTTTGAAAGGAGTTTTAACTTGTACAGAACATCAGTGTTAAGGGGCATTAAAATCAGCAAACATGTAATCGGAACATAAATAATAGGCAAATAAAAGCCAAGTGGTTTACGGTCAAACATGTGAACCACTCTAACCACAACACAATTAATCACAAACCCTCATGGTTGCATTTCTCTGTATACCCATGCAGGAATGGGGCCTTTTAAAGTCACTCTGATAAAGCTGTGGATAAGAGCAGGCGAACAATGGCATGAATGACTTGGGTCACATCAGCCAGCGCCAAGTGACGAGCAATGCAGTTTAGGCACTGTGAAGAAATTAACATTTTGAATAAAGAAAGTTGTCTCAAGGCATTTCATTTATCAAACCTTCTGTCAGTGAATTCACAACCCTTCTCTTGTTTGTCGGGCAAGGATCGACACTGCAGCTTTCTTATTGGTTTCTTTAAGCTTTTTCCACTTGGAAAAAAAATCCTTAGATAATCCTGATCCTTGTCTTCTCTCTTCCTAGAGATTCTTTCTTCAAACCTAAAACATTTAATCTGAAAAAGCACAATACAGGATTTAGAAAAATAAAGGTGGACAGCATCAATAAAAATGCCTCGGTGGCCTAAGACTTTGTTTTTTATTTTTATTCTCTTTTGAACACATATTTTGATCCACAAGTTACAAGCCTAATATGCTGAAGGTATAACGTCCAATGAATGAATTGGGGTGTGGTCAGTCCTACTCAGTTCATCAACAGACTCTTTTCCACATGTCCACCATCAAGTATGTCATGAGAATGGGTGGGGTTGTTTTTCTTCTACTCCCAAGTACATCCATCCTTCATAAGTTGTTGGCAGAGGCCAGATTTCTTACAAACTATCAATTGTGAAGGAGGGTCTATCCCTCCATTGCCTGAAAGGAAGATTTAACAATTCTTGGAGACAATGGCTTATTGGTATATGTAGACTCTCCAGAATATTTAACCATTTTTGAGTAGGATACCCCAGTATGAACAGTACAAAGTCCTATTTTGGCTAAAATCTGTTGATCTGTTTTTTTGATCTTTTCAAGCATTTTGTGTAAATATGGTTTCTTTTAAGTTAATTTCAAGCTCAATATGTTATAATATTTATTTAACAGTGGACAGACAGAAAAACGGGTTGTGAGAGAGGGGGAAGACATTTGTCGCATGTCAAGACTCGAACCTGCGATGGCCGTGTCGAGGACGTTTATGGATCGCACACTTTACTCATGGGCTATCACCGCACCCCGAATGCTTGCTTTTAATGTTGTTTCTGTATATGCATGGCCGGCCCAAGACATAAGCAAACTAAGCAGCTGCTTAGGACCTCAAGACCACTAAGGGCTGATTATTTATTTATTTTTGTGTATTAATTTTTATGTCATTATAAAATCAAAACACAATTTCACTATGAAGTGATTTGTTTCTACAATAATATATATTTGATAATGTATGTAGAAATGATTATTTTATTGATATAAAGAAAAAATAAATGGCTCTTGGTGTACATTCAACAGTAATATAATGTTACTCCTCTGTAAGCTATCCCTACAGAGCATTTGTGGCTGACTTTTGTGGGGAGAACACATTAGCCACATGTGTTGGCATTATTGCCGTTTGGGAATCTCTGTAGTTTCGGCTGCCAGCTCTGTTGGCTCAGAGCAAAGGATTCCTTTCCATTTAATGGTACCTATGACTGACTCCGCCATGGTGTGGCAGGTCTTTTCTGGCTAATTCAAGTGACAACGGGTACAAATCCCCCTCTCTGTTTATTTAATCGCTAACCGCTCTGGTTTGGAAGCCGTCTTGAAAGTGCCGACAAGCAGAGGGCTGATTTGCTTTCTCTTCAGCTTCAGGAAACCTTGGGCCATACCACATAATGAATGGAAGGACTTACTTTACCAAGTCTGCCACAAGCATGCTAACACGTGGTTTTCATTTCAATACAGGAGGAGATTGTACCTTCATTTTGTGGATATTTTTATGCGTTTATTTGTGATGGTGTGTAAATGCACTGTGCAAAAGTCTTATGCCACCTTTTGTTAGCTGGACTTTATTGTATCATCAAGGGAGTCCACAAGGAAGAGTTTTCCAAACTAATACTTGGATATTAGTTGCTTATTTTAAAAGTTACTTTCAGGCTTCTCAGTGTACCGTTTGATTTTAAAGAGAAATGCTCATGATGATGATTATTATTGGTTACAACTGAAAACCCTTATTATAGCTTACTCTGTAAGGACAATGACCCCATGTACTATGCCCAAATGTTGGTTTTACAAATAATGACTAGTAAATGGAGTGTTTGATTTAATATTTTCAAAAACTTAAGTAGTGGTAGCCTGTAAAAAGGACACTATTTATTTAAAAAAAGATATCGAAGATAATTGATATCTGAGAGATAAGTGTTTAAATATGAGCATGTTTTTAATTATAGTTCTTAAAGAAACTGTACAAAACAAATGTTGGGCTTAAAAAAATCTTATGAAAAAGCATTCAATTTTCTTTTTTTTAAACAGGAGTGACCTATTTGACTGTTTGTATACACAGTCAAATGGGTCACTGTGTATAAATATGTTGGTTTGACAGAAAATATCTCCTGTCTGAATATGGCATCACTGTATTTTTACCTTGAGCAAAAATACATTTGAGTCTAACAAATGTTCTCACATTGTGATTGGCATTTCAACTACATTTGTGTAATACCAACTACATGGCGAGTTATTACAACACTATCCAGAGAGGAACATTGCACATATCCTGACAGATGTAGATATAACCAAGAGCCATATAAAGTCATACAGCTATTCCTGTAATTACTGTATGACTTTCAGAACACCTATAGGGAAAAAGAAGAAAACGAAGTTTATGAAATCCACACCCTCTGCCTTGTAGAAGTATTCACACTCAGTTTCCCACAATTTAAGTTGCTGTATTTTCTTAAGATTTTATAAGAGACCAACACAAAATTTACTCTCCCTTTTACTCTGATACTACTTGATAATATCCAGAATTAATCCATTGGGAATAGAGACCATGTATGCACAACTTAATCTAAGTACACAGCTGTTCTTTGATGGTCTCAGAGCGTTGTTAGAGGACATAATGGGAGAACATTATGGAGATGTTTAAAGTGGAATTAGGTGTGAACATCTTTCCATTATTCCAGTCTGTCGTGGGATAATGGAAAGAGTAAGCCACAAATCTGTGGCTTTCAAACATCTTTCCATGCTGACCAAAGTCGCCAATATACAGTATATTTGTAAAATAATAATAATAAATGGGGAGTATGTCTGTGGTCCTATTTACTGTTGAGTTATAATGAAAGTCAAACACATGGTCTGTAATTACCAAAATAGTCAAGTTGAAAGTACTGGTTCTTATTCATTGTTATGAATAACGATTAATTTGCTGTCTGTTTGTAGTCCTACTCATTATGAAATGAAAACAAAGATGAAAACCCAACATATACTTTGTGGTACATTTTCCACTTCAAGAAGATTTTAAATTGCCAGTGAAAATCTTGCCCTAAGAATGTTACAAACTGTCCATCTGCATGAACCACCTGTGCTGGCGGTGGTTGATGTGATGTGGTAGTAATTGTTTCTATATGAGCTTCTTAATGAGAACATTCAGTTCTTGTCCAATAGAAATTTACCAGAGAGAGGAAGTGGCCCTAAGTAAAAAGCATTAACTAACAATCATTGGCTGGATAATTCAAAGAGAACAGAATGCATTACCAAAATATGTACAAACTACCTATAGACATAACATGAGCAGAATTTTATTTGGATTAGGCAACAGGTGGATTTTTAGTGTCAGCAATCTTCAAAATGTCTGTAACATTCTGAAGTAAGTCTTTAATCATCTAGGAAAAGAAATGAAGGTGTAGCTGCTACTTTTCTTTAAAAACAATAAAAAAAACTTTCATGTGGGTAAAGCTCTACATGCTCTCCATTTGATCTCTTATCTCACAGCACACCATGTTCCAAGTCAGACACAAACACAGGAACCACAATCCCTTAAAAAAAGAGAATTTCAAAACCTCTTTTGTTCCACAAATAAAACAAGGAGCCCCTTATTGCCTGTTTTATGACATTAATGGTTGACATGTGTCTAATCTATCTTGTGTCTAATCTAACCTTGTGCCACCAACGTTTTTGAGCCAACCCCCTATCACCATAAAAATAGACATTTGATCTGTTATCTAATATTTTCCTTTAACCTGAAGCAGAGTGTAATCTGAGGCTCATCTTTTCTTCCTAAGTGGCGTTTGTTACACATTAGAGACAAGCGGATCTTACAGTTTTTTTTTGGAGTCTAAAGAATCACACTGGTCCACTGGTGGGCAGTACGGGCAGTTGCTACACCTCAGTTATAGTCCTCGTTAAAAAGCTTTTGGTAGACCTTCACGCTGGGATGATTCAAAGCTGTCTAGTTACCGTTTGATCCAAGCAGGTGAAGGGAAAGTCATAAGACCTGGCACGAGATTTAATACATTTCTTTAGTCATCTGGGGATTTCTGGTCTTCCTCTCCACCAATCAGCACCTCCTCATTTGGCTCGTCTTTTGGAGGAACTGTGTAATTACTAAACAGATGGTGGTTCACTGTCAGACCTAATAGGTACAATGTGATTGTGTAAAGATGAGTAAAATATGCAGCTAGAAGGACTATAGTCACACGATCTTCCTCTGCTTTAAATAGACAAAAAAAAACCCAAAAAACATCATGTGCTCTAAGCAAAATTCTTAAACTAAAGACTTTCAAAACTTTATAACAGTGTGTGGATCTTTGGAAACAGACTGAGGGAAAACAAAAAGAGGCTGGGCAGCTTCTGAAAATTTGATCCCTTCGCCATTTTGTTCTTTTGCAGTTTTGCTGGCTTGGGAATGTTTCATTCCCACTGATGATTTAAAGGTGACTTGGTCCACTTTAGGAAAATATGGTCATTGCAACTTTAGCAAGTCGTATCTGTCACCAGGAGATCACTCATAATTTTCCTTAATTAGTGAAGCTTTTTAATTCCAAATTTTCCAAAAGTTAGGTAGCCCAAATGAGGATCAAAGCTACTGGGATTTCTCTCGTTGAGCATGATTTCTCAGGATGAATCCCATGTGGGTCAGTCTACGAAAAGGAGAAGCTGTGAACAATAATGTGGATTTTCTGCGTTGTTTGCATTGTAATCTGCCTATGGTTGGCAATGGCAGTAAAGAAAGTGAATAAAGCCATTGGGTCCATTTTGGCCACTCTTCTAAATTGAGCAATTAAAGTCAGAGCAAAACGAATTACAATATTTTAATTCTAGCAAATATGTTGTAGCCCCTCTCATTAATAAACATTTTGTTCGGCTCGACACTTCTCTTCTCGCAGTGAAAGTTGTGCACTCAATTCCAGGTACGCTTCATGGCATGGCTTCCTTAACGATCGAGCTGGCGCATTTCATATGTCATGGCCAAATGCAAGCTATTGGGTAAAATCAGATCCAGTTGTTTCAAACTTCAACAGGGTCCACGCCTCCAGCAAGCAATCGTTTCTCAACAGCTGAGATCTGCTGCACAAAGCAAAGAGTAGATTTGCCTGTTCTTTTTTTTTTTTTTTTTTTACCATTTGTTTAAATGCTGTACTACCAAAAGAAATAGACTAATATGGAACATTTTCACACATCTGCGTGAAAATGGAAATAAATTGGGATGAAATGGAATGTATGGATAAAGCATGGGATTATGAGATTTGATGTTGGGGTAAATTAACCCAGAGCCACTCAGAGTTGGTGGCACAACACTTTACTGCATATCGCTCCCGTTTCTCCTTAATCCACAGTATGAGTTAGCACTGTAAATGTTTATCCTTCCTATGGGAGACAAATGCTAGGTTGGTTGTCTACCTTCCGCTAAATAAATGTCCAGTGAGACTCAGTTCTTCTGTGTATTGCTCAAAGACCAGAATGTGTGAGGGTGTGTGTTTTTTCTCAGCGTATGTACATGGGAGCATATGTGTCCTAATGCGTGTGTGAGCGCATTATGGGTGAAACCACGTCTGGCAAGAAGATCAAAGTCCCACCATAACTCCTCAGTCAGCCAGCTAGCGTATTGCCGGGAAGCTCCGCACACCACAGGGGACGTCGAGTTATTGGACTCAGATCATTTCAATTAGAACAGAGTTGTTCAGTTTAAGAAACAAGTTCATGAACACTCACAGTTCCTTAGGCTTTTAGGTAATTATTTGCAAATGTAAATTAGTATTTTTTAAAAAATCTATCTGGAGACTGCTGCTTAGCACTGTAGTAACAACAACTGTTAAAATTCTATTTAGTCAAATCATTTATATATCCTTTCAACATACAGACAGAATTTTGATTTTCATTATCTGTAATCACTCATCTTCAAGATTACAAGAAATAGAGGTTTGAAATATGTTACTCTTTGTGTAATGGACCAAAATGAGACACAGGTTTCACTTTAAGAAATGAGTGTCAAAATCATATAATTTTTTTTCACTGTTTCCATGATGTAGCTTTTTCAGATGTGCTGAATCAGCATTAAGAATCTATTTGAATCAGCTAGTTTTCATGTACAATTGGTAATTCTAATAAAGATTATTTTCTACCAGAATTGTTTTTCTACTTGAATGTTCAAGTGGCCTAGTTAAAGTTCATAACCTAAATCTAATGGAGAATCACTGGTAAGGAGATGTTCAGAGATGCTCTTTATCGTTACTTGCTGAGTTTGAGATATTTCACAAAGAAGAATGGCTCTCAGTAGAGACTTAAAATATGAATGGATGTACTTTCACTGAAAGGTGATTCTGCAATATTTTGACTCAGGGGAGCCAAATATGAATTCATAGCAAATCATGTTCTTTTTCTCCCTTTCATTAATTCCCATTTATTTCATCTTCCACTCCCCTCCCAGGTCCCTTTGTTAATGAAGTGTGATGCTAGTGATGAAGTGTAACTGGGACTGGTCTGGCGTTGCTGTGCCATTGACAGGGTGGTCCCTGCCTCATACTGCTGCTGCTGCCGGCACCCTCATGCTCATCACGCTCACATTGTTCAGTGGCACCTGGCCATATAAGGGCTGATGGTAAAAAGCCAGGGATTCTTCAGACTTCACGTCTTTTGTACTTTTGTACTTTTTAGGATTTTGCGTGAATTTTTTTTATTGTTTCAAAGATGACATGGTACATTAGACTTGTATTATTTACTAGTAAATTTAGTTCAGGGTTGTTGTGTTCTTTACTTGGTGAAACCGATCTTTATTGGATCAGAGATGCTGGTGATTCTGGCTGCAATGTAGTTCTTTTTCTTTCAATATGGAAAGAGAAATTGCTTAATTCTTTTGGCATTCATCTTTCAGGACAATTTTAGCTACAAATAATTCCTTAATATTCAATTGGACATGCACTGTGATTGATTATATGGCGGATATTTGATGAACAAGTATGCATATCCTATTTTTATTTTAGGCAATTATCATTCCTCTCTAAGAACTATAAAAACAATAAAATATTTTCTTCATTGATTTAACAGTTCAATGAAAACTTTTATGAAAAAGCTGTAAGTCTATAAATGTATAAAAATCTAGGTTGCTGGATAGATGTTTCTGTACAAATAAAATAATAAAATGATTTACTGCTTATTCTATTTTCTTCTTTAAAAAGCAAATCAATTTGTATTGCTGATGCATCTCAAGATATAATTTTTTTTTACAGGTTGTACTGAAAGTAAATCATGGCATCTTAACTCTAAGAGAAAACTTTAAGTGACTTATTGTAGCTGTACAGAAGTCTTAGAGCACTTTTGCCAGCCTGTTTTAGTTTTGTACTTGGTCAGGACATCTCCAAAACTCTTAACTCTTGTGAAGTGTTCAAAACAGTAAACCAGTAACAAGGCCACTTTACTGATTTGCAAAGCAAAGACTGGTATGTGTGGTCCAATCCAAGTTTCTACGGCTTACATCGCTCATGGTAATGCTGATTCTGATAAGAAAGTCTCATAACACATCACAATTAGTTCAATATTTGTCTACAAACTTCATATCAATCAGGTTTCCCAACCTGGTATTAAAATTATGCCCGATTGCTGAATACTTGTTTTTTGTTTTGTTTAGTTTTTTTTAGGACGTTTTTCACTGCAGCATCCTAACGCTCATTCTTTTCAAACCAAAATAAACAGAAGAACTCCAAACAGCGGCTTTTAAGAAAGACAGCATCACAGGATGTTGGTTGGATATTTGTATTTATATATTTTATATTTATATTTTTAAGATGTTTTTTATTCATACTTTTTCTTAACCGGTAAAGCTCCCGCTCTCTTTACATTTCCAGGATGAGTTTATTTACAATATGCAGCCAAGATTAGGAAAATAGATAGGAAACACTTGCAAGACACTGTATATTTGAGTAAATACCGTAATTGCTCTGAGTTGTATCATCATGCCATGTGAAGTTCCAGTTAGTTCCAGAGATCTGTGTGTTTTGGTTGGCAGATGAGCGATACCCTCCATATACAGCCAGTCACACTCTGGCTGGTTGCTAACACTTATGCTCAGAGCCCCCGGCGTTAAAACAGGAGATACAGAGAAAGGTTTGGCAAGTAAAACAACATTCTTTCCCATACCCTCTGGAGAAATCATGCTGCAGATAATCGGAACAGAATTAAGCCCACTGTCTTAGGTTGTGTTTAAATCATTTGAAGGAAACTCTTTGCCCGTTCTGGGAAGGACGCCCACTAAAACACTGGCTTAATATAGGACATACTGGTCTACCAAATACAGACACCCTGAACTCTCACTTCTTATGATAGTACCTCCATTCTCTCATGCACATATACAAAAATAATAATAATCAGCCGCAACTCTTCGCATCTTTTGGGGTGAGTATTTCCAGAACTTAGGACTAATAAACTTCAGATCTTTGCTGTTTAAAAATAATATAATAATGATTCACTTCCCTAAGCATTAGCTCTGATGTTTAACTTGAACTGGACTTTGTAATTAATTATCGGTTAGTATAAAAAAAAAAAGTAATTACCTCACTTTTTAAAAAATTTCTCATCTGCTCCTTTACTTTCCTTTTTTGGCCCTATTACAGTTTTTCTCCTATTGTAGTTACCTGGCTTTGGATCTGTGTAATCTGTCCTGGATAAGTAGTTCTATAATGACATTGGATCATGTCCACTAACTACTCAATGTGGTGGGTTCTCAACATTACAGGTTCTAACCGAGCAAATGGGAGCAGAAAATCACAGTAGGCCATTAAACATGAGCAGAAGAAAGAAACATCATGCTGTCAGTGTTGTCATTGTGTGCAGATGGTCTTTTCTTGTGGTGCATTGCTTTGTAGTTGACATTGAAAGTGCAAGTGGTTACATATAGGGTACTGAAGGGGACTTTTTGACCATGTGCATTGCGTGTTGGGCTGATGAAGTTAATCCATACAATAGAGCTTCTGGTTTTAATGAAGACCGAAGTAGGTGTGGATGGAGAGGCCTGTACAAACCCTCTGGTTGGAAAACTGGTCTTTTCTCTTGAGCAGTTGCTGTGCCATTTGGTGTAAACCTTTAGGCAGTACTGCTTTTTTTTCTTTAAAAAAATGAGTTTTCTACATGATCATCTTCAGATCCAGAACATTAGTATATGCTTAGTTATCTGTTTATTAGCAGTCAATAACAGCTATTTGTGATGGAAGAGGAAGACCGTGGTGTTCTAGTCCCAATAAAGGTGTTCTATTGCCTTCTTGAACAACATCTCTTTTAAAGCGCTTTGGGTTTTAACAATTTATAAGGTTAAATAGTGTATTTGTTTCTACCTTATTAACTTCATACTTTGATTACACAGGTGTGAAGTTATCTTGTAGACTACTATTAAATTGGTTATCCTGTTTGTCATGGCCATCTGTCTACCAATTTGATCATTTTCTTTTGTGTTGGTAATAGGTTAAAAATTCAACTAAATTTCTGACACTGACAAGTGGTTCAGCTTTCACTGAACCACTTTGGAGATATGTTTTATTGAAATTTCATAAAACTGAAGTGGTGAAATCCTTTAAATAGACTATTTGCCTTCCATCATACTAGGAATGCAGACAGATCGGTTCAGAAACAAAACAACAAGCAAGGCTCAAATACAGAGCCCAGCAAACCAACTAACATGAAGACCACACATTATGGGATGAAACTAAGGGAAACATATACAGAGGGAAGTGGAGCAAAATGAAAGGCAGGTTTGTACATTGACTTATGAAAGCCAAGAGAAAGAAACAAATTGTGCGAGGCACAAACGAAGTAAAGCTAGGACGTACGTCCACCTGGAAATACAGACACTCAGGATAAAATTGAAGCGAAAGATTCATAAAATAGGAAACAAACTATGATGGTACTTACAGCAAATATTTTAGATAGTTTGCCCCAAACTGCATAACCGGCCACATGGACAGGTATTTCATATAAACCTTGTAAGATGCTGGAGCCCAGATGAAATGCCGTTGAGCTTACTCACAGATCCGGCAACATGAGGTCGTTGGTGACGTCATGTAAGAACAACATCTGTCTTCCATTGATGTGTGTGAGCTTAATAGCTCCCATGCCTTAAAAGAGACAGGTTTCACATATATAGTTTTTATTTTGGTCTGTGACTGAAAAGCTTTGTAGGTAGCAATAGACCAGGACAGGGATCTAATATTTCTGTCATTGCCTTCCTAGAGTTTTCTAATTTTAGGACTGGACTTACATGCTGATGCTGCACTGCCTTAAAGTGCCTGAAAGTTGTTGGGTTTTTTTTTATCACAAAACATTTATCATTTTTATAGCCCACCGCATCTTTCAACTTGACAAATGTGTGGACACAAAATATTTGTTGGACACTGCTAGTTTAAATGTGGTCATGTTACTCCAGGAAAACAGATGTACCAGCAGGAATGTGCCCAGTTATTTTGGTTTGATTTGGGGTCATAGTTTCTCTTAAAACCAGAATAAACTGAAAATATATGTCACATTTTCTGTAAATAATTTACAATCACATTGTGTGATCACTGTGGCATTTCAGCATTTTTATGACTGTTCACAACCATATTTCAGTAAAATACTTAATCATGAAAAATGCATACCTGTATGCACACATGTAGTTCGATGAACTTAAAAGGCTTGTTTACGAATACAAAATGGAAATATTTTGAGATTAAATAATATTTAGGTATAAAATAGCCTGGCTAAATCTGGATATGAAGAGATGAAGGGGTAAATTGATCCAGAGACATTTAAAATATTTTCATTTGAAGAAGCAAACAAATGAAGAGGATCCTGAGTTCAGCTGTCGTTTTAAAGCCAATGGTATTTCATCAGAGTTTATGCATATTGTTTCAAGTCAGGACTCTTAAGAGAGATAGAATTTATTTTATAGGCAGGATGCTGCAACATTGACAGAAGCTACTGAAGGAGTGGGCTGTCTATGGAGCCATTTTGCAGAACTTGGCTGAGAAAGGCATTCAGTGGTGTTCAAGTTGTTTCATCAAAACTGTCACTCACATAGCCTTATCTTTAACATTTAGAAAAAAAAAATTATATTGTAAAATACCTTTTATTTAAGACCTAAATTTTTGTCCATTTGTTCAAAGAAAAGTCATGAATAATATTATTTTCTGATCTCTTTGCTTCATTACCATTTTATTCCTTCAGTTTTGACATTTGCTACCTTATTTTTCATTACCTACACATTGCAATCTGCTTAGGAAAGTGTGGGGAAGTTTGGATATGTAATTCTGATGGATAAAACTGTCATCTGGAAGTCGTTTGGGAATGTATCAGAATCTGTCATACTACATAAGAGTCAGGCGACTCAACAGAGATGAAATAGAAATAGCGTGCAATACAAAGTCTTCAGAAAATTAAGTGGAATTACAAAATAACACAAGTATTTTTCCAACCATATTTCAATAGTTCACTAAAAACACTTCACAAAGAAAAACTTCTAAGTTCTAGTTTGTTTGGAGGTCATAATTGGAAGTAGGAATGCATTAATTGGCAATGCATGAGTAATAAGGGAATGATAGACAGGAGAATGTTTACATTTTCTTATGTAAATCAAACAAAATAAATGTCCCAGTTGTGTTAATAACTTTAAAACAGGTTGTCATTCATGTTATTTGATCAATATTGGCACTTTGGGTTGGGCTGTTTCTGCTGTGCATATTAAAATGCCTCATAAATAATCAGCTGTTGTTTTGTTTACAACAGTGTGTTGAGTAATTAATCCCCAGGCCAAATCAGAAAGCTGATTTTTAAGTTGCACATGCAGTAAATATAATGATGAAAAGGCACAGTTTACTTCTTTCACAGCAATTGAAATCAGCTCATTGTTTTTCTTCATATACGTTCAGTCACTCTTCAGAGTCGAAAGCGGGACATTCTTTAGAGACTGCGCCTTAATTTTATTTATTTCAGCTGAGATCCTGAACATGTCTTCAGATGGCAGATCCAAACCTGAGCCAGAAGCTGTCATATGTGAAAGAGAGAGTTGTAACTGGAAACTGGGAATTATGTTGTTAGACACAGCATAATAATATCCTGAACTGAAAGGCTGTTTATATGAAAAACCAGTAAGTGGTTTTTCATCCTTCCTGAAATAAATAGCATGTTTCATTTCAGCTACAGCTAGAGACTGAGTCACATCTCTTGTGAATTTAAGTTATTCATCATTGAATCGAGATGCTACAGTTTGGCCAAAACTGAATCAGGAAACTTGGCACCCACTCAGTATCAGCTTCCTTTATGACTAGTTGGAGTGGCATGCAGCACAAATGGCTCCATATCTACACCCTTTCCCTGACAGTAAAGGAAGAGGTTTCCTCGGTCTAAATTGCTGCCTGATGCTTACATGATGAGGTGGGAGTCTCCAGAGACACAACATACCGCAGCCTCACATCTCCAGTCTCCCCAACTCCCTCGTATTCCGGCGCTGCCACATGTTTCACTTTATTTTTTCCACATTTGTGCCTCTTAATTACGCCATATCAGTCAAAACACAAAATATCTTGTGTAATAGGGATGACTTATGTTTGGACAAATGTTCTGCAAAGGAATGAAAAAGGAAAATGCTGGGAACAGCTTTGGGCTACATAACTGGGAAATCAGTCATGTCGCCCAATTTTTAAGGAACAATAAAACCTTGAATCACGCAGATTTTACCATTAAACAACAGCAAAAAGTAAGACCGTCTTTTTAAGTATATTTCCAATTAAATGTGACTTTGGTTGAATTTTTATTTAGACTTTAATGTGACATGACTAACAGCCCAACTACATTGCTCTGAGATTAGTTTTTTCCTTGTCCTTTCAAGAAAATTGGCGCTATAAAGTACTTGCTAAGACCAATATTGCACCAACAGGAGGCGATAATGTCAAAATCAGCTACATCAAAATTCAGAAATAGATTCTACAATGCCAGTTTGTCTCAGACGTCGGGGCTTGGATACGGAAATTACATCATATCAGAGCTGAGTAGGTCAAGGTGAAATTCGGAAAATAAGGGGATTTATTGATTGTTGTAGTGCTAACTACTTTACTAATAAAACCCAATAAGTGTATTTCTCTCGTCTTTATGTGTTCAAATTGTAAAAGAAGATTTTCACAAATAGAAGTCATACATTACTTGTTTAATGAAATATAAATCGTCAGAAGTTTTAACATATATTATTTGGTACTCTGAAGTCAAGTGTACTGAGTTCCCCCTGAAGTTGTAACTCCAAATGTGAAGATGCTTGCCAAAAATGCCCAAGTTCAGTTTTCCAACATGGCTGCCAGGTATATAAAATGTAGTGGAAGTTGCAAACAAAGAGCTATTTACTATTATTAAATCATTATATATTATAATGAATAAACCACTGGTACTTAAGGTTTTGCACATCCGTTGTTTATAAACAGGTTCATCATGTGTTTGAACACACAAGATGGAGCAAAATACTTGGTTAGTGGCTTGTGTTACTAGTAATTGTCACCACAATAATTGGCAACTATCACTGGTTTCCAACTTGCTGCTAAAATTTGCACAACGTGGGTGTGTTGTCATTCCCAGATTTAAGCTCTAACCTCTGGGAAAAATCGAATGCGGCTCACACCTGCACATTTCACTGCTTTAGAAGCGCAAGTATTGATTGCTCTGCAACCTCCCAACTTTCCCAGCCAAAATTCCGACTTCATTTGGAGTTCTTGTTGCATTCCTGACTGGAAGCTTGAAAAGTCCAACCTCTCTGTTCAGGTAGAGTCTTAAACTAAAGCAGTGTGAAGCAAAATATTTGAAGGACTTCTTCCAAAAATTTGTAGCTGATGTTCTTTTTTTTTATCCTTTCTTCCTTGTCTTAGGAAGGACAAAGGAGAAAGCTCAAAGCCAAACCAAGCTCAAAGCCAAACCTTTCGAGCTTGTCTTTGAAGTGTAATGAAACTCCAGATAGATTTTTGAAGTGTCTTTATATGTTTTGTAGAAGTTTGTTAAAAAAAATTCTTCCCTTTAAGAAAATGTCTGTTTTCATGTTCTCTGATTTGCATTGAAATACTTCTGTTATTGCATTTTGTCACAAAAAAAATCAACTGGAGGTGCTGTCACAGAAATTTTTTTTGTAAAATACTCTTGTTGGTGTGGAGAAGACCTGCAGTACACTTATTCACAACCAGAGTTTACCTTTCCTCGACACAGAAAATGTTTTTCCGTTCTTTTATCCGTTCATATTTCTCATTTTCTTTGGACTTTTTATATTCCGAAGGCTACTGCACAGCACCCATCAACACAGTAGGTGCAAAGATAAAAAGCAGGCCACCAATCTGCAGCTCCAGACACACAGACCCTTGCTTTTTTATTCAAGTTGTGTTCTGTTGTAAATCTCCTGATTTACAACAAGAGCAATGAGGCATGTTTTTGCTGAATGTGTTTTCTCATATGGTTCTCACTGTGTTTATTCACAGCTTCCTGTCAATGAGACAGTTGGAATCAGGAGAGAGGCTGACGGGGTTTCCTTTACAGAAAGAGGGATTGTTTTAGCTAATTTGAGTTTTTTGTGTTTATTTTAGCATTGCTTATCAAATTTGTAGAGGTTGCAGTTATAGTTGTATTTACTTGTTTTTAAGTTTGTCAGTATTAAATAAATCCAGTTTTCTGTTTTTTATTGTGGAGCTAGAGCATGGGGAATGCCATGTCAGCACAGCGGCTCTCGCAAATGTTGTTGGCTTCAGTTTAAATGAGCTTCAAGTAATCAAATCTTTTCTACAGGAAAAATCTTGTCCAATGTCCAACATTCGCAGAAACGCAAAGTCTCATTAACAACAGATTCAGGCACAATGGGTTAGCCTTGTTTCAACGCAAAATGTAGCTTTATATACAGAGTCCTGTCTTTTCACTAAAGGACCAAGCATGCATTTAAAAATATTCCCGTTGTCCAACATGGAGAAAAAGTTTTTTGTGAAAATTTAGCTTCAGGAATAATTAAAAATTGCCATCAGTGAGTATAAATACTTTTCTTCTTCTTTTCCTGTCTTTGTCTCAGAAATCATTGACGACCTTTCACATCTCGTGGACAAAACAGACGGCAGGATTCGGAATGAGACCCGAAGAGTGAAGCTGGTAGAGACCAAGTCAGCGTCATGTGGTGAGCCTCACTTACATCCCTTCACATTTAACAGGACCCTGGATAAAGATGTGTACCAAATAATACAAAATCACTGGTGTCGCAAATAGTTACACTTATAAATAATGTGCAAGTTACACTTTATAAATTGATTTTTTTTTTCTTTTTCTTTTGTCTCGTTTCAAGTGTCTAGGAGCCTTTATTTACCCACAGCTTCCTATTTCTCTGGGTAAATGACATGAGTCAGTGGCCTATTTCTCTTTACTACTCCTCAAAATGGTAAAGACAAGAGAACATGCCATTAAAGTGAGGCAGATGCATGCTAACATTCATAAGCCAATGAATGGCTCCAAGAAAATAGCTCTGTCTTTGCTTGAGCTATTTTTCAAAAAAAGATATGCACATCAATGTGTAAGATGAGCTTGTATTTAGCTTAACTAAATACAACTTAGTCTGTAATTGAAAATTGTTCTTTACCTTCACTCCTTATCCAATTTAACTGCAATTTTTTTTTTTTACAAAACTGTCAGCTTCTATATGAGCAAAGCTGGTACGGACAAAATCCGAAAGATTTGCTGGTGTGATTCTCCAGGTTTTTATTGTTGTTTTATAATACAATGTATGCCACACTGTTCAGATTTTGATTCGTAAATAAATTATTTTCCTCACAATAGTGCTCTAATTTGGGTTGGTCTATCACTTAAAATCCATTGATGTTTGTGGTTGCAACAAGATAATACAGGGGTACCTGTGCAGAGCACTGTAGCTGTACAAAAATGTGTCCAATTAGTTAAGCTAGTGGTAGTGGGCTGTTGTTTAGTTGGCCGAAAGCAGAAAGCATGGTGGGTAATGAACCTGAGAACATGGAGATGATGAGATCAGGCCTTGGCGCATGTTGTTGCTGGATGGTGAGCTCTGCTTATCACGCCTCCTAACATGCTGCAGGCTTTTAAAGGAGATGTCTTGATGAATCCCACAAAGTCACACATCGGGTCATGTCATCAACTTCTTTAAAACTCCACATGTTGTAGGACCGAGGAGTTTCCTGAAAAAGTTTTGTAAAGGCCTTTTGGCCTCTTTACCATAGATCACATTTGTTTTCATCATTTTCACAAAGAGCCTTTGTGATTTTTTTGAAAGAGAAATGCCTTTTAGAGGGAAATGGCTGTGATAGTTAGCTGACGAACACCATCCTTTGGAGTAGGCAGTCTCAGCAAAGCCATTGTTTTCTTTTTTCGCCTTGTGAAATGCCAGTTTCTGTTGCCCTGGCTGAGGCTGCATTGTTTTGACCCAGCTAACGTTCTGTCGCAGACAGAAACAGAGCTCGCGAAGGGAAGGTCAGCCTGCAGAATTCCTCTTTTTGTTGCTTGTGTTCCCATGGTGGCTGAGTATTGGTTTGTTTGACAATCCCAGAGATCCGCCTGTTGTTTGGTTCAACATGTTTCTTTTTGCTTTCCCCATCTACTGCCATCTTTCCCTTCTGTTTGAGGTCGAAGAATATTTATGGCTCTAGTTTGTGCAAGTCTAGTATGTTTAGGTATGGTTCTGGGAAAATATTAGGACAATATATGAAAAACATGTATAACATATTGGAAGTTAGATTAGGGGCAAGTGTGACTCACTGGGAAGAGAGTCGTCTTTCAATTAAAATACTTGATTTCAGCTCCTGCTCCACTACATGTTGATGTGCCCTTGAACAAGGCACTTAGCCCATTTTTTACTAAATTTAAAGTAAAATTAAAAGGCTCTTTCTTTCACTCTTAATAATTTCTCCTTACTGTACAGTCTTATTTTGCTGTTTTTCAAAGTTACCCATCTATCTGCAAATTGTTGAAGGATGAATGAATATGAATGTGTAGAGTTAAAGCGTTTTAAGTGGTCAGTTCGACCAGATAAAGCTTAATCCGTTTACTATGTTAAAATCAGTTTTAATAGCTCTGAAAAAATTCAAGTCATGTAATCCAAAAAAGAAAAAAAACATTTTAAAAGTTATTGTAAATGTAATTTTGAAAATTGAAGACATTTAATGAGAATTCAAAATAATTTGAAATCAGACATTCTTCTGTCTAAAAAGTTGTCCCAGCAGGTTTACCCTTAAAGCAGACCACAAGGTCCTAAAGGAAGTCTCCAAAATCCCTAAAATGTTGCTGTTGTAAATTTCTTACAGAATCTACAGCAGCTGTACAAGCTGAAATAGTACAAGTTCAACTTTAATGGAAGGTGTACAACTTATTAGGACAGGTAGTCACATTATTTGGACCTAAGAGCAGGGGACATGTTGGCTGTGGACCAAATACGGCATTTAAGGCTCCATGGTAACTGTGGGGCACAGAGGTGAAAGTGTCATGGTTTGGGGATGTGACCAGAATCCACCATGAGTCCTAGGTGAGGTCATATATAAAAATACAAAATTAATCTGAAGCAGAACTTAATCTTATAACATAATAGTGACTAAAAACTGAGTAGAAAATTGACTGTCTGAGAAGTAAAAAAAAAGAAAAGTCCTGGGCCTAGTCAAAGCCCAGATCATGATTTCATGCCAATGCTGTGGTGACTTGAAACACATCCCAGGTTGAGCAATGAAGAAGTAAAGGCTTCATGAGGAAGCCCAATTTTTCCAAACCTGTACATGTGATCTCTGTATGTTGGTATTGCATTTATGTTTTATGCTATTTTTCTGTATTTAGAAAGTATACATGCACATGTCTGCTGCAGTTGTGGGTTTTTATGCTTCTTGCCTTCGGGGACGGAAAATTCCCCTTCTGATCCTCTTCACTCTCACCTCTACGCCTTCGCTCGCTTTCGTTCATTCATCTCTGTCGTCCCTCTGTTCACCACCTCAGTTGTTTGACACTCATGTCTGTGTTAAGCAAAGAAAGAAGTGAAAATACTGCATGCCACAGATTGTTCGAAGGGCTTTCCCTCTTTTGCTCTAGCAGTGTGTTTATAATTCCTTAGCTGTAAGGCTTTATTTATTTTTAAAAGCTCTGTTCATCCAAAAGCACTGTTTGATATTATGTCTGACGCGTCCCTGCAAAGGTAGGATAGTCAGTGTATGAAAGCAGAGCATACTTAGCATTGCTGTTGCTCTGCTCACCGTAAATGCTTTAGTAGTTTTGCTGCTCTAACCGTGTAATGATGCAGATCATCTTTTAAGTCAGGAATCAATATTGTGGCCATTTTCCCTGTTGCACAAATTTCTTCCCTAAAACAATCATTTTACTTTGATACATTCAGAAATTGACATTAATAGATTTTGGTTTCTTCTTACTTTTTTCTTTAGAACATACAGTACATGGCAATTTATATTTCTAATATGGTAAATATTACCATGTTGGAACAAAACAATATAAATCAACCTTTAGGAAATTCTAGCATAGTGAATTAAATGTTAAAAAGATTAAAGTATTACTGTTATTAATTAATAAGAGATTGAAAAATAATTAGGATATGTTCATGTGGTAATTTAGGCCTAAGGAAAAACAATAAAGGTGTGGAATCCTAACCTTAGAGGTTAGAGGTGACGTAGGTGTTGGGGATTTGTTTAGAAAGTATTTATTTTAGTTGGTAGAGAATTGACTTGGACTTGTGAAAGACTTGAGACTTGATTTGGAAGAAATGACCTGTGATCTGTGTTACAAAAACCAGAAATGCCTCAAATCTCTGATTGTTGTACATGCTAATTTTCTTTCAGCTGAAGGTCAGGAATAAATATCAGACATTTGTCTTGTCATAAATCGATCCGCTAACACATTTCACCAAACGGCAGTGGTTTGAGAAACCACTATAGATACTTTACATGCTTCTGTTTCATCCTGCAAGTAGTTTTGATTCAACACCACCAACAAAAAAACCTCTGACTCTAGAGCCAGAGATGTTTACATCAAGTCTTTTGAACACAGGTCTATGTCAATTTTGACGTAATTTTTTCTTTTTTTTATTGCAACACAAGTGCAACTTGAATCGGAGTCTCAAAATGAAGATGATGAGAGCCATGCTCAGCTATTGTTAAGGAACAAAACTTCCTTAAAAAAAAGCACAAAAACACAAATTTTTCTATAAACATTTCAAGCACAGATCTACTCCTGTTATAGTTGGATGAACTGGATACGCAGTCATTACCACGTCTGTCAGCTTTGGCAGAAACTAACAAGTGTTTTTTAGTTTAGTTGGATCAGTGTGTCAGATTAGTCTGAAGGACTACAGGATCTGTTGTAGTGCAATGTGAGTTAGAAGATCCTCAACACACAGCATCACTTCATGATGACTCCAATTGACTTAGCTAATCTCCAGCTTGTAGAGCCACTTCAGCAGCCCTATAAAACCCAGAGGTGACTTGAATCCCAACTAAGTTACACACTCAGTACTACGGGAGATTTCAGAGGAAACTTTCCCCGAGTATTGCTGTGATTTGGATTACCGTACTTTAACTACAACTGCAGCACTAGTTTTTGTGTTGATTTAATTTTCTCCTAACATTTGTGTTATTTCTTATGCATGTTAGGATATGTTGGTGGAGAAAAAAGAAGCAATAATATATAAATGTTTAAGTTGTTTTATATTTTTCATCAAGTTTTCTTGCCGGTGATGTTTTTATGTAAGTGAGATTCTTTCATAGTTTAGCCTACTTGTGAAATACTAGATAGATTAGTTTAGTTTATACCTGAATAGGCAATAGTTTAGGCTTGGTATTAGGTTAAAGTATTAGGTTTAATGAAGTAATGGCATCCAAACTCCTCATTCTTTTTTTTTTTTTAAATATGTTTCTACTCTTTTTTTTTATTATTATTATTATTTAAAGGAAATTCCTTAGAAGGTACCAGAGTAACCAATGTCTTCTCTGGTCATATGGAGCAGAGAAGTCATTCAATTCTACACCTCCTCTATCTGTTGCTGCACACTGCCAACAGGCTGGCTGAAAAACATCCACTATAGCTGTTTTTTTTGTTTATTCAAAATGTTATCCACAGAAATTTTTGAAAATGAGCCCTAAAAACTACACGAGCATCTGTTTAATACAAGTCGTTGGTAAATTTAATACAGTTTGCAGAAAACTCCGAAACAGAAGATCCTTGACTTAAATATCTGTTGATTTGCATGTGTCAGAGAAAATATGGATGATTTAAGAACTTTTATTGATACGCCATCTTTTTCTTAATGCCCTATGAATAAACAAACAAACAAAAAACTCATTAAAGTTTTTGTCTGTTCCAGCTTTGTTTCCAGGAACATCTCCATGTTAATCTTAACAGAAAATATGTCCCCTTCCTTTAGGGGTCATGCTCATCTTTTGTGGTCCAAAAAGTCTTTGAACTCTGAGCGGGGCGGCAGCTTCGGAGGGGGGGCGGGGGGGTCTCTGTATGGTCAGGACTCTCACCAATTATCATTTTCTTTCAGTGATTTGTCTTACTGATATGTCTGGAAATTGCTAAGATGGGATGAACCCAGGCTTGTTCCTGCAGGACTCCTGGGTGGTCAGCCTGTCAGCAGACACCAACCATCTCCCTCAGCAGGACTGTCACAGCACCGCCCTAATCTATCGGGGATGCCAGGCCCAATATTGTCATGAGACCCCAGGGGTCCCTCTGAGGGCGAGGAGGGCCATGTTTAGTTGCCGGGGCAGACAGTGACGGTGCAAGGACAAAAGAAGGGTGGGGTCACTTTGGGTGTCAACTGTGGCTTTATGAGTGACTATTATGTGAAGTTGAAGAGTGTGAGAGCCTTGCTCCACAGTAATGCATGCATAACTTACAAAGCTCATTCCTTGATGCTGTTGTTGCTATGGATTGAGAGGTGGAGTTTCTGTCAGATGTTGGATCAGGATCAATGAAATTCTTAAGTCTGAATCCAATAAGCATTGGGTTTTGCTTGCATATCATTTACATGCAAACAAGGATAATTGCAGTAAATTCTGAGGTGCATTTTGCTTTTAGCTGGAAGCGTTTAAAGAGTCATCACAAATGTCGGAGCAAATGTTTCTGCTTTGACATTTACATTTAGCTCACATATGTTGGGGATTAGTGGGGAGAGGTGTTGTGTCGTCCGGCGATAACGCCTAACATGCATGTCCTGTGTGAGCACCTTCCACTCAAACAGAATAAAAACACAAAATGCTCAAGTTATTACCTACATATGGAAAAACAACAAAACATAAGCCCTCCATGTTTTAGTTTACTTTAAAATACTAAATAAATAAGGCAACTTGCAGTGGAACAATAAGACTTTCAAAGCCATCTGGACCCCCTTTAACCCTAGTTTATCCCGCATGGCTTAAACCTTGCCTTGACTTTTCACCTGTGGGACAAACAGCCAATTAGGCAGCAGAGGGGGGAGTGGGAGTAAAAAGCACAAGAATGAGAGAAATGTAACACTAAAAAAATGGTTGGGTGAAATACCAAGCACATGCTGCAGAACGTTGGACAGTTTGAGTGAGAGGGCCAACAGCTGTGATCAGTACTTCAGCACCTCAGTAAAAGTCACATAAAAAGCGACATCAATGCAACCTTGATAGAGGTTTGTTGGATTTTATCTGTCCAAAAATGCTACTTTCAGATGGAGCAAATGTTGAGTTAAAAGTCCCATTTTACATGCTTACACTCCTCATAAACATCCGGCCATCTCCTGCAAATGTTAAACTCAAAATGTTTGTATTTTAAGAGAAATTAATATATTTTAAGGAGACTCTCAAATTGTTGGTGTAAATGAAATGTTTCATTGGACAAAAAAACCGATAAAAATATTAGCATTTCAGCTAAAGAGGTTAGTTTCAAATCCTAATGATAATTCCTAATTAAGTTTCAAGATATTCAGCGATGATAGACCTCCTGATCTCCCCATTGTATCTGAGTTGATATGACATAATTTGAGTTTTGATGTCTTTGGCAATCAGCAGAGGTTTGTTACCTTCTCTTACTGCCTTAATCTCATCCTTCTCTGTTTTTCCTTTTGCCCGCTCAGGGATGCTGGTGGTGATCGTGCTGCTGCTCATAGCCATCGTTGTGATCGCTGTGTGGCCCGTGTAGCTGATGGCGGCGGTGGCAGCGGCGGCTGTGGACCAGTTTAAATCACAGATGCTCACTGAAATACTGTCTTGGGTCTTCTGTTTATTCTCTCTTTCTGATCACTGGAAACTATCCAACTAAAAGAATGTGAAATAAAGTTTTCTTCCTTTAGCAGCACAAATGCTTGTTTTTATACTGTGGGCAGAAGAGGCTTGAGGACGTTTCCTTTTCTGTCCTGTAAATATTGTGGGAATGTAAATCGTCTTTTACTGTAGTGAACGTAATGTTTGAATCATTGCATCCACAGATCATCTGGATGTTAAATTATTTGGCAGATTGAGAACTATTTTTTTAATGTAATTTAGTCCAAACAGCAGAACCTCCTGCAAGTCTACAGTATTTCTGTGGCTGGACTCAGGTTTACATCAGGTACAGTAACCTTCCAATATTCACATTCACATTTATTTACTCATGCATTGCTGTAGCAACTGTAATAATATAAGTTTGCTAGGACTTTCTAATGTTTATCGAACAGACTGTAGCCAGAACTAACAGCTCGACTGTGTTACTAACACGCCTCTGTTACTTCCTGTTAAATCAGCTCTGCTTGTAATATCTAATAAATGACATTTTCAGTTAATAGTCCCTTGATACCTGTCTGTCTGCCGTCATGTCAGAGACTCGTCATGCTTCTCTGGAGTGCTGGAGGGTTTGGTAACGTGATATTTAGTTGGAGTGGGCTGCTGACATAATTTCTGCACACATGAACCACATCTTCATTCTACGGTGCCTGAAAAAATATGCAGACCCATTTACATCCTGTCACATTATAACGCAAACGATAACACAGTTTATGGGGATTTTAGTTGATAGACCAGCACCAAATAGCCGTGAAGTAGAAGCAAAAGTCTGAAAAAATGTGTATTCATCCCCTTCTAAAACAGCTCAGAAGTCACCTAAGTTGTAAATATGATCCACATAATGTAATGTTAGTACAAGTACAGCTGTTGTAGAGCAAATTGCAACATGGCAGGTTGTGGAGAAGCTTAAATCAGGATTAGATTAGATTATAAAACAATATGCCAAACTTTGAACACATCAGCAAAATGGAGAAAGAAATCACAGCAACAAAGACAAATAATCTGTCAATGTAACAAGTTTATTTCAACTGATAATCTGAATTTAGTTCTACCAAGTTTGTGTTCAGTAGTTATTTTCCTTCTTTTATGTCAACAATCTAAACAACCACATACAGGTAATAAAAAAAAAAAGTTGAAAAGACAAAATCCACAATGTCTTGTGTCATTAAATATATTCATATATAATAACCATAATATATTAGTAGGCATTGTAAAACAACATTGCTAAACGTCTTTGCAATGGTGACAAGAACATTTACAATTCATAGTATGATCACAAAGCAAGGCTTTGATGTGTTTATGGCGTTTCATCGGGGAGACTTGTCAAACCATTGCTCTACAGACTGCTGGAAAAGTACAGCATGAGGCTACAGAGATGAGAGAAGTGTGATTAGAGGTTAAAATTCATCAGCTGGCAATAAAACTAAAATATTTACCAATGAAAGGCAGGAGTATGTAAATATGCTCCACGTTCATAAACAGCACTGAATCTTTAGAGCATGAAAATTCGAATACAAATCAAACACTAGATGTATAGTTAAATCACAATAATGTCAGTCATCTGTTTGTCAGGCATCTATTGCAGTCAAACCCCTGTTATTAACACCATGGCTTTATAAGGATGTATAAGGCTCTGTTATACTAGATCTCCTCCGTCGCTCAAACATAACTGAATCTCTGTTAATTCAGAAAACCCCATTTTTGTATGTGTGTGCGTGTGATTCTACACTTTGCAGTGTAAGAGCATCATCAGAAGGAATCATGCAGATTTTGATTTCTGTGTTGTTCTACTATTGTATAATTGTATTGTAAACCATATGAGCTGCTACTCATACATTTTTCTTCCTGCTCATTCTACGTGTTCTCATCTTTCTCCCTTCTCATTGAGAAATATCACAGCATCTATTTGAGAGCACGGCAAATATATTTCTGCATATTTTGCCATGCGTCCTGAAAAACTTTCAACTTCCTTCGATTGCTCAGAAGGCAGATTAGGTGCATTTTGGAGGTGTGCGTGCTAGTAGCCGAGCAAGTAGCGACCTGTAAACGTTTGCATTTGCAGTCCGCTGTGAGCCTAATTAAACTTCACCGACGAGGTTATGCATGTGATTTTGAGACGCAAGAAACTGTTTATGCCTGGGTTTGTTTTTGTTGATGTTGTCTTTCAAAGATCGATGCATTAATTATTTATGTTTTACATAACCTGAGCTCTGCGACTTTCTTCCTCTCAAGAGAAGTGAACTGTGTACAAACAGATGAGCAAAGTGGTATCAACAGGCAGATGATTGCCACCGATCCACCTTGTGCAAAATGTTGAAGTGAATTTTCTGTGTCCTTATAGTCAATGTGCATTCTTGCATTGATGTCTGCAAAAACAGTACAAATCTGAGAAAACATTGCAAATGAAGGTGGAGATAAATAAAGTTATCCTCTTACTAAAGGTCCTGTATATAATGTATATATGCATCATGAGGTACTAAGATAATCCTTTTATGGTTTCCATTTTCCTGCTTTTTGTATCTTTGTTCCTGTAGTTAGTTACTTTTCTACTTATTTTAAACTAATTAATGTAAGTTTTAATGATCTGCTGTCAGCAGTATAGTATTTGAGTTTGTAAAACATCTGAACCCTTACAATGTGACATGCAGTACTGTTTGCTTTTTGCTGTTTACTGTCTTCTTTGTAGCAAAAATGCAGCTGTAATTAAGTATTTTTCACTTTCTAAATAGGCGACATGCATCGCATTTTGTTGCAAAACAAGGACTGTATCCATGTCCCATATTCTTTATTTTTGTTATCTTTACTGTTCCAAAAAATATTTTAAGATCTGATGTAAAAACTCATGTAAAACTGTGAGTGGGCTCTGGTCGATAAGCTGTTTGAAAAAGCAAGTCTTCTTTAAAAGCCAGTAACAAAAATTACTTGTTTAAATAAACTGATAAGAAATGAACTCTTCAAATATGAATTAAAATACAAAAGTACCTCAAAGGAATAGTTCAGGACTTTTCAAGGATGTGCCAATGTTTTTGAACAAATGCATATACTGTATATAGATGGGGAACATAAAACATCATAAAACATCTTTAGGATCAGGGCCTAAACGTCCTTAGGTGTCCTGAGAGTGAACGCCTCACTCTCAGCGTTCACTCTCAGAACGCAGAGTGTGAGGCGTTCTAATCCAATATCAATATGTGACCTCACAAATGCACTTTTCAAAGAATGGTAATAAAATCTCCTAAACGTACTCCTGAGCCTTGTAGCCAGGCTTCAGAGAGGAGCTGAAGCTGTTATAGTTACAAATGTTGGACCATCTTATGAAACTCTATAGAATAAGTCCACATGTATACAAAGACAGACAAGAACATCTTTAACCAACATACAGTGGATTAGTTTACATTTTTGATGATTATTTGAGATGCTCTGACATATTGTCTGCTTAGAACCTATTAACAGAATCTCACTTGAAAAATCTCGAATTATTCCTTCAACAGCCACCTAAGTGATTTGACCGTTCTCAAATAAGAAGGGGGAATATGTACTCTTAGCGTAACGCATCATAGCTTTTACGATTTAAGATGTGTAGTTGAGGAGTTTTTATAAATAAAAACTAAACTCTGTCCCTGTTCCTCTTCTTCCACTTGCATATTCTTAATCTTAGAACTCACGAAAAAGAAAACTGAGAGAATTATGATTGTTTAAACTGCAGATATTCCTGACTCGGAGCACACGAAAGACAACCACATGTATGTTGGTTTGACATAGCAACAGTAGCTTTCACAGCACGTACCTCAGATAAACGACAGCTTTCCATGAAACCAGTTGAAAATATGTGAAAAATACAGTTAAAAAAAACAACACATGCAGAGGCAATATTGCAGCTGTAATTAAGTGTCTTTTTGTCATTTGCACCAGCGTAGGATGTCCATAAAAAATTTGAGCATTCAATACAGGGTTTTCATACTAGAGTAAAGAAAACAAACACAAATAATGTTATATACTGGTAATAGGTGCAAATTCGCCAAATCCACAAGAGAGACGAACCTCAGGGTAAAATAAACCATGAAACCAAATCTGCAAGGTGACCTCCTTCAACAAAAGTTCACTAGAAAATACAAATCATCCTAAATAATTCTCTTCATGCTTCTACACAAAAAGCAGCGACATAAACAGTGTCCTCTGTCCCGGGTCCTCTGTCTCTCTCTGAGCTCACTTTCTCTTGTTTTTTTCTTCTTTTTTTTCTGAGAACCTGTTGAGGATTCCTCTCCGTTCTCCAGCTTCCCCTCTGCTTGCTCCCCACCTATGGCTTCTTGCACTTTCCTTTCTTCTCACGCTGCTGGAACTTTCTCAGTCTGCGTGCCCACGTGTCCCTCCACTGGATGACCAGGCTTCCTTTGTCCGCCACCACTCCGCTCTGGCCGGGGGAGTCCTCGTCGTTCCCTAGCAGCAGGTACTTCTTCCCGGGCTTGATCTTGGGACACTTGCAGGCCACGTCTTTGGCACGGACCCATAAGAACTGGTCCCCCCTGCGGATGCGGCTTTCCCCCTGCTTGTAGACGGATATGATGTTGACGGTAAATTTCCACCACTCGCCAGCTTTGTCTGCCTTCAGGATGTGCACCTGGACAGCTGCAATGTGATATTGGAGGACAAAACATTCTTGGTTAACATCAAGTCGATTTTACTGCTTTCAACACATGCACAACATATTTCTATTTACTTATAATACAGACTGGGGCCTCTTGTGATTTTTATAAAGCCTTTAAGCTACTTACCAATACATTACAAAAAGAAACCTGTTGACAAAAGATAAATCTGCTGTAAAAGAACACTGTAAAAAACACAAAAACTTACAAAGTACTTTAGTCTAGCTTCAAGAGCAAATTTCTAAATGCACTTGAAATATGACAAATGAACTTACAAGTAACTTTTCTGCAAGATTTAGGAGCTTGTTTTCAGTAAATAATTCCTTAATATTGTACTTTATAATTCCTTATAAAGTACTATTTCCATTGGCAGATTATTTCACTTGTTACAGGAAAAATGTCTTGTTATAAGTGAATTTATCTGCCGATGGAACAAATACCTCTTCCATCAATATCAAGGAATTATTTACTTAAAACAATTATCTATATTTTGCAGAAAAGTTACTTGTAAGTTAGTTTTGTCTTATTTCAATTGTACTAACATATTTACACTAGAAATTAGACCAAAATTACTTGGTAAGATTGAGTGTTTTTGCAGTGTACATGCAGTTACAGTATGTACAATAACTAACAGCGAACTACACTAAAGCAAATATGATCCTCTTTCAAAAATGGACATTTGTAGTTTACGGTCTTCTCTTAAACAAAGTGAAAAAGCCAAGTATGCAGCCCAGCTATCATATACAGCTCCATATGCACTTTGTCTATTATACTGACACAGCAGTGTGATCAGTAATGGGATTAGGAGGCAAGAGATGGCTATTAGAGACGTTAGCTGAGCAGACACTCAGGGATATTACGTGAGGAATGAACGGACGTGGCCCTCAGGGAGCAGACAGGCGCTCATGGATCCTACGCCAGAATGTATCAATATGTATTATATTGACCAGATCTCTATTAAGCTCCATTAAGCTTCTCCTATAATTATGAGGGAGCTTTAAAGATGAACAATCATGTGATGGGGTCACCGCTTTCACCTTCAGCATTAAAGAGAAATCCGAGTACAATGCAGGATTTGTTTCTACAATCTCCAATCAGTGATCTAAAACTGTACATTTTCTTCTTTTTTTAAAATCTGAAACCTTCTTTAATATCACACTCTGAACATAAGAATTAGATATAATATTTTCTGAGCAAGAACTTTAATTTTTAGACTATTTGAGGAGCCCTATAAGCAGGAGAAGCCCTCTAGACCAAAACAACATTGTGTTGGTACGAGGTCTGATCCCACATTTTGGCTCAGGGTTTCCAGTCAAATCATTTTTAACATGCTTTGAGAGCAGCTGAAACACTAGTCAGTAAAGTTTACAACGTTCAAATCAAAATATCAGCTTTATTAAGCAGAAGAACATTTTTTTTCTTTAGGTTTTTTTCTGTGCACCTTTAAGTGGAATTATAGTGAAGTCTTAATATCAATGAGTCTCATCAAAACAGACTAAACATGCTAACTTTATCCTTGCACTTGCCTTGCTCAACATGAAAATATCACCAGCAGGAGCAAGATATATGCTTTTAGAAGACTGTGTCTGAAAGTGTTGGGTCTGATATATTGTATTATAAGCTTAATAAATTACTGGTGATAATGAGGTCATCCTTATTTGTACAGTAAAATTTTTTGCATTCATTTCCTTATTCAGAAGCTAATAGGCTGGGTTTGAGCATGGCTTCAGTAGGCGTGTTGCCTGGAAATGTCATGCTCTAATTTCTTAAAGCGATCTCTCTTTTTGGCTAAACTCCAGCATTTTATTAAATCATATCAAAGAAAATTGTGTGTATCTTTTATTTAGCTCTATATGTAAAATAGGGAGCTATGTTTTCCCTATTTTTAAGTTTAGCTTTTAGTTTGCATTTAATTCTCAATTTCGCTTAAGTTAAGAGTGATCTGAGGGTGACCCATGCATCTCCTTGTGTCCACCAGCTCATCTTTGCATTAGGTCAACAACTACTGGGGAGACTGGAGTGGATAAACTGGTTATAGCCAGGGTTCTGCTGAGATCAGACATTTCAACCCTTATCTTGCGCCCCACGGTAGCTTGTAATGCTTTCCATGGGCCTGGATACAAAGCATCGCAGCATGGTTTTCTGGCACAGCATGGAGCTCCAGCTTCCTGCTGATCTTTTTAAAACACTCCAAAGCTTTCCTTCTTCTGAGACAAATTCAATAGATCCACACTGAGTTTGACTTCTGCTCAGATTTCCTAATTTTATGTGACATATACTTCACAAGGATTTTGTTCCTCTCCTGAATCACATTTGAGTATGTTTTTGTAAGCTACTATAGTGTGTATTTCAAACCTAGATTGCGCTAGTAAAGGCAAAGCAAATGATTGAATCTGCAGCAAAGTCTGTAACCTAAATTTGATTAAGAATCTGTGGAACAGCTTATTCACCAACGCTCTACGTCCAGTCTGACTCAGCTTCAGCTTCAGCTGAGTCACAAAGAAGAGTTTCTGTATCTATGCATGCAAGCTAATGCATAGATACAGTAGAGACACACCCAAAAAACAATAATACTTGCAGCTGTATTTGCAGCTCCTACAACGTATTTACCCAGGGAGGCTGAATCTAAATGCACACCACACCTAGACCATTATTTGTTAAAATAATTTAATCTTCCACTGTAAAATTAAGCAGTAATTTTGCATTGGTTTGTCACGTAAAATTCAAAAGAGTTACATTGACGTTTGTGGTTATAATGTTCCAAAATATGACAAATCATGTTATAGAGACTTGAATTCACAAGGTGCTGTAAGACCAGTAGCAGAAAGATGGATTAGTGAAAAAAAGTATTCATGCTTCAGTAGTTTAAACAGCAAAACCATCTTTTGTGTAGATCTGATCTGTTGTGTGCCAAAGCTAAATTACACTGATCCCTAGAGTTTGTTCTGACATGAGTTACACAGCTGCTTTAACCGGTCAGTCTCAATACGAGAAAATGTCTTGTATAGCTGCACACAAACACTTTTGTGCTTCAGCGGAGCCTTTATTTTTCTTTTCTTGATATTATTACAGTCATCAATCCGCTGCAGTTCACACGAAACGCATACCAAATCATCTGAGAGCTGTTCTTCAATGCATGGTCATCTTGGGTTGGGTGGATAGATGATGGACTGATGGTTCTGTTGGCAGAACATCATTTTACTCTTTTTAAATAAATGGCTTCTCCTAATGGTAACTGCCAACATTTTGTGTTCATTTTGACTAAAATTGATGTAAAATTTCCCTTTAATCAGACATTTTTACAAAATGCAGACTCTCACTACTGCCCCGATTTTGATGTAGTTCCCCCAGAACCAACAGCAAACGATCCAGAGGCCCAGCTTTTCTCACGACACCACCAGTGAGGTAGACCCGGGTTGAAGAGGAGGTGTCTATAAGCTGACCCCTAACTCCTCCAAATCCCAGCGGAACAAAGCCCGGACCTATCCGTCAAGCTCCTGAAGTATGCTGCGGGACGCCCCCGGTTTGGTTCAGTGGCTCTGCAGCCTGACTTCAATCAGGGGAGGGGACGCGGGCGACGGTGGGAGAGGGGAGAGGTCATATGTCTTATCCACACCTTGAATGGTGTGGCAGACTGATGGTCGCAGGAATGCAGCACGGGACGCTCTGGTTGTGGGGGGAAGTAGGCTGATCCTTAATGAGGATCTCTCAGTGAGCCCCCACTGTCTGTCTCGCTGCACAGATAATCACCACACACCCACACACACCTCTGTCTAATTCTATTTCCCGCTCCTTCCTTCAAGCTCCCTTTCTCCCCCTCTGTTTGTCTGCTCATCTCTTCATTGCTCAAAGATCTGTTTGATTCTTTGTCTGTTTTGATTCTTTACTCAGAGCTAAAGTAGGAAATCGGTAAAACTGTAAAAGCTCTTTTGAATAAACCGGGCCTGTGACTGCGAAAGAAATTTAAAGGAACTCTACGGCTTAGAATAAAAAGTAACATTTACAGAAATTTGTTTTAGATTTATTCATTGATATCTAAGGTTTATTCTACTTGCTCCAAATTTTTAAAATTCTGCTAAGAACGTGTTATTGGCAAACTAACAATAAAAATGAATTTAATGACCAGTGTTTTGTCTGACTCACCATAATCCTTCTTGCAGTATTTCTTCATGTTGATTTTCAGTTTGCCTTTTGATGCTTTACAGTAAGAGTCACAGTCTGTTGGAATAAAAAAAAGATTATGCATCAAGGACAGTAGGAAAATAAAGACATCAATAACGCAATTGAATATTTTTTAATAATCTATGGTTGCTAATGCATAACTTCAAAATTAGTCAATGCTGAATTAACTTAACTTGATTTCAGTTACATTAACATAAAGAGCAGGAAAATGAGCAAAAACAAACAAATGATATTTTTACATCAATGACAATTTCTTAAAAACATGTTGACCTTTTTATTAATAAATAATGTTGTGTTTATATGTATATATACAGTATATATACAATTTATTTATCTGATTAAGTTTTGAAACAATACAAACTGTATTGGTTCTATGGTAAAATCTGTGAAGTTGAAAAAATGTCCAAGTTATAAAAATATATTCACAATTCAGTAGATTAAATAACAAACATATTTTTGGATGATAATATAAAATGTTCAATCAAGATAAAAGTAAACAAATAAAGAAATTAATAGTAATATAAAAGATAAGTCTATCACTGTTTTTTCTTGGGGGTTTATGAAGGTAATATGTTAAAATGTAGAAATAACAATAATGTGCTGTATTTGTATTTTGTAATAAGTTTTAAAGATTAATAATATGTGTGTGTGTGTGTGTGTTTTGTGGAAATTTACAGTAGAAAAGTATATATTTGTTACAAAATAAGTACACTAAAGTGCATTGATTAATGGGTTGACAAATGATTTATTTTTGATTGCTTTGTCTAACGTCCTCAGCATTGCTTTATGACATAATGTGTTCAGTGACAATTGTGCCATTTAACATTTACCCAAAGATTAAACACCACTTGCTCTCACTGTGTCTGAGGGTTCAGGTCTGTGCAGACCTGCCTCACATGGCTTGTCACCCAAATGCCCCAATAAGAAACATAAAACTAAAAAAGTCTCCCAAGGAGGACCATGTCAAGCTTTCAGTTTTGCATGTGTGGGGGTGCTCAGAGTTGGCAGCTATTCCAGGGAGTGGAAGGTGTTGGGGGGGCGGTGAAGTGGGTCATTGCCACACAAAGGGAGGTCAGGAAGGAAAAATTAGCCATCCATGAAGCGTTAGGCAGGGGAGTCTTTTTTTCGCACAGGGTTGGGGGGGCGGCAGGCGGGGTGTCCACATTGGAGCCGTGAACAAATAAATACCTCAAGCAGGCTGTGGGCTTACCCACACTGCCTCACAGCTCCATGCTGTAGAAAAGCTGTCAAACACCCAGTGGTGTATGAATGAACACACTCTGAGAGCGCTTGCTGAAAGAGTCCTTGGAGTTTGTCATCTGGTTGCACAAGGCAGCAGATTTTTGCCTAGAAATACACAAAGGGCCTTGATTAAACAGTGTATGTTCTTTTTGCAATGATGGTTTGGACCTGCTGACAAAAATAATTACCTGTGATACTGTAATCGCAATGTGTGATGAAAAATAAAGTTAATACTCAAAGTATGAACCTGGGCAATATCAAGTTATATTTTAAATTGGGCAAAGTTAAAGCACTGCAATAGTGGGGGGGAAAAAAACATGTTCTCCCTGACACTTTAAAATACAATGTTTTGCTCAGTGAGCACACAAATGCCACCAGTTCACTTTGCATCCACAAAACTCTTCAGTGTGGATGTTGCTACTAAGTAGGGAAGACGCAAAGTTAAACATATTCAAAAACAGTCGAGGAAAAATAGAATAATGAATTTGATAGGAAACTGTATTGTCACAGTGCAGACATGTCTGCGCTTTATTCAAGCTGAAGGTTGTCAAAAGACACAGGGAAGCTAAACATGTTACTAGTAAGTCGCTCTCACTATTTATGGCTTTTAACCTCTGACTGTCATGGAACATTAAATATTTGCAGATGTTCCCAGTCTTTTGGAAATCTCACATTTAATGCGATGCTTTTCATTTCTCAAAGCATAAACACTAAAACTGATGTTTGAGTAATGCCAGCTGCACTGACCACACTCGTTTTTAATATGTTTTCTAAGGAGAGTTTAAAATAACAAAAACAAACTAATATTTTCTAAAACATTAGCAAAACCCTTAGCAACTTCTCTGTGAAACACTGTGTGACATCACCTCTGATCCTCATGTAAATAAATAATGATTGTTCGTTCAAATTCAAATTCAAAAATACTTAATTGGGAAATCCCAAATGGAAATAAAATGACAGGAAGGCCATGAAAAAAAATATATGTTGAATGCCTCTTAAGCTATAGTTTGTAATGAGAAATTCGAATCAGACAAAACTGCTATTCTCACATCAAACCTTTTTCAAAAATTGGGAGTTTCAAAATTGCTCAAAGAACTTAACTTATAAATGCCGGGGAGAAATCCCTTAATCTCTGCTCCCTTGGTCTATTCTCACCAGCTGATACAGATATGGTGAAAGAAACCTAAATGGCTCGTTTTGACAGAAAGTTGTAGGATGTTGTTTGGCTGATGGAAGAAGGATTTCTAAATATAAACAAACCTCACAGATATGAGCAAATCTTTACTACTCTTTATAGGCCATTACAATGAGGTTGCCTGGGGAACGCCATGACAGGAAGAAATGCCCGAGTAGAGAAGTGGGAGGAGGGAGAATGAATGGTGGAAGACAGGCAGGCAGCAAAACAAGATGAATGTAATTTGGCAGAGGGGGAAAGAAAAAGAAGAGAGTAAAAATGAGCAGAGCTGCTGGTTGTGTTACAGTGTGGTTGGGCTCAGAGCTGGTGCCGGTCGTAGCAGAGAAAGTACAAACCGAACAGAGGAGTCTATAAAAGCTGGAGCTGATTACCATGTAAATGATGGAAGAGGGGGCTGTGGAAGGGCAGCTTTGTTTTCTCATAACCCCCCCTAGATGCCATCATGATACTTCCCTTTGATAGCCTTTCGTTCCCCATTAGTGTACCCCTGAGACACAGCTCCGGGGCCCGCTGAGAGCACCCCGAGATGCCTGTTTAGGACCAGGCAGTCCCCTACTGCGAAGACAAATGTCCCCTTTGTGCCTGCGTTACAAGCAGCAGAAGGGGAAGCGGTCTTGTAATGCTGAGCTAAAATGTGCTCTGCGTGTTCTAAGTAGATGTAGTTACTACAGCGCTTTGTTTTCTGGCCTTTCAGTGCACTAAGAAGTTGGTAAGTGAGAGGCGGACCTTTGCCCCCTCTATCAAAGTACCCCGCAGCCCTTTAAACTAATCGTTTTCATTCAAGCTGCTTCCAGGCCCAATACAGTTCGTCTTGGAGCCAAAACTTTACAGCGGCGAAGAAAAAGTCGCAGTACCGTCAACAGCCAGTAGTAGGTTGAATGAACTGCAAGGCCGTTTATTTTAGATGTTAAACATGAAAAACTTGGCCCCCTGCAGCTTGTTGAGGTGAAAGCATCTAGTCGTTCAAAGACTGTCCTCCTGTAAATCAAGACGAAGCATTAGGAGTGGGGAAGTTTCCATTGAAAAGAGACAAGTTAGCTCACCTATCGAAATAAGCATATTGAGGTATTTTCCAAGTGTAGCAAAAGGTACTTTAACCTCCTTAGTCAATCCAGACTGACTGTCTCTAATTTCAGCGTATAGGGAATGTTTTGCCACCATTGAGCCCAGAAATTATTGACTTGAGGCCTAAATAAGTTGCAGACTGATGGAAATAAAACTAAACATGCAAAGTCTGTGTTTAAATTCAAAGAGTTCAATAAAAGTTGATTTTGAATAATTATGTCACACATAGTGAGAAATAGACCGTTTTTAAATGTTTATTAAATGTCAATACAGTTAGAATGATATCTGAAGTTGCATTATCTTGTTTTCTGTCATTTTGACTGACAGCATCAGCAAAAATTCTGTCATAATCTGTTTTTATACATCAGTTCTCGAAATGATAATTATGACACAAACTATTCAGTTGAATTTCATTATCATTTGGTGTAATTAATATGAACAGAGAACACAGATCCCGTCACATTTTAAGCAGATGAACACATCTAATGTTTCTCTGCAGTGATAAAAAAAAACCACACTGGCTGTCACAACAATAGCTGCATACGAAGAATGAAATTAAATGGTGGCACTTAAATTATGCACGCTTCACCTGCTGTGGTCTGAACACAGAACCTCAACTTCCTCCTGGTCCACATCTGGAGGAAAAATCTACACTAGCACTTAGATCGGGCATAAAAAAATCTGACCCGTGTGGGTTTTAGGGAATGTGTTAAGGGTGTGGTTATGTGTTCATTTCTTGCCACATAAAACATTTATTTTTGGTCTGATCTGATAAGACACTTTTTGTCCACATGTTGGGTACTGGGAATGAACCACACACAGCTGGAGTTTATTTACTAATTAAGTGACTTTTGAAGATAATTAATTGCACTGGATTTTAATGGGGGCAATAAAAATGCTTGCCACACTTTCCAAATTTCTATTTGTTCACAATTTTAATCTTCTGTATGTGTCCTTTCATAGTTATGTGCTACTAAGAGGTGTAAGGTTTGAGTCTGGATGTGGGTTGGCCTGCAAAACTTGTCAAGAAAAAGTTGAGTCGTTCCTCTCCTGTCAAAACATTCGGGTCACAATCAGAGCTGCTCTGACATGTTTGCTGCAGATGATCAAATGCAACGCAACGTCCAAGTTTCTAAGCTACAAAACTCTTACAACACACATCAAATGGCTCCACATGCAAAGTGTGACAAACGCTAGACAGAGTTATAAGAACGGGAGCGGTAGAACAAGGAGGTGTAAATGATGGCTCCCAGGAGGAGGGCTCTCTCTCATTTAACCAGACTGATTGAGAAACAAACTGCAGCAAATAAAGCACGTAATTAGATTAGAGAGCTGCTGTTCTGCTCAGCTCCTCCTCACTGGGCTGCTCACATTCAAGTTGCGAGCCTGGATACTGTCTTGGAAGGAGACACACAGAGAGAGAAAGGAGAAGAGGAGAAAAATGACGCTCCCCTCTCCAACCTCTTTTCTCACTGTATTAGTAACAATAGTTTCTCTTTAACAGGAAACCAGCAGAGAGGAACCTGCTGTACCGTGAAAATGTTATCGCCCAAATAAGAAAAAAGAAAGGATATAACCACTTTAGTTTTGATTAGTGCCATTTTAAATCACACTATCTAATAGTTTATCAGTCTTATGTACTTCAGCATTAATTAAACAATCTAATTATTAGTCAGACATAAGAAAATCGGATGAGAAAATTTAACTATGTCTGTCATGTTAATGTTTTACGCACCTGAAATAATCAAAGCTTCTATATCCCAAATTTGTCTGCTAGCCGGAAAAATAATTTGTCTCTTCAGAGTCTTAGTCTGAGTCTCTGTAAAAAAACAAAGATGTTTTGTTGCAAAACTAAATGTCCTGCAGGTGACACAGTGCCTAACCTGGAAGGGGGAATAATGCCCCCCGATTGTTTTGACTGTATGTATCCAGATGGAGATCTTATGGGATAAAGCAACATAGGATACTGTGTTCCTGCAGATAGCTGTGAAGTGAATGGTAATGATATGTATCATTAAATGTGTTTGTCTTTTCAGGTTATTAAGCTAATTCATAACAATAATTTGACCAATTATTGGATAAAAGTTATCAAAACCACCCTAGTTATATGTACAAACTATCATTAAGTAGATCATAAAATAGCTTTGATTATCACCATTTTTTTGTTTTGTTTTAATTTGGGGTCATATCACTGCAGAAGTAGAAAGATAAAGTAAAACTAGCACACAATTTCAGGAAAAGTATCAATACTCAAACATTGCGGGTGGTGATGTGAGAATCTGGGGTTGCTTTGCTGGATCTGAATAAGTTGTCATTGATGGAACCATTAATAATCAATAATTTCTGATTATCTAAAACTGTTAAGTGTTTTATTACATGGCATTCTAATAAAATATAGTTGTGACCTGACAAATTGTGAAATTATGCTCTGTTTGTCTACTTTTACCTGTGCTTCCTGCAGATCACTATCATTCAGTGTCCAAACCTTCTCTTAGCATTCACATAACTGAGTAGTGGTATAAGATTCATGACCGAAGCGCCGCGGAGTCTGAGGGAGCCAAAAAGGGTGTGCGAAGAAAGACTCATGTCCAAAAAATCCGAGGAGGGGTCCGCTACAGATTCTGATCACTTCCAGCCTCAGACGTGACACACACACACTGGACATGAACACCATCATCCTCATCAGTCCAATTCTCCATCTCCTCATCATCATTAGTTACTCTAACATCCTGACAGGCCCGCGCGGCCACAGCTCAGGTCACCAGCGGTTAATCTCCTCCACATTTCGTTGCCATGCAGACGTCTCTGTAGTGACCCGTGGGAGTGGCGATTCACACCATCCGTGACCCACCAGCACAATGTGTGTTTTGTCTGGGCCACACCATCGGCGCTATTCTCCACGCATTCCAGCCCTCCGTGTGGTCGAGGTGTGGGGGTGGAGGGCCTCCTGCAGGAGACAAATTAATATCCACTCCATCTTCCCTCCTGTCCTTCCATCCCAGCAGACCCCTGCTCCCCTACTTCACATAAGGCGCAACGAGACACCTGCCTCACAGCTGTTGGCGTCACGCTCGTATTTTCCATCGTTTCCTATGTCTCGAACTCCACGGTCGGGCCGCAGATCTTCTGTCATTTGTTCCACGACTCCACTCTGCTTTAGACTTCACATCCGTGAACCTCATCTTTTACTTGGCTGTCACGGCTCTTCCTATGGTTTTACTCCCTGCTTGGTCCTTTCATCTCTTTTGGCCAAAACATCTTATCATTGCATAAACAGTAAATCAGCACTTAAATTCACCTCTGGACTTCATTTAGTTAAATTTTCTATAAGTCTAGCATGCATCTGAAAATAAAGTACATCTTTCTCAGTCATTTTACTTAAAAAAGGAGGTTAAAAGTCCTTACAAACATTCTCAAACACACACACACACACCCCCCCACGCACACACACACCCACACACACGTGCACCCCCACACGCCACATCTGTAAGCAATCACCAACTAGGTGATATCACAGCCGCTGGAATACCAGAGGTACTTTTGTTGTTCGACCCTCTCTATAGGCTCTGTGGGTGATGTTTGCATCCTCTACACGTCAAACCTGGGTGGGCCAAAGGGCCCCCTGGCTTTGCAAGGTCTCCATCAGGTGCTACAGCTAACAGTCTGTGTGACTTCAGTCGTTGCGATGAAGAAAGCACAGCTGAAGAAAAGCATCCCTACTGCATGATGCTGCTGTATTTTACCATAGAGATGATGGGATGTCAGCCAAAAAGTCCAGTCTTGGTCTGACGAGTCCTGAGAACCTTCTTCTGAATGTTTGCTATTATTTCTACTGCAAAAAGGACTTCTTGTGACTTCCTTCTTGCCACTCTTCCATAAAGGCCCGATTTGTGCAGTGCATGACCAGTATGTCTCCTCCTACCTTCCATCATTCATAGATCATGAGATCTTAGTCTGATAATTTCTTCCTATTTTATAAAATAGTCACGTTAAGTCACTTTAAATCCAAATAAGTTGCTACTGGCACACATGCCAGTAGCAACTTATTTGCCAGTAGCAAATAAGTTGCTACGTTTGCAGATATTTAAACTTGAAAATAGCTGCAAACAGATGCACAATTATACAACTGTACATCTTTGAAAAGCAGAAGTGGAGCATCCTGCATAACCAAAAAGAATGCAGGAAGTGGTTTCTGAACAAAACACTTGCTTTTTCCAGCTGCCATTGTACATCGGTAAAACCAGCTGACCAAACGTGCTGGAGATTGTTTGGGGTTGCTAGGTGACAAGCTGGGCTGTGCGCTTGAGTTGTTGTGTGAGGGGCAGTATCTGTTGATTTGTGATGTCATTTGGAAGGTTTTTGAAACAGATAATTTTCTAAACATTAACTTAGAAAATTATCTAAGAATGGATAATTGGCTGAGTGGTTTTATTAAGTGCTGATTTTAGAAGCAATAGAGACCCAGATAAAAACTGTGCAAAATGTGAATTTTGCATAATAGGTCCCCTTTAGAACTTTCTATAACATTATCCCTAACCTGTCAGCTTTGATGCTGTTTAAATAATGTTGATCCCTTTTCTCTAATTATTGGACTTCTGAAGCCAGGTGGTTCAGAAATTATATCAGAGTAAACCAAGTTAAATGTACTGTATGCTGCAGTCAACAGATTTTATTGTGAAACGTTCTCATTTTTCTTCCCTTTCTCAATTATTTTCTACTTTGTTGGTCTTCGGTATAAAATCCTAATGAAGCAGACTGAATTTTATGGCTGCAAATTTACAAAATGTAAATTTGAAATGAGTTCTAGGCATATGAATACTTTGCAAAGTACAGTAAATGCAATATTCTACCTTCACTTATTTTAGGTGAATACCAAATCCCAGAGATTTTCCAATTCCTGAGGAGTGAGCCCAGAGAAAGCCCCCATATATTCCAGCGCCCCACCACCCACAGTGTTATCTGAAGACAAAGCGTGAAACAGAGGGAGACGAAGGAGGTGGAAAACGCTGAAAAGAGAGCTGAAGTCGGGGGGTTGAGAGAGCAGCGATATCCTGAGAGTGCACTTGAGGCCTCTGCGGGGAACAGCTGCTGGAGCCTCTCGTGCACGCTCACACGTGCACAAACAGCCTCTGGTAGCTTCACAAAAGAAGGTAGAGGAACACAGTATCAGTCAAATTTTTTTTAGCTGTTACTTAAATTAAAAAAGAGAAAATATTCTGAGGTTATATTTACCCTGTTTAGCTGCAAAAACTTCACCAGTTTTAGGAATATTCTAATGTTTGACTAATAACTGCTGAACAAGATATATGAAGACAGTGAAGGAAATGTATTCTATAATTACCAGTTCTTAAATTCAACCAGGTAATAAGTTCATTCCAGAACTACAGAATCCTATGTTATTTTCTTATCACCATTATTGATTATGGATTAGTTCATTAGGTTTTTCTGTTGTCTGTTTTAGAATTGATAGCGTTCATGATGGCAGTATGTTGGAGACGTTCTGTTATGATGGTTCTGATTTGCTGTCTTTTTTTTATTCATTATTGTTTTGATTAACATTTTTGCATGTTTGGACAATTCCTTCATTTTCATTTTAAAAAATTAGGATTGAGTACACTGAGTCACCAGGTAAGAAAATCCCATGAGATATTGGCTTTTAACAAAATAACCAGCCACACAATGTTTGGTAAATCTAACACTCCTTTTAGTCTCCATGACAACCATTAGACTAGGTCCATGTTTAGGAGGAATACCAGTAAAAAGCCTTTTTTGTGCTACCTACCCTCACAAATCTAAACCTGTGGAGTTTGTTAAAGTCTGAAGGAACTGTATGCTTTGATCGGGTGAGATGACTTAGATTAAAGGTTTTGGAAACAAATGCTCCAACATAATGAAATAATGAATGAAAAAGTGGCAATAGAGGTAATTTTGAAGTACAGTAGACAATCTGTGATGCTGTGGGCCTGTTTCTCTTCCAAATACCCTGGAACTCTAGTTAGAGAGCGTGGTGTCAATGGATCTGAAACAGAAGGAGATTTTAAATAAATATCTGGTGGATTCAGCCAGTGTGGGTTGTCGTTAGGTCTTTCAGCAGGATGCTAGTTCAAAATTTGTCAAAAAACAACACAGAATGTTTCACTAGGCACAGAACAGTCTATTTTGTGGTTATACATGCCAAAAAGTATGGAGAGCAGGGTTACCAACGACTGTGCCACTGATTGGTTTTATGGCTGAGATATTTTTTCTCCTACTGAGCAAAAACATTCAAAATATAAGTTTGATTTTTTTCATTGTGAGATTATGCTGCTGAAATAAAAGATGATTTTACTTTAAGGTGTTTTATACATCTTTACTCAGGGTTTTGTGTAACTCAAGTCCTGGGCTGTTCTGGTTGTGCTAATATGTAGTCAGAAAATCATCTGCAGCGTGAATGAAATAAAAGCTGTTTGGATTCCTTCTCGTTGCATTGCAAGATCAAAAGTCTCTCCATCTATTTCTCACTACCCTGGAGAAGGAAGCCTGGAAAAGCACTGAAGTTTGGAGCAATAAAGTATCAATCAGTCAAACGAAGTGAAAAATCCCAGTCCCATGCAGGGGGAAAAAACACCCCACTGTGCCGCAGTTAGACTGATTAATTGTGAAAGTGTGAGAGATTAAAGGAGGCACATCCCATGGTTGCTGCTAATGGCTTTAATATTCATGAACCCTTCTAGTAATGAGGGAAGAGGCAAGTGGGATCCAATTTATCCTACAGTCACTTTTTACTGGAATCAAGAGAGGAAGTGAAAGAGGTGAAAAATTCCATTTGCATTCACTTACATTTCCACCAAATTCTGTGCATATTTTACTGCACAGCTGGTGTGTAAACACGCATACACACACACACATGCATGAACACGCCCTCACGTATGCACTCACACGTTAAAATAAATGTCCAACGCTCAGCTGTACTCACCTGATGGCTCAACTGTGATGCTGGACGGAGTCGTGGGAGGTGAAACTGGAATCTCTACTCAGAGAAAACGAGAGAAAATAATTGACTTATTCATTTATAGAAAGCACATGTGATGGATTTTTTTTTGTTTATGTGAAGATTGTTAATCTCTAGAATAGTTCAAATATGTACTAAAGCGGTGAGGTGCTAAAGCAGATTTCCTTTTTCAACAGAAAAGTTTTTGATGGTCACGCAAATTTTCTATGATCTAAATTTACAAAACCACTGCAATAGACAGCTAGGTAAAGTCTTTATTATTATTATTATTATTATTATTATTATTATTATTGTGAAACTGGTTGTGTGAAAGATTAAATCCTTATAATATTGAATTGTCTTCACAATCCACAAGTTTTTATTCCTTTGCATGCTTTAAGGAAAAAAGGATCAAAAAATGTTTTTTTTTTGTAACATCATTACATCTACTTGAATAAAAATGTGGAAAAATATACAATTTGATCCTTTACTAACTACAGTTATGTACAGATATATATAAATGATCAGTATTGCTGTTGTTGTTAAGCTGATTTTAGGCATAACTTTGGCCAATAGATGGCGATGTAGTATGAACTCATTTTTGTTCTTTTAATTTCATTTAATACTTTCTGTTTAATTTTGACATTTTGATTATGTTTTTTACGTTGAAACCTAGAATTTCAAATTAAATTCTTACCTGCATGTAGGCTATTGTTGCAAATTTTCCAGCAAGCAGCCAATGGAGTTGTGTTTATACTGCTAATGCCTGTTGATGCATTTTCAACACATACTAATCAAGTATCGTTTCAGAAGTTTGTAGCTGTCTGAATTATATCCAAGTGTGTCTAATTTTGGACATTTTCAATACCAAAATAAATACAGTGTTTATTGCATATTCTTTAAAATTAGCAATTTTAAAGAACACGTAATTTGCAATTTTCTTGACATCAAACATTGTATTTTTATTGTAAATTTATTCACATAGTAATGGGTTATACAGTTAAGTAATATTTAGTTTCTTTTTATTTTTATGGCATAACACGACACTATGAAGATGATGTCTCATTTTGCTACAGTTTTTAAATGTCTGTTACTTGGAAAAAAGTTTGAAAATCAGAGGTTTCAGTCTATGCTTCAAAATTACAGTAAATATATGTCGTTTACTGAATAATAATGTTATACATCTATAGTTGCAGTACAAATAACCGCAGCTTTTCTATATAAAAGGAAAAACAGATCAAGTTATGTATTTTTGCATAAAGAACGAGATCCCATTTCTCGTTCTTTATGCAAAACGTTTTATAAAGAACGATTTAACGTTTTAACATTCCACAATGTTAAAACATGGAACGTTTTAACTTAAGGTTTTCCTGCTGTGAGAATCTCATGTCCAGCCCAACGAGTTGAAACATTAGGAAGAGATGTTCTTTACGAACATTGGGAGTGATCAAGCGTCATGTTATCAGTGATGGTTTTTCTGGGTCGTTCCACCATGACTGTAACCGGTGATTCATTGCCATTGTTAAGCCTCATATTTAACTTCAATTTAATAAAATGAAATCCACCAAATATCTACTTGAGTGTAACACATTGACACAGATGGATCTAGTTTTTGCTTAGTCTCTCAAGAGTTAGTCTTAAACTGAGCACTGGATAAACCTGGCTACTGTTTAAATGATCAATTTAATCAATTTACACTCTAAGCTTTGGTCCAGAGGTAAAGACAGGTCAACAGAGCTGCTAGCCATTAGTATGTCAGGAAAATTTGCTTTAATCAGTCACTTTGTCATGAACTGTCTATTTAAGAGTTGGTACACTGTTTACACACAGGGAAATCATGCATAGGTAAGAGATCTCTTACTAAAAGAAACAAGATGGCTAAAGAAGGCATATTAAAGACACATGCAAAGGAAAAGGATGGACACACTGCAGGGAAAAGGTGTGTAACTGTGAAGGTTTTGGATCTCAAGTAGGTGCTGGTATGTGATTCTCACAGAATGATGACCTTGAGTAAAAATACTCACTGTTTGAAGATTTTAAATCAAATGTAAAACGTGGTTTAACTGCTTTTATTTAAAGCACATCAACTTTTATTTCAAATACGTGTTTAGCATCATTAATTCGAATGCTGCTAAACACATTGATACAGTTAGATTATTTTTTATCTAAGCAATGATTTTACTGTTTTTTATCTTTCATTTTTAAAGTACATAGTATTTAAAATAAGATACATTCTTACCATTTTGCTCTTTATAAAATAACACAGCATATAACAAGCTTATAGTAGGCAGTTAGTTGAGCTATCTGCTCCAGGAGCCATCCTGAACTTTTAACTGAAACCTTTCGAAGCTTTAAAAGACAACTTCCCTTAGTAGGACTGATGGATGGTGTTGTTTAAGTTTCCAAATTTGTCTATTTTGGAGGAGAAAATGTGTAGTCGGTTTCTTTCATCCAAGTGACTTTATATCGCTTCACATTAAGAAGCGATATAAAGATTTTTACGTTGAAAGAACTGGAAGACTGACACTCACAATTTTAACAGTTTTGAAATAGAAACTTTATAAAACTGGGATATACTTTGATGTTATACCCTGATTTTATTGAGTATTGATACCTGACTCCAACTTTCAGCATTTCTAAATACAATTGTGTGAAATGATCCCACACATCGTTTGTTCACTCTTATTGACCATTTGATGAAAACAATCGCTGAGGTACTACAAGGACCGGAAGCCCAAAAGTGACACAATCTTCCATCCTTATTCAAACACTGAGCCTATTTTTCTCTTATTGTCTCATGTTGAATTTTTTAAGTCTGCACAATCTGTTTAAAATATAGTTAGTAAAACTTTGCTATAATAATAAAAGTATGCACTCATTTTTAAATCATGTTTAACTCAAATATTAATGCCGGGATTTCTTAATTTAAATGTTTAAGTTGATCCCAATCAAAGGAACTCCAGCACCTTGTCTTTTATATGGGAAGATTACCTGATAAATTGGATTATATCTATTTTTAGATTGAGTTTAAACTTCAGGTTCTTTCTTAGATATTATTGGTGTAATTGAATTTGTATTTATAATATATTCTAATCGTGGCTGCAACAGCCAAAATTAGAATATATTGAAGTTTAAAGTTGTGTTTATTACAACCAAACACTAGTCTAGTAAGAATGAAAGACATAATCTCACTGCAATTGTCAATTTGTTACAAATACTTGATTGTTTGAGTGGATTTTGAATAAGAATGTATGTACAAAGACAGAAAGCAGTTTCTCTTGTGCCGCCCACAGTCCATAAACAGTTTATTTAGAATTATTTAAGTGATGCTCTGTTGTAAAGTTGTAAGATGTTAACCTCTTACTTGAGTCTTCATTTAGCATAAATTCAGATTAATGAGTCCTAGAGGCTGAAGGAAACAGCGAGTCTGAGTGACATCAAAATCAAAACAGACTTCTACCTTCTTAAAACAACTCTCGTCTCAAAATCGCCACAGAAGTTTATGTGAACACTAACATGTAACCTTTAAACTATTGACACATTTGGATTGGTTGCTTATTTACGTAGAAACCAACAATAATTTACACAGTATATGGAAGTAGGAGGCCATGAAGTGTCGTGTGTGAAACACTGAGAACGCTAAAAGTAAACCGTGTCTGGTCAGATTAACTGTCTGATAAAAATATAAGGCAATTTAAAATGAATACAACAGCTGTAACATTTTTGGTTTTTACTCCACTTAATGTTTTGAAAGCATCAGTTTGACTAATGCTTGGCATGTTTTCATTCTCAGTGTCACACAGGAAGATTACAAGCTGCCCCCATTTCATTTCAAATTAAAAAATACTTTTGTAACTCACATTATCCAAGATTCTTTACAGAGTTTTTGAAAAAGCTGATGATTGTTTACAGGAAGGATCTCCATAGTGGCCGTTATTACAGCGGATCTGAAGAAGCCTCCAACTGAAGACACTCTGTTTTTGTATGGAAGTCCCATGAAGAACAACCTCAAGGTTGTCTGTAATTTTCTTGGTATTATTTAAATAATCATCTTATCTAATCGCCAGTGGTTCCACAGTCGTCCCCAGAATAGAATCAGCGTTCTTTATCAGGTTGTTGAGCATTTTAAGTCCCTTTCTCTAATGCTGTTATCCCAAAAGGTGATGGCAGAAGAGAAGACGCTCAACAACAGATTTATAGAAGATATGAAGCATCTTGTTGCGAACAGTGAAGGCCCTAACTGAAGCAAAGTCTTTTCTTTTTCTTCTTGTAGATGGTTTTATTGTTGTGTTTCCAGTTCATTCTGTTGTTCAGGGGAACACCAAAGTATTTATACTCCTCCACTACCTCCACTACTTTTCCCGTGATGGAAATGGGGTTTGACCTAACCCTGTTTCTTTTGAAATCTACAGTCATCTTCTTTTTGTTCACATTCAAGATAAGATAAGATGATTGTTCCCACCTCATAACACAAAGAGGTTCGCCAGAACTCTGTGCTCAGTTTATTGGCCATCTCTAGTATACCTGAAGACTGGAGAGTCATCTGAGTATTTCTGCAGATGACAGAAGTCTGACTTCTGTTGGCAGTCTGAAGGACACTGAGTGAAAATAAATGGTCAGAGAACAGTTCCCTGAGGTGCTCCTGTACTACTGATCAACTAGTTAGCCACACAATCCTCCATTCACCTTTGGTTTCTGTATAAAAAACTAACCAAAGCAAATGTGACAACATTTCCTTAAGGTCAGATTTAAACCTATGACCTTAATTTAGTAAATAATGGACTCTAAGCTAACTCAATACCGCAAACAAATGAATAGCTTGTATTTAATTTAATAACTCAAGAGCGCTAACTCGTTGAGTTAGTCACTTAGCTTCTGATTATCACATTGTATTGAACTTTATTAAGTGACTGCAAACAAACTACCATCAGGCAGGTTCAAAACCATATACTTTCTCTCAGATCATAAAGATTTGTGGAGGAAGACAAAAAATCTGTAAAAGACAAAATGCTACAGAAATGTAGCACTTTAAGGATTTATTTCGAATCAATTAAGATGGGTGGAGACAAAAGAATGCAAAATAAGACTCATTTGTACTAACTTAAATGATTTTTTAAGATGAAATTTTCTAAAAGTTTTTACTTTTTATGGCATAAAAGCAAAACTGACATAATCCAGTGGATACTATAATGGCACTGAAACACTGAAGGTTCATCAACAGCATCCAGAAAAAACCTTTTATATTGTTTTTGAGGTCAGAGTTATTTTATGACGGTAGATGCCTGCTTTGATAAAGCTAGCTACTAGCGTCAACTAGCATGAAACTGCAACATGAGTATTATGTGTGGATGGTAAAATAATAACTGCTTAAAGCATTTTAAGAGCTGGAATTAGGCAAATTTGTGTCCTAACTTGATGTAGACTGCTTCCACGTACTTATGCAGGGGGCAATGGGCGAGCGGCTCTGCTGGTAGCCTTTAGCACAGCGGTTGCACGTGATACCAGTCACGCCATCTTTACAGGGACATTGTCCTGTGGTTTGGTTACAGGTTTTGCCAGCAGCGCCCACGGGATGGCAATCACATGCTGTGAGGAAACAGAGGAAGAAAGAGAGGAACAGTAAGTGGTCTCACACACATACACACACCCCCACGCACGCCCACCCCCACACACAGGCACGCGCACATGAGGGAGTGGGGGGAACTAACAACAACTATGCAAAGAGAGTGCAGGTGGGTACACAGCATCGGTGCGGTGGCGGCAACAGGGTGGTGAGAGACATAGTGGAGACGTTCACACACAGGCACATCCAACACAACCAGTGTTACTACAAGACTAAATGAGAATCCAATTATTAAAGTTTTGCAGACGTCTTTGAGGTGTTTGTTGCAACAGCACCTCATCAGAATTGCATTAAGGCAAAAACATGTTGGTGTGTGACTGGTGTGTGTTGGGTGACGAGAAAAACTTGTGCATGTTTACCAAAATGATCAAATAATGGGGTATAATTCTGATAGCCTGTTTCTGATCAATGTCAGGCTTTGAACGAGAGCCCAAGACATCCTTCACTCTTCCTCCAGAAACTGGTTGGTGGGTGTGGGTGCGGTGAGTTGGTGGGTGTATCTGACACATATGCTCCAGGAATGTAATCATGTCTAAATTCCTCAGCCTAATCCAACCCTCTTTATTCATTTCACAGCCAGGTTTGAAAGGAGTGTGCTACAAAAGTTCTTTCTTTTCTTCTATTCTGGGATATAAATAACTCTTAGTCCTCCTCAAAGTCTGAGCTGACATATTAATGTCTTACCATTTTCCCCCGAAACGCATTCATCACCAAACTTTCACCACTCCATGCCTCACACCATAAGTGTTTTATTTTCTGCTGATTTCCCAGAAATCCTGTGATGTTAAAACGTTCAGCCTCATTCACTACATACCCCCCACCCTCTTCCTGCCATAAGATTTTCCTTTACGTTGGGTCACATGTCATTCTGTGAGCTTTCAGGGCTGCAGACGAATTAATGCTGTTTTTTGTATTGTTGCTAATGATCGGACCTTTGTAAAACGTCTTTTGCTTTCTGAGAACCTAACTGTGCAGCTCACATGCAGACTTACAGCTTCAAAAACAATGAGTTCATTCCATTGGACTGACTTCAGTCTTTAATATGTATTAACGTCAAAAGAAATTAATACTGAGCCCTGTCCACATGCTTAAAATTCCAGATCTCTACTGTAGTTGGCCTGGAGTTTATGAGGGGGCTTAATCTGAATCAGAGAAGATAATATTATGCAACTGCTTCTGAATGAATTAAATCATTTTAATAAAAGTTGACATGTCCGAATGCAATGTGCTTTTTAATCTTTGCTTTGACTTAGTGCAGTAATACCGTTGCTATTCAATATGCTGCTTAGGGAAAACAAAACTCACAGGGTGATACATTATGTCTTTATAGTTCTTTGGCACAAGTACAACTAGTGGTACTTAGATTGCCTTTAGCTGTATGTAGAAAAAATGTTGGTGCAAATTATTTGCAGAGTAAAATGCAAACAAGTTAAATGTGATGTAGGACTAATGAGCAACATGAGCCAAAAAACATAGCTTGTCTGGGCCAATGGATCTATGCTTTCTAGAAATATCTGAAAGTAGAAGAGGACATTTCTAAGTAGAAACTGAAGTAGATCAGAGCAAACCAGGAAATGGTAATAGTGGCTGAATGTCATTAAACACAACTGTGTGCTGTAGTTATAAGTTTAATTCTTAAGATTAATGTAGTTCTCTTTGATGAGGCTAACTTCGCTTAGCTGAACCAGCTAATGTATGTCTCCACTTTTTGTTTTTGTACTTGGAAACACTGTAGCTCACATAATAACTATTTAAAACTAATTTGAAAAAATATATAATTTTCCTCCCACTTCACATACATGACCTGCTTTGTGTTTGTTTTTCATAAAAAAATCCAATTAAATACATAGTTTTTAGCTATGTATTTGACACATAAATACATATTTATGTATACATACAAGTTGAGCAGTTAAGGCTGCTCAACGTTTTGATTAAGTTGAGCAGCCTTATAACGCAAAATTAAGGTGTGGTTCAGGTTCCATAATATTTTTTCTATTTTCTGTTTTATGACAAAACACAACTAACTGAAAAACTGGCAACACTTTATTTTACGGGGTGTCAAATAAAGACTGACATGACACTGTCATAATGTGACATAACATCTGTCATGAAGATGAAGGAGGCTTCATGAATGTTTATGACTGTTGTCATGAAATGTCATTTGGTACTTAATGGCACTTTTAAAGCAAATTTGCAATAAAACCTGTATTAAAAGTCCACTCAAAGTGTCAATTTCGCATTATTTGGTAAATAATGACACTTTTAATCCAAAATTGCATCAAAACTTGAAATGGTCAACTTTGCATTATATGTGTCATTACTTACCGTCAAATAAAGTGTTACCAAAAAACCCAAGTGGATTGTAGTTACTTTTTAAAAAGGTATAGGTTTCCTTCATGATCAAATGAATGCTATGACACAACTTTGCTTTACGTTTGTGGAAGTGGTCTGTGTCCCAGCAGGCCTCCGACTATCTATAAAACTCTCTCTTTTTTTATCTCTATTGCCTGTTTCCTGAGCTTCAGCTCCTGTTGCTGCTCTTATCAGTCCTTGGTGTGTGTGTGCTGATCGCCCCTCTTATCGCACTCATTGGAGTCCTCCCACAGACTGTGTGCCTACTACTACCTACATCAGACCAATCTGTCACCGCTTCCATTGAGCGCGGCTGGGCGAACCGAGCAAACACACACATGCACTCCCGGGGAGCTCGCTAAGCAGCGTTTAGACCAGCGCGGCACGTCCTCAGGCCAGTAAATCCAGGGGAGCATGTCGGGAGGGGAGGCTTTGAGGATAGAGGGAGTTTGCGGTGGGTTATGTTTTTAGGAGCATGTGATTGGAACCATAAAGCCCAGCATCGAGCCTGCTTGTAAATCAAGAAGCACATGGCATGCAGGTGGAAAGCTCTCCCTCTCCTCTTCTTTCGTCACCTTTGGTCTGCCTCACTGAACAACTCTCCTCTCTGTCCTGTCAGATGCTCTCCGACTGGATGACACAGCTGCTGTGTCAATGACTGGCTCACTCCAGGGCTGTGAGTGAGAGTATGAAGTGTGTGTCCACTTCAGGGGCTAAGTGGCTGATTCATGGCTACCACTCCAGATGGCTCGGACAGATATGGGAACCAGAGAGGAAAGGTTCCCTTTCTGTCTTTTAAGGGACAAGGCAATGACAAAAAGCTAATGCAGAGGTTATATCTTACTGTAACTACAAAACGAGTCTCTTCCTGCCAGGAGTTGCGCATAAAAAAGGGGGTATAGAGATCTTTCCAAAAGTGGGCAATGTGTGATTTCACAATATGCCCATCATTCACCATAAAGTTGATGTTTGAAGTCTGAACTGCATTCCCGTTTTGGTTTGAGCTCAGTGTGCCAGTAAGAGGAATTTGTTGGACCTGGAATGAGGCCAGTCGAGCCAAGTCTGTGTTAGATTATAATTAGATTTCAGCTCCTCCCTGAAGTGTCTGTAAAGAGCAAAAAGAAAGAAAAAAATTGCATCGACTTCAAGGACGGCTCACTTTCTATCTGCAACAACTTCAGTATTTTATTGATGACAGTAAATGGCCACAAGACTGATTTCTTTTGGCCACTGAGAGTGATGGGTGTTTGGTTTGTGAGTGATGTTGATATTGCACAGCACTTTTCGCACATTTCTGTTATTTTAAGTGGAAACCTCTCAATATCCACCTAAAGGTAATAAGTAGCAAGGTAAAAAAAACTTAATCAAATTAAAGACCTATAGTGAAGATTTCACTCTGATTAAGACATGAACCATACCTTAATTTTGCGTTATATGGCTGCTCAACTTAATAAAACTAGATAGGCTACAAGCTACAGCCAAAAACTATGTATTTAATTGGGGTTTTACATGAAAAACAAACACAAAACAGATCATGGATGTGAAGTGGAAGGAAAATGATGCATGCTTTTCAAATTAGTTTTAAATAAAACCCTGAAATGTTAAAAATGCAGAATTATTCAGGGGTCAGTATTTTGTAGACGCACCCTTTACCTTATAGTTTCTTTTAGTTATTTTTTGCCCCCATTCTTCTTTACAAAATATCTCTAGCTCAATCAGATCAGACAGAGAGAATTTGTGAATATTGATTATCAACTCTTGCTAAAGATGCTCAATTGGATTTGGACATGGACTTTGACTAGGCCAATTTGAAACGACGACACTCCACACTGTATGGTTTGTCACAAGACAAGTCCTCACCACAGTCTGACTTTGCTCCATCTACCTTTCTACCAACCCCAACCAGCTTCTCTGTCTCTGCTGAATGAAACCTTTTCCATAGCATAATGCTGCTATCACCATTTCATCATGATGAATGTGGACTTCAGAAAGTGGTCTGCAGTATTGAGTTAACTCTTTGCACGTGGACTAAAAAGGTTTTGGGTCTGATCTGACTAGGACACTCTGCTCCACATGTTTGTTTGTGAAAAACTTTAAGCCTCTAGTCTATAAAAGTCAAATGTGTGAAGTAAATGACTAAGAGCTTCCCCATTAACAGATTCCTAACCCTGCTTTAACTTCTACAGAACTTTCTCCCCGGCCCACCTGCTTTGTTTGTTGGTCTTCATGACGCTGGCAGTTCACTAACACTCCTTAATAAAACTCTGTTCACAGAACAGCTGGATTTATACTGATGTTAAACTACAGACATAATAGAGTTGCTTTACTAGTTGCAATTAGTTGCAGTGAATTTTAATTCGAAGCATCGGATTAAATGGGGCTGAAATGCAAAGTACTCTTATCAGATGAGACAAAATTGAACTGTGTGTATGTGTAAAAAAATCTTTTTTGTTGTTGTGTAAGATAATAAAATCCCACATCATTCATTGAATTTTGTGGTTGTAATGTAAAAATACTGCTGGAGTAGCAGACAACAGATTTTAAATCGTTTTTAAGTAAAAGCCTTAGCTGTCATGTTTTTTGATTCCGTATCATTTTGCTTTTAAAATCAGATAAAAACACTTAAACTCAAAACCGTGGAGTCTCCGCTTTAAAGGTGAAGACAGCATAATTGTTTGTTCAGGTTTTGCTTATCTTCCTTTTTTCCAACCAAACTTTATGTATCTGTCAAATCCCATCAGTATGTTTAAATCCAAGCCCTCAAACAGTCATAAACACGAGTAAAAGACGACTGAAAGTTCATTCGAGTTTAAGCTCTCACTCAAGGAGGGGTGAATCTCTAACTCTTGGCATGTGAATGAAGCCACCAGGCAGGGTTCGCTATCCGCTCACTGCGGCCTCCGTTGGAAATGAGCCACTTTTCTGAGGGGATTATATTACCGCTGTGCTCCCTCGCTTTCTTACGGGTCCCACAGCACAAGGATTTCTCTTTTTGATTTCAGTAAATCACCAAAACCTCTTAATCGATGTCACTTTGTTCCAGCTTCCACACTGTTTGAGAAGTGGGCATGAAAGTAGTTTTGCGGCTTGGGTTTCATCAAATTATCTTGAGTTATAATGTGGTTAAACTGAGGCGGGAGTTTGCCAGAGCATGAAAGTGTCCAACGCAGGGAAAAAAGCAGTGTGTGGTAACTTTGTTCACCAGCAAATAGACCATGTAAAACAGGGATCTCCGAATTCGTTAGCAGTAATGCTCCAGATTTAGCTAACAAAAAATGTTTTGTTAGCCCGTCTATGTTTCGTGTCATTTGTCAGTTTGGGGTAATTGCAGCAGATTCTTTATTATAAGTCTATTTTGATGTAACTGAATCCCCGGGTTGAATGTGGACAGTGTTTGCTTATAATCACACAGGGCCGGGGAGAGGTGGGAGGCGCATGCACTCTGGCAAATTTCATAGATTAAATTGAACAAAACCGTTTTGGGTGAGCCGATGATTTCTTAAACAATGATGAAATCTGTTTATGCTTCACTACGGTGAAGGGCAGCAGCAAACGTGAACGAGTCGAGGGGAAATAAATCCCAAGTGTGGGTGAGAGGATTTAGTTTTTTTACATGGCTTGTAATGAGAGTATGCCGTGACCACGCTCTGGCTGCGGGCCTGCGGGACTATCATTATCCCAAAGCAATAACATTATTTCAAATCATATCCGAGAATGGTGCTGATATCCTGCAAAGGTTCTGGATAAAAGGTTTCTTTCTCTTTTTAAATATTCTTCTTATTCAGATTTAGATCATGTCAAAAAAAAAAGGTAAAGATATTCAGAAACCTTAATATTTTAATATATTTAGAGATCCTCAAAAGCCAACAGATTAATCCAGAAGCACATACTCCACATCTTTTTCACTCCAGATGTCAGGTGTACATACCAGGCACATTTTTCACCGCTTTCGACTCGCTGTTTTGACTTCCCGTCAGGACTCATTTCTCAGTTTTCCCTAACAACATGTTAGTAATCTGACTTGTGTGAAAACAAATTTCCATGTTGGTCACTGGTGGTTCTTTCCTCATTCCTGCTGACATGCTGGGGGCAGTTTTATTTTACTCCTGTCTGAACTTTCACTCCTGTTTTGCTGTGAGAATTTGGTCCGTCTGTAAAGTGCTTATGTTCAAAATCTGAAGTGATCGCTGGGAAAAGCAACCACATCATAAATCAAACGCAGTACGTTTAAATGGAGGAACATCTAGAATAAACTCAGTTGATTAAACTGAGTTATAAAAGAAACTGTGCCATCTAACCTAACACCACATTCTTCATGTTGCTTCATAAACTAATTTGGCGAATTAATGATCTAAAAAAATGCTGATGATTAATTTATTTACATGCCGTTTGGCATATTTGAGAAACAGTAAACGATTAAAAAGCTATTCATTTAGATACTTTGGCAGAATTATTGTCTAAATTGTATAAGACAGGAAAAGGCAAATAAATTCTCACTTTTTCTGACGAATCCTTTTATTTTTTTTATCCTGTCTGGTATGAACTTTGCCTACAATCACAACTTGACCAAGAAATAACTGAAAATTAATCAAATTAAATTATTTGGCATATTAATCATCCAAAGGGGTGAAATTCTCCTTCCCCCCAAAAAATATCTTCATTTATGATGATCACTTGTTTTGCTTATGTTTTAACAGTTTAACCAATTAAATACAATAAATAAGTAAACACCAAACACACTCAAAAGCATCTGGCAGAATGATTCCCTGAATTACTTAAAGCTTCAAATGGCAAAAAAATCCTCACATATGATGATGACTATTTCCATTTTATCTTTTTTATGACTAGATACAGTACATTGTTTAGCCCTTCACAACTTGACTGCACAACAATTAAAAGTGAATAACATTTGGTAATTTTGCATGTTCATCATATAAATTAGGTATGGTATCAAATTGGAAAATTTTTGCTGATGTCTACCTCAACTCACCTCTTAATAAACCACCGAATAAAAGCAAAAACTAAAACATAAAAATGTTACCATTTGGCAGAAAAGTTCTCCAGGCTTTGCAAGTCATTAAGTGACAAAGAAATTTAGTTTGGCTACTTTTTTCATTCTCTTTGGTAATAGTATATACCGTGAATTTGGCCTCCAATCCCAACTTGAAAACAAAATAAATGAAAAGGAGAAAAATCAGATCATTTATCAGGTTAATCAAATAAATGATGTAAGGCCTCAAATGGCAAAAACAGAGGGGGAAAAAAAACGCAGAAAAATGGTGTCTGCTTTGCTTACTTCATGTATGGTATTTAGTAAATGCAATAAATGAATAAAGAAAATCTAATTATGTCATTTGGCAAGTTAATCATCTAAATTAGGTAAGAAACCTTACTTATGCTAATGACTAGATAATCTACATTCTGTCTGTTGTGTGTCAAATACAATAATTTTTCACTAAAACCACAACTTGACCACACAAAAAACAATAAAGCAACAGTGAGGTAATTTAGCTGATGTATCAGATAGTAAAACTATTCACATATGCTGAGGACTATTTATATTCTTTCTGCTATATAGTAAAGATAGATTAAATACAGTCAGTTTTGCCAACAATTTGGCAGACCTTGCTTCATTTTATTGCAGTGATGAAAAGCACAGAAAGAGCATAAAGCTGTAACTTAATTTTTATAGGAGCAAAACTGAATGTGAATCTTGAGAGGTCAACACATGAGACAGGACTTTAAGTTCCAAGCTGTCCTGCAACGCGCAGCAGAGGATGGGGTTAACAATACACTCTGTCCTGTCGTGATGAATGGTGTGTTTGCATTCCTGGCCGGCAGAATAGGCCCAAAGCCACGGAGGGTGTTAAAAATCACCTTAGGAATATTGCTCATGAGTGACTGAGCTGAGGGTGGATAAATCTGAAGAATTGTGTTGTGCAAAAAAAAAAAAAAAAGGAAATGTGTTTGATATGCTTGCAGGAAGCAAGGAATCCGGTGGAGCCGAGTGCAGCGCAGGTGATGCTCCCTTGCGTTAGTTTGATTAATGTTCTGTCACCGAGGCATGAAGCGTGTCAGACAGCCGTGAAAAAAATTTAATTTCTAGCAGAGAAAGGTTGAAAAGGAGGAACATCTCCTCCGAGGACGTATCGTTTTCTCCAGAGCTGGATTAGTCTTTGAGTACAGCTGAATGAAAAGCCCTGTCTCATCTAAACTAACATCACATTCTTCAACTTGTTTCATTGATGTTTTACTACATGATGTCTTTCAAACTGACTGATGTCTCCGTTTATTTATTTACTTCCTGCTGAGTGACAAAAGAAAACTGGGGCTTAAATTGTCAGCAGGCAGCTAATATTTCTTCGTGGGGCGCCTTCAGAGGCGGCGGCGGCTCTGAAATCCTCCAGCAGGTATCCGTTTCTTGTGTATGTGTGCACGAGTTCTGCCGTGTCCCTCGGCTTGTTTGTGCAGGGATTGGACTCCTGTTATCTTTCCCTGCAGCTATAGAAGAGGTGAGAAAACACATTCTCCCCCTCCTCCACCTCTTCCTCTTCTACCACCTCTCTGTCTTTGACCCTTATTAGCCACGGTGAGGGTTGGTGGCAGGCGATTCATTCAGTGGTGAGTTGTGAGCACACCTGTGTAGGGGTGTGTCCCCCTCTCCCATCATCCTGCCATCTTTCATTCCCTCGCTGCCTCTCCAATCCTGACTTTTGCTTTGTTGCTGCCTTTTCCCACCACTGTTCCAGTTGCCTCTGGTTCATCTTGGTCCTTACCGGGGATCACTTAGCGCCCCTGCTCTGTTTGTTTTGCTTGCCCTGTCATCCCCTCACCCCGCTCAAAATAAGCCAAATTACTCTGTCAATGAGGGAATGCCCGGGCTGACCCCACCCAATGCCACCCTGACCTCCCCGATCCCAAAAGACCCCCCCGCTCATCGCTGTTGATGGAAGAGGTGAAACTGGATCAGCAATTAAAATGCTTCTTCTAAAAATCTAACTCATCAGGGGGGTGGGTAACAAGGAAATCAAGTCATACTGCTTTGATATAGTTTGATTAAAGCTGCTTTTCGTTCCTTCAGTCTCTGGAAAACCACACACACACACACACCCACACACACACACATTATGAAACTTTACTGAATGGGCCAACAGCGCTCCTGTAAAAGACTGAAAAGGGCCCTGTACCTTTGCAGGCCTTCCTGTGTGTGATGGGCTTGGACAGGTCTCTGTAGTAGCCCTCCTTGCAGTAGTGGCAGTGGCGACCTGCTGTGTTGTGCCGACAGTTGAGGCAGACTCCTCCGCTCTTCCTCCCCGACAGTTTGTACAGCTCCATGTTGAATCGGCACCGTCTGGCATGGAGGTTGCAGTGGCAGGCTGTGTAAGGAAAGCAACAAGGTGCAAATCTTTTAGTGAAAGTTTTTGAGACTCTCTGATCACAGAGCAATAGCTTTTTTAAATTAACTTCTGATCTTATATGTTGCTGCTGTGTATTTTAAGAGTGAGAAGATTAAAAAAACATATATTTTTTAAAGTATCATCCCAATAGGCTGAAACTAACTAGTATTATCAAGCTTTTTATTATTCTTTTAAAAAATGTTTTTGGGCTATCGGTTGAGGTGTACATAAATCGTGAAAAACATGCAACAGCAAAAAAATGAAAGTTAACGATAACTGTAACATTTATGAGTTTTTGCATCCTAGAGTTGTGTCAATTTAACTTCAAGACATTAATGTCTAGGAACTTGGCTAAAAAAAAAGAACCAACAACACTCAAAAGTCATAAAACTAGCTGCTCTGGACAGATGAATAATTTGGATCAAAGTTTCCTCATCTCTTAGCCATTAAGTCTAATTTTAATAAGGTGTTTAATAAGGTAAGAAAGAGCTGAATTGAAATTCACAACATTCTTTGCCAAGTTTTATTTGTAAAAAAAATATATATATCCATCCATCCATCCATTTTCTGTTCACCCTTGTCCCTAATGGGGTCGGGAGGGTTGCTGGTGCCTATCTCCAGCTACGTTTCGGGCGAGAGGCGGGGTACACCCTGGACAGGTCGCCAGTCTGTCGCAGGGCAAAATATATATATCTATAATGTATATATATATCTAATATATATACATTTTTTTTATCTGTTTCACAATTATGTTCTAGTCTCTTTATCACATAAAATCCCAATAAAACACAGAAATTATGAAAATTAAGCACTCATACTAAATCTGAAATTTATATTGATAAAAGGTTAATTCTTCAAGATTTTCCACCAATGTGGAATGTAAATAAATTTAAACCATCAGCATAAAAAGCTGTGATTCAGAAACACCACAGTAGATTCCCAGGAAGTTTAAACTTGGGGACTAATGAGGTGAAGGATTTCATCTTCTTCCTTAACTCTTTATCTCCCTCTTTCCTTTTATCAGTGTCCTCTGTTCCTCTCCTGTACTGTACTAAACAGAAGACGAAGGCCTGGAAATACCATTCCTACATTCCCACTAAATCCCTGTGAGCGTGTGCGAGAGCTCCCTCTCTGCCGCTTGTTTACTGGCGAGTAAAGTTGCCAGAGCGGAGTTTAATTAGCCAGCTAATGTTTATTCATGACTTTTTGGCAGAGGAGAGACGCAGACATGCCCAGCTTCATTAGGGCCCGGCCGTCCGAGACTCCGGTCTTCCTCCACTGGCACCACAGACAGATTCATGCATTATTAACAGCTGTACTTCTAATACAGTTTGTGGCTCAGCTGTGTGTGTTCATGCACATGACCTCACAGGGTTATAAAGTAGGAATGTATTGATCCCAAGTTATAGAAGTTGATTGTTTCATCTGTCCATAATTTTTCAGTGTTACCTCTTTATGTAGAAAAACCTGAAGGATTACAAACCAACGCGTCCTTGAAGCGTTGCCCTTCCTGATGCGTTTACTGTGCTTACTTTTTTTTCTTTCTTGAATATTTGTGTCTGTTTGAGATCTACAAGATATTTTCACCCCAAGGACCCAATTACTGTATCTAAATATCTCATACAGTAAACAAACAGACTGGCTCTGTGTGTTGTCAGTAGTACTTTCTGTATGACTGCAGAAGTTTAGTCGGTGAGACTTATGGACTTTTCATGCTTAACTTACAACAGCTAAGATTTATAACACAACAACCACCCTAAAAATAGTTTTTTCCTAGATGACAGCTTGAGATCACAGGTAAACAATATTTTTAACCCTCCTGTGGTCTTAGCAAGATGCGGGGGAAGCAGCGGGGCTGTCCCGTCAGACCGTCAGTTCCCGCAACTACACGAAACACCTTGGAGTAAATAGTACATGGGGTAAAAATGACCCCATCTCTTAAGACTGTGGGAGGGTTAAGGGCACATCAGCTGTGTTTGATAACTCTTCCTCATGTGGTGTCATCTAATTGGATTGATGGATTAGATGCTTAGAATTTCTGTCCTGTGCCACTTTGCATCTTTAGAGTTTAGGTCGATTTGTACCTGACTTTTCTGGCTATTAAAGCTGATCTTCTTCAGGACATTTCATATTAAAAAAGCCTCAGCTTTATGCATGTGCTAGTATGAGATTCTTGTGGTAAGCCAACATTGAATAAAAATAACATTCCCTAATAGTGTATTGGTATCATCACAAAATTTTCTGTGAAAAAATGTAAAACATGTTAGTATTGAACATTCTTAATATTTGCTGTGGGAACGTACATTTCCCCTTTACAGATTTTCTGCAGTTTTTGCTATTTTTTAATCATAGGTAAATGTTTCAGACCCTCAAACAAATTTTAATACCAGCTAAAGATGCTTCACTAAAAACAAAATGCAACTTTTAGGGAAAAAAAAGTAACCCAAAGCAGACTCACACTGTCAAACAGTAATTGCCCCCAACACCCAATACCCCATTAGTGAAATAATCAATTTCCCAGGAATCCCTGGCTTACCAAAATTATTCCAAGAGCACACCAATGAATGGTGCAGTAGGTCACAGAAGAACCCAGAGTTACATCTGCAGCACTGCAAGTTGAGTTGCCTCATTGACTCCAGTGTTTGTGATTAAAATATGGAAAAAAGCCTGTTCAGGACCAGGATGACATGCTCTATTGATGACATGAATAATCTTGCTTTGTAGCAGAAAACACTGCAGGAAGACGACCCGTCATTAGTCTACGACATTTTAAACTCACAAACTCTTTGTCAATGCAGCAGAGGTATAATCAGAACCATACCAGCGAGCCTGCCTCCAAACAAAATGAAGAAGTTGCTGTTTGCTGATGTCACATGTGCATCAGATTTATGGGTAAACCAGAAACATGCGAATACAAAGGTTCTGGCAGGAACCTTTGAATGTAAAAACAAAGTGATTAATTCGGTTTGCATTTTTAACACCTTATAATCTTTGTAATTAAGTAACTATTGTTACTTAATTACCTTTGTATTCCCGCCAGAATGCAAAGGTTCTGGCAGGAAGCTTTGTATGTAAAAAGTGATTGTTTACATTTTTAACACCTTATAATTTATGTAATTAATTAATCAAAATTAGCGTGTGAAGTTCCCACTCCTAATTGGTAACAGTTTTCACAAATTGCGGCACAACCAGTTATTTACTTTAGGAGGGAGCTAGTATTTTACATGGGGCATGCTGATTTTGCTTTTGATTTGACCTTTTTGTACTTATCCACATAATTCATCATACTGGACATGAAATGGTTTGTTAACAGACACAAAGTGGAGATAATCTGGTACAAATTGACAATATTAAGCTATAAAACAGGGAAGGGCAAAGTGGTTTAGCATTTTATTTTATAATTCATATTTTTTTGTGTTATTTCCAGGCATGTAGTGAAACAAATTTCCTAATTTTTTATTACAGAAATTTCATGTGTCCAGTGGAATCCCCCTCAAGCCCACCAACAGCCACAACCTGATACATCCAACCTCACAGACGCTGATGAATAAAAATGCACCTGAGTTTTACTCATAGATATTGTGTGACCACGCTGCCTTTTATTTCACAGTGGGTTCAATTCTTTCCTGTTTGGACAGCGCTCAAGTGTCTCATTGTGCTGAAAACATCAAGCTCAACGCCAGTGTGGCCTGGGAATGCCATGAAGCGGGCTCCGTCTTTCTCAGACTCTAGCTGCAGGGCGCAGTTAGTCAGCACTACTCTGTGCATGCCTGCAGGTAACAGGGATCCCCTCAGAAGGTGTAAAGCTGGTGGAGGATCAGTGTAAAGCCTTAGACCAGCAGACAGGTTTCTGTTACACCTCAAGGATTGTTTCACACCCTCACTCAACAAGGCTCCAGAGAGAATAATGCCGTTGTGCTGGAGGGCACGGCGGTTATGTAGTGGAGCTGCTATTAAAATTGCTTGAGAAAGTGTGAATCCGAAGTTCACATTGTGTTTCAGCCAATTATGACTCTAAGCATGAACAATTGGCAACCACTTTATCTTGGCAATAAGTGTCACACAAGCTCTTTTAAATGTGACGTTCGTCTAAAGCCCTTCAGAAAAAGACTTTAGGTTCACGTTTCTCCTTCACTTTCATGTCTGTCATAGTGCAGACTGTCTTAAAGACAATCGTGGTTTTATATTTTTAGTTTTATATCAAATTCTTTCTTTACTCTCTATGGAACAAATGGAAAGAAAACTGAGACTTTCTGATTTAAAAAAATTACATTTTATTTATTGACCTTAGCATTCCTCTTTTGTGCATTTGTACTGAAAGGAAACAGCAGGATTTTATCAATTTAACCACTGAAAGAAGACAATAAACTCTCTAAACATCTGTTGAATGATATGTAGAGAATCGTTCTTAACAGGGTAAAGGGTTGGCTTGCTCCAGAATAAATAGTCGAGATTCATACCCACTATGCACCCGGATCAGCTGCCACATCACAGAACAATCGACTTTAGACACAGACGGGTCTGAATGTTGTTACACTTGCACAAATGTGCCTCACACATAGCTGCTTCTCAAAAAGCAGCTGAAAATACAACGTTGCCTTCTATATGAACTTTGGAAATGTGGCTAAAAGTGAGACGTTCACATGAAGATATCTAGTGATGTTTAAAACTGGTTCAAAAGTTGCTTAGGGTTGATAAAAATCTGTCCCCAACAAGTAAATCAAAACTGCACATTTTGTTAGTAAAGTTGTCCTTTGACAAGCCAGAACTGTTTTGTTTGCTACATCCTGTAATTCAACATAGCCAAATTTCTTTCTTTTAAAAGCGTTTATAAAAATATTTTAGTAAAAGTTATGTGTGCTGTTTTTAATCAAGTATTATCATCAGCAGTGAGAGTCTATGCTGCTAAAATAAGACATATACCAACAACTTTAAAGTAAAAAGAAGAAAAATGCACAGTTTTATCCCTTAGTATTAAAGGTAAAGTCTACAACTCTTCTGTATGGCAAAAAATAATATTTTTAAACTTCTAGCCATTTAATATTTTAACCCCGAGTAGCTAAATGTTGCAGGAAATGAATTCTGAGTTATTAATAGTTCATGATGTCTTTTCCTGTGCATGCTCAGAAACCTGGGCCCTCTTCACAGGGTCCGAATGTGTTTTGGAAAGCCGGTTAATTAATCCCTTTGAGTGGTTTCCAGAAACCATCAACTGACCTCAGTCATGTAGCCTCTGCTAATTAGAGGGAAAATTCAAGCCACAGAGCTGGAGGTTGAGGTTAAGCTCATCGTATTTACGATAAGCCTGGTAATTGAGGGATGTTGGCCAGCGCCTTGATGTGTTGTAAAGAGACACTCGAGCAAGTGATCTCTGCCACTCATGGCCTAAATCGACATGCTGGGCTGATTTCAGCTGCTGGTTGTGAACCAAGCAGCAGCAACCTAAAAAAAGAAAACACTCATTGCTTATTCCTTATGCCTAAATAGCTACTTATAAAGTTACTTCTCAATTGTGTTATGTATGATAACTAAAACAGCTTACTTTTAATTATGTTAGTGGTCTGATAAACACTCAATCTAATTTATTTTAGCACGATACGGAAGATTAGTTTAGTGAAGAAAAAAAATTCAGACTTTTGATCTCAGACTATTAAATTCAGACTGCTGATAAAAAGTCAGAACACTGAGAAAAAGCCTGAAACCTGAGATGTACCACATGCTTATCAGTCTGCCAAATGAGAACACAACAGGGTAACTTCCTTTAGTACTTCAAAATAAGAGCCTCATACATAGTTACTGTGTTATTGTTCTTCCTTAAGAAAATAAATGGCCTCTGTGAATGTTACTTCATCCATCAGCAAAAAGTTAAATGTTATCTTACTGCTATGGATCCAAAAATGACTCTTGAATATACAACATACAAAAAGTTTTAACCCTACAACATAATACTTCATCCAGTTTCTTTTCAACTAATAAACCATAAACAGCAACAATTTACTATTACAACAGTAACTTTCTTAATTCTTCTGGGTGTTTTTATATTTCTGTAACTGTTGTAGAAAGGGTTTTAGAAAATACATGAGGAGAAGAATATGCCACATACTGTAATATATTGTAATTGAGCTGAAATAATGGTACACTTTCAAAAAGGCTTTATGCAAAAAAGACGTACCTAGTGGAAGAGAAGGTTAAAAAAAATCTGAAATATGTTTGGACTGTGAGAGCAGACATCGACAGCCATCACTCTGCAGGTAAATTATTCTTTGTTGATATTTTCACAGAAAGGGGGGATTTAAAAACAGTAACAGTAACTCTGGATGCTTTGTGTTTTGGTAATTCACTAAAAAATGTCCCCCAAAACACTGGAGGAATTTTTTTTTTTTAATTTCCACATATTAACTGCTGAAGCTCAAAGAGTGATGTAAAAATTACAATAATATTTATGCTCATCCTGTAACCAGGATGTCTGTTATTATTATGGCATTATAAATCACTTCTGTGAATGCAATTAATATAATTGTTCACCATATGCACAAGACAGATTAATTACTGTTTCATTTTTAGTTTCATAAATTAACAAAAAAAAAGTATTATTATTATTTTGTGTTTGTTGATTTAGACACTGAGGTGATGAAGGCAGGCATGTGGGAAAACCCAGGGATCATATCATAATAAACTAGTTTCTTCTTGATATAATTACTGTCTTACATTAATGTCTAAGCAACGTTTTAAAGAAATAATTACTCCACAAGTATCATCATAAATAACGTCCAAAATTATCAGCCGTCGCATTTTGAAAATACTGCTACATGCTTAAGAGTTAAAAGCTGTAAAACAGAACAGAACCAAAGAAAGGCTAAATAAAACGTCTCTGTCTTACGTCGCATTAACTGTTATTCACATCAGTTCATCTTTCTGGGGTTCAGTGGTGGGAAGAGTGAAGCGCTTCCTGAGGAGATTATATCCAGCTAACGTACTTCATTTATTGCAGCCAATTAGCCGTAACGCTTCAGCTCTCCATGAGCCCTTTGGCCTTCTTGTTTGTCTCTAATGACCCTGACTAAATTCTGGATCTCTATCAGGCCCAAAGGAGGTCCTGTTCTGTTTCAGGGTTTTCAATAAAAGCAGGTTGTCTTTTGTACAAAAGGTGACAGAGGAGAAAGAAATCGTAAAGGAAGCAGAAAGGAGATCAGCGAGAGGGACAGAGATCCATCTACGGTTTCTGCTTCTTAGAGCCGGGGCTTGACAAGACTTGGCCCAGTGAGATCAAGTCATACAGAATATTCATCACTCCATCGGGGGTTTCAAAGACAAATTAAGTATGCTCACAGTACCGATTTCCAGTGGACACATTCCACTTGCTGTCAAGCAGCCTTTACTCGTTTCCTCAACATCCCAAAACACACAGTTTTTTTTTTTTAACTTCTTCTGGTAAATCTGAAAAGCTTCATTTATTTCTCCCTGCTCTGTTTCATTATTCAGCACCCAGATGTTTTCTCAGATTTGGACAAATTATGCAATTCCCTGAGCAAGCAGGCAGAGACTTCAGTGCGTGTTCTGTCAGCGGATGATAAAATGCAGCTCGATTAATAAAGAGCTGTGAGAACTGCTCCGCTGTGGAGAAACCAGGGATCCCTGGTGAAGCTCCGAGCAGCAGGAGTGAAGGTTAACGCTAAGCTGAGGATTTATAGCAGTAACCAGCAGAGAAGGTCCACCACTAAAAAGCTTGGGAAAAGTCTCTTAAAAGTCCATCAACATTAAAAATGAAATTCGAAAGCCATCAAAAATAAAATTTTATGCTGCAACTGCACTTCCAAAATACCTATAACAATTAACTAACTTTTTATGCTGACAACTTTTTTCTGGGCATTTGCAGCTCTTTGCACTTTGTCAGTTTGCATATTTTTTCACCAGATTATTCAGAATATTATTCATTTTTGATGTGTTAGTTAACAGTAAATAACTTCTGAAAAATTAGATTTAGATAGAAACACAAGAAAGTATGTTGTTTTACATACAGTATACTTAAAATTGTTTGCATAATTTACAATTTTAACATTTTATGAAACTTGCTACTAATATAATTTCACAAATAAATGAAGTAAGATTAAATAAAAAGAGAGAAATTGCTGTCAACTCACTTCAGCCAAGTTTTACCAGATTTTAGTCCTTCCTCTCATCTAGAACAGGTGCAAAAAAGCAAGTTTAGGTAATACATCCACTTCTGCAGATGAGACAATACACAGTACTGGGTTTCACAGGACAAAATTTTAGAGTCTTTTTTTTTCTTGAAAAGAATTTTAAAAAAAGATTGACAAATTCTTTGTGTGTTTTTTGATGAGATATTGTGTTTCATGTGACAACAATAAACTCCAAATAATGAGGTTTGAAAACCCCAAATCTGGCTGAATTGTTATTGTTATTATTTTTTCCAATATTTCTTTCATGAGAGGATCAATAAATGTCAATAAACTCCAAAAACATGATTAAATGCAGTTACCGTGTGCAGTTCAGTTATAATAATGACACCTTTTCATGTCACTGCTGTCCCAAGGAAGCATAATTAGAAATGTGTAGGCTTTTTAAGATTTATGATTGTGAGGTTATGATTGAAAGCAACTTGGAAAAAGTGCAAAATTTTTTTTGCAAAATCACAGAGAATACCACACAATATCAAAATACAATTTTAAAGTAATATCACGCATCCCTACTCTACACTATTATTAATTTTCTGCCTTTTTGACGATTATAAAAATAAAAGTATAAATAACCTTTCACACTGCAGCAGCCCCCGACTGCAGCCCATGTTGAGCTAAATGGTTCATCTGCATGTGGGGGCTAATAAGGCCTTTCCCTTTTTCAAAAATCTAACTGGCCACACTGAGCCACTCCGACAAAGAAAGGCCTAATAGCCTCCAATTTCCCGCATTAGTGCCCATTTAATGGCTGACCTGCCCTCTCGTTAGGCAGCGCAGCATGGGAGCACTTCGCTGCATTCATGGATGCGCATACACACACATGCATGGACATTTGGCTCTTCGAAGCCACACGGCCTCAGGCCTCCGAAACACTTCCACCCCACGCTGGGACCACATAATAGGCCAGTTAATAAAAGGGCTGCCCTGTGATCAGCGGTGCATCCAGTTCGCTGAGTAATCAACAAGCTTTTGTCTGAGTCGTGTGTGTGTGTGGAGCTAGAAGGTGTGGGGGTGTGTGAGTGAAAGCGAGTGCGTGTGCACGGCAGAGATTCTCTCCAGTTTGTCTTTATTTAAGCATCCGTCTCATTAAAGTGTGTGTCTACTTGCGGGTGTTTTGGGTGAGTAATTCAAGTGATGCTCCCTGGAGAAAAGTTCCCTGTGCTTCATGTTGATGGGAAAGAAAAAGACACCATCTGACATACAGCGAGGGGATAAAGGGAACCTGCCTGAGCTACGGCGGGACTGACGGGAGCGCGTTGTGCGTATGTCGGCTATGCCATAAAAATGCCATGGCTGGAGGATGACGCTGGCAGGTCCTATTCAGCACGACAGCAATGAAAGGCCCTTTTTAGGGTGAATAAAGATTCTTTGGCCTGTCAGGTCCCCCATCACTCCCTACTGAACAATAAACTCTACAGGCGCTTGTCTTAATAGGCGGAGGGACTGACAGCTTTAGGAGCGATCCGATGCTCAGCCGCATCCACACAAGCTGGGTTTAGACAACGATCTGCTGTGTGGTAACAATCACGTTCTGAGCCACAGAGCTGGAGGCGTGAACACATCCTGTACATTGAGTCTTTAGGGAACCTGAGCTGACAGCGTTGGCAAAACCACATCACCTCAATGTTCAGGAGTATCAATGTGTGAACGGATGCTGTGGCACGGCGGGAGAAGATTTTCTTGCCAAGCGTGAAGATGATTGGAACTAAATGAGATTTAAAAAACACCAGAAATCTTTGCGCTCGCTTAAGAGAGCTGTTGAGTTTGTTAGTGAAGTGGGAATGCCATATGAATGCGTAGGAGAAGAGTTTTCTTCTCTGAAGTAGGGTGGAGATAATTGCAACAAGTGCTTGCTGCTTCTTTCTGCCATCACTCTCTAATTGAACAATCTGAGACTTTACTAGGATTCACACCCGGACGGTTAATCACTTGTGCAAAAATTTTGGATCTGTGCAACATGCCTGTCAAAGCTTAATGACGTCTTTCCTGCTTCAAGCACTCGGTTGTTTTACACTCAGCAATTACCTAAATCTGTCTCCTCTGCTTTAAGCATCACAGTCCATGGTCTTTTCTAATGCAGAGGACATATATGGATCGCAGGTGATAAAACCGAGGGCTCCTGCTCCTCGTTTCCAACATCATCTCCAGTCTGTTTGTTCTGTGAGCTTGGTTTCTATGGGACTGCCAGATCCATCATGTTTTGGGTTCACGTAACTCCCGGCACGGCGTCATGTTGTTGGCCCGGAGGCTGACAGGGATGGGCTGGCGCTGTCAATGCGAGACAATGAGACAGAGCTCATGAGAGGCTAACTCCCGCTCTCCTCTGTATCTGTGATTCAGGCTGGCCCCAAAGCCTCTGCAATTAAAGCCATCACTCCTCTCCGCCAGTGTAAAGCGAATGGGCTTAAATCCAAGGTATTATAACAGAACGCAGTTCGCCAACACTAACTGGCGGCTGTGAGCTGAGAAAATAAACAGTGTTTGAAGATCTGATGTTTAGAAGATTAGGAGGTAATTTGGCCCTCAGGGCAGATAAAGACAGTGTTTTTTTTGTTCTTGTTCTTATGGTCCTGAGAAGTCGAACAGAAAACTGTGAATATCTCTTTCAGCACCTACAAGATTGTTCTAGCAACTTGCTTCTTCAAACAGACTTTAGAAGACAGTATTCTCAACCTCTTTGTCTGACGCAGAAATCTTGTTGAAATATCAGCATTTTTTTTGGTTGTTTTAAGAAGTGCAATGAAATTCATGAAATAATGTGGTGAAACGACTAAAAACTTATGCAACATTTTTCAGAGGAGTAAGTAACAATTTTTAAGCCTTTACCGTAAAATTGTAAATCGGATTTTCACTGTGGGTCAATCTAAAAACTTAGCTGCAAACCTTGATCGTTCTCACATAATTTGTATTAGCATTGCATAAATATAAAAAGGGAGTTTAGGCTCTTCAACACAGATTAAGTTAAGCTTATATCTGTTTAATGTCAGTTTGAAATATCATTCAGCTCATGGTGTAAAATGAGAAGTAAAATATACGCAATGATGACCTGAATGACCATAACCTACCGAGCAAAAGCTTGTTTAAAGGACATAAAACAGACAACTTTGCCTTCCATAAAAACTACTATTTAAAATCACCCACAAGTGCTTTAACAGGTGATAGAGTTGATCAAAAAAGCTAGCCAAGCTCAACGTTTTTGTTTAGGTTAAATTTGGACAGGACATTTAGACCCCAGAAGTCCAAATCTTGACATTGTCCTCTGGACTGGACAGGAACAGTGTCTGATTGAGCGGAAACAGCTATGAAAACAATTTTTTGGACATTGAGTGTTTTAATTCAAATTAAATTTTTTATTTTGCTGGATTTTATGTAGCCATTTGTGTCGCATTGCAATGAAGCATTACTTTAAATCATGATGATCACAGAGACTGTGATCTCATCATACTGGGCAGTAAATGTTTACTCCAGCCTCTACAGATAGCTGCTTTATTGCTCAATGGGAACCACAATGCCATGGCCGCGTTAAGTAGGTGTGAAACCTTTGACCCCCCACACACACACATCCTGCATTCCTTTGTGAACTTCCCATCACACAGCTACCTCTCCTCCAAACCGCTCTGTGACTCTCCTCCTCATCCCGCCTCCTCTTTTCCCTTTTGGGAAAAACAGGCATTCCCCGCTGCAGATGTCATTAGTGAGCAGCACTCTAACAAGTGTCTCTGTAAAATTTATTATCCAGGAAGGTGCCTTCAGCTAAGCAGTCAAACAGAAGCAGGAGGGCAGAGGAAATCAAAGTTGATGTAGTGACAAATTGGAGTGGAGGAGCGGAGAGACGGAGTGCAAAAGAAATAAATCTTTTAGTTTCCTCCAGTTTTCTAATCCTCTCGTCACATCAAATCCATCTCTTTTGCTAACACTCACGACGCCTTAAAGTTCTACTACTTGGCGGCTTGACCTCTTTTACAACCAGTCAGTTATTAACACTTAGCTTTAACAGGGGGGAGGGTTGCTACATAGCCAACCTCTAAAAATCATTCTATGTCCGTTTATCCTGCGTACAGCAAAATATATTTGTTCCCACTTTAACAGCATCCAGGCTCAGGTTGAGGTACAGCAGTCCTAAAAAAAAAAAGAGCTCTATGTTCTCCATATGAAACCCTGAAAGTCCCACATTCCCGCAGTGGAATTCGCACAAGTCCAACATGATTCTTCTTGTGGAAAAAATAGCTACAACTCCTTAATATTTTTTTTCAGTCAGTAAAAAATGAAAGACGCTAACTTGGGAAGGTTTTAAAGAGTGTAAGCAAAGTGCTTTACAAATGATTGGCATCAAAGTTCTTACCTAAACTCCTGGCACCTTTTGTTGGTGTGTGAGGTGACATCATGTTAGGCGCACCAAAGCAAGCCATGCAACATAATCAACTTTTAATAGTGTTGAAAAATGGAATTATAAACTGTGCGCATTAGTTTGCTGAATTGATAAAGAAGATTACTTTCCCAAGCAATTTTTTCTCAAACATTTCTCACCTTTGATAAAGATAACAGCTGGTGTAAAGCCTTTCAAAGTAAAAGAAAACAAAAGAAGTATTACCTAAGATGTGCAAGCTTAACCACATGTTCACACAGTGCAACGTTCAAGTATTTATTTTATTAAGTTTTCTTGTGTTTTCTTAAATCCGACCGTTTTGTTTATTTAATGCTTGGCGGCCCACTAAGCTTATAATACTCTGGGGGAAACACTGATAATGAAATATGTTGAGTGTAATTTTATCAGCATGCCATCTTGAAACAGAGAGTAAACTTGCCAGAATTGGCCTTGCACTTCAGAAAACTGGTTCACATTAAATCTTTTAGCAGGAGGAGGAAGTGAATTTATAAAGGATTTTCTGCCATCCTGCAGAAACGCCTGCTGGGATAAGATGTGTGTCAAGAAGGACAGATTGTGTAGAATCTGGAAGATCAATGGTGAGGGAGTTAAGTGGAAAACAAAGCGTGCCATGTAATACTAATGACATGTACTGCAATTTAAATCCACTGCATTTTCAAGTGTTCACAAGCCGCGTGTTTTAATAAAGGAACCTGTATGCTTAATTGACCAATAACTACGTAGTACAAGGCTTTCTGCCAATCTGTAATACGCCCAATACATAATATGACACAGTTACTGTCTCTTTCTGTCCTTGAAATCACACTTTCAGCAGACAGAGCAACCTTGAGCAAACTGAGGGGTTTTTTGAATTGCCCTCTCTGCATTCCACAGGCTGGAGCAGGAAGTCACTGAAAGCCCCACTCCTTCTTCTCTGTGACACATTTATTGTCGTCAGCTCACATCCATCTCCAAAACAGCGGTTTCCTAAACTTGAGCCTGAATTCCCCCATGTCCTGCACTCTTCATTTAACCCCCCTCTCACACTGTATATTAAGAGCGCAGGGAAAAATAAAGCCTCGCTGTTGCAGACGGTGTTTTTTTTTTTTAACCCGTAATCTGGAATTGGTCTGCAACGGGTCACAAATCGAACGTGACGCCAAAAGGCTAGCATTGCTTTTGCCACAGCTCATGTATTTTTCTTGGACGATGCTGCAGAAAGTGGGCCTGAATATCAAACAAGCTCAAGAAGAAAAAAAATAAAGCATTTTGATTTTGGAAACTTGCAGCAGATAGCACTATAAAGAATAGAGACCAATCGACAAGATAAACCACATTGGGTCAGAAGAAGCAATACATGGCAGACATGACAAGAGGGACAGGATGGACTTTGATCTTGTGCTTAGGTATGATTTTCTTAGGAAACTATGCGAGGGAGAGAAAATCCAAACGACCACAATCTGGTAAAAGTGTGTCTATGCATATGGATCTTTTTTATGTCACTTATTATCGTTGGACTTTGAAAATAGAGTCAGTCTACACTTGAAATACAGCTATCATCATAATAATGGCAGATCATGTGGAATATGAGGATACAAATACAAATTGGTATTCTTTTCCTGGACTATTTTTGGACCAGTTGATCTGATACAAAATGTGTTAGAAAGAAATTCAAAAAGCAAAACAAAACGAAGCACAACTGACCACATAATAAGGACAACAACAAGATTATGTCATGAATCAACTGCAAACTAGGTCTACAATGACAGAGTAAAACATTAGATACAATATAAATGATTTTCAAAGTAAGACAAAGCGTAAGGGAAGCGCAGAAAACAAAACTAGCAGAGACTCAGTTGAATATTGAATCCTGTTACACTCCCATATTTCCTTCAAGTAGAGATTTTTCTGGGTCCCACTTGGAGTTGCGTTGAAAGTTGTTGTAGCAGAACATGTTGCAATTCATATTGCTCAATAATGAACCCGGGTTGTAAATCCCATCCTGTATCGGCTCCCTGAGGCGTTGTGGCAGCCGCTTTGGTCCATATTGTTTTTGACACTAATGGACCTGATATATTTTTACAGCGCTGGCTTCAGAACCACAACCACCACACTCATCTGCTGTGGCACTGTGCTTACTGCAGAGCGTGAAGTATGTTGCAAGCATGCACTGTGGTGTGCACAAATATTTACTTACACCCCCTGGTCTTATTGCGAATTTGGATCTGTTCTTCAGGGAGGTTACCTTGTATCAAAGACTATAGTATTTCCAACCTTACATTACATCTAACATTTAACTCCAACGAGAAAGATAGATTAGAAAAGTGCAGATAAGAAGAAATGAGGCACAAAAACTTTAAACATTGTTGTAATTTAGCAATTAGTAGGAAACAATTAGTGATAAACCCACTGAAAGAGCAAAGTGATCTTAGAAACTCTTAACCACATGCTTGGTTTTACTTTTCATAACCAACCTTTACTCCTAAAACCCAACTTACCCCATTCAACCACTCGCAGTAATGACATACAAGCAACTTATTTGTGTCACTTCATTTGCTGCCACCACACAAACAATGTGTTCAAACCCATTTAGTCTGCAAACAGAAAAAAGTAAAAGGCTCTCAGAAATGAGCCATCTGTCATTCTATGGTGTGTCTCCATTAAAGGGAATAAAATACTAACACTGATCAACAATTCAGGACTAGCATAATGAGGTAAAGGCAAGGTATTGATTTTATGTTGTGGGGAAATTGCAATTAATCATCTATCCATTAAAGTGAACACTGCGCATCACTGGTCATATATTACTTGGAAATTTCAATGTAATGTATGTAATGCATACATGCAACCTAAAGCATTTCATATGCATATTTCATACAAGAACACATGTTGTTGTTTTTTTTTTTTTATGTTGACTTTCTTTGCAAGTTGGAAGCAAGAAAATGTAGGTCCAGAACTTTGCCCTTCTTTGTGTCAAGCTTCATTTAACATTTGTTCAGACTTCACACCTGGACCACAATCATAATGCTTTCATAGCAGCTTCAGAGTAACAGGACTCATACTTCTTTGTTTTTTCTAGCCAAATTGATCATTATAATAAAATGTGGGTACCTCAATATGGATTTAGTCTGGTATAAAATTGCTGAGTGGGCAAAGGAATTAAAAGTGATTGGGTTAATGTCAAGATGAAATATTGAAAAGGCTTTCTTGACACACACTGCAAATTTTAAAACACAGCGACGAACCAACTAAATAATCAGAAACCGAATAATATAGAACATTTATTACCATATATTATTAGAGTATAATAAAAGGTACTTTTAGAACAAAAGGTAAAACCAAGGAAGAAAAGACTTGTCTTACTAGTTCAGTAAAGCCTATGACTTTAGAGGTTTCTACAGTTTGCACATGCCAGATTTTACAATATTAAATGTTCAGCTGCTGGAGGCCAATTTTTAAAAAAAGGTTAACAACTTGTCAGTATGATTATTTTGAGGAAAATCATTTTCTTTCCCCACAGATTTCACTCTAAAGAGACCCATAATGAGACTCACACTGAAATACACTGAATTGTGAAATCTGTGTCAGGAATATTACCCCCACAGTGCGGCCTATCCATTGTGTGGATATTTCTTTCATATTTGCTCTGGCAGGAGGTTGACTCCCAGCTACAAGATGATTGTAGCGCCACGGAAAAATGGATGGTAATTATGAAATAGGCCGCTTAAAGCAAATCAAATGAAAATGGCTTAAGAAAATAGGCTGGCATGTAAGTGCAGGTGTGTGACGAAACGTTGGGGAGGTTGTTAACGAAGAGATAAAAACCCGAAAAGATGACAGTTTAAATCCTTCTAAGCTCGACACAAACACACTTTGGTGTTCACATTCACACCATGCATATGGTGATGAAGACCATGTAAAATAAAGTGCTGTGTTTTGGTAGGATAGCTGTCATTTCCTGTGAGGTCACACGTTAATGACCTAAACACTAACCAGTTATTCTTAAGTCAAGCTGATCAGTTTCTTTCCTTCTCATTGTATTTGTTTGTCATCGCCTCTCGCTTTATTTTTTCACAGACCTTGTTTATTATAAGTTCATTTAATTTCCCGACCACTCGTATGGGCCCCTCTGCGTTATCCAACACTGTCCTTCCATTTACTGACGGTTCATGAATAATTTTGAGTTTCATTTCAGGGTCATCCTGTCGTTTCTCTATCTAATCCCAAAAATGTGAATTTACCAGAGTCTGTGTTTTTTGGCTTAAGAAAATAAGCCAAAATTTGTTTTTTTGTGTTTTTTGGTTTATTTATGTCTACGTTACGACAGTTGTGTTTCCTAAGTCCTTCAATGTTTCAATGTAATGTCATCTCTGTTAAGAGCACATTTCTGTTTCTCTCTAATTTTTATTTCCTTTTTTGTCGTTTCTCTTTGCTCACTCTTACGTAAAACCACAACATTTTGATTTTCACTAAATTGAGTTAGAAATAGCTGTACATCACTATAATACAATTTGTCTGTCCATTTACTGATTTAGTCATTAACAAAAACAAATACATTTTCTTATTGTGTCAACTGTTATTATGTTAAAAATATGATTAATTGTAATTAATTTATAGCAAATGGTTACTTCCCACCACAAAGTCAAAATGACGTACTTTAACTGGGGGTCTACTAGTAAAACACATTAAAATGTCATCATTGACTTAGATTGATGAACCAAAGATTAAAGAGAATACAAGAGTAAAAATATCTAAAAACAGTGAAGGTATTTTATTCTTATGTTAAGAATAAATATACACCAAAGATTGATTGTTCACCAATTTTTGCTTCGAAAAACGATGTGAAGGGACATTGAAAAAGACTTTTGTTGTATGCAACTAATGCAAAAAGGGGTTAGGCTACTACTGAAGCTGTTTAAACCTATAATAGCATCTCAATGCCAAACAGCAGACGTCCCCAACGTTACTGTCAGCATCTACAGTCCATATTTCTAAAGAAGTCATTTTTCAAAAATTTACATAAATGATCCTGCGATCCTGAAACACTAGAAAACTATAATGGCACTTTGGACTAATTTGATGGTTGAGTAACCAAATAATAGATTAAAAACAATAAATAGTTTTGTTCTTGACATGACATGTCTGCTTTTTTAAAATAATTTAGCAGCTAAGAAGGTTTTGGAATTGAGAATGCTGCTTATTTAATCAATTTTGAGATGTGAGCTCATTGCGTGTAAGAACACATTTTTGATGACCTTGCCTGTTTCTATAGAAAATGCCTATTATAGTTCTAAAATCATCAGAGCTTACAGTACATTTGAATAATTTGTTTTAGATCACTAAGTAACACTATGTCCTCTTTGTTTGTCCATTTATGGTGGTACACTTACGGTCAATGATACTTCATCTTCTACCCTGATGATAGATGAAAAGACAAATATGCAAAACAAGTCCAAAGCTGCATGACCTGAATATATAGACACGCGGAATGGAAGAGAAACAGACAGGAAATAACTTTTCAATTTAGAAATTATTCTAAAAGGATGTTTGTCACATTGAATATGCAACCGTGATCGGTTAAAGAGGGTAACTGATTAACGCATATGGTTAAAGCATTTTAGGTCCGCCATGGGGGCTTTCACATATGCATGCAATGAGTCTGCTGTGGCCTGGATAAATGAGCACAGAGAGCATTTATTCAGGAGTAATCAGCTGAATAAGCTGTTCTTTATGTGATGGATGGACTTCAGTGGAACAGAAAGCTACTTAAGAGCATTCTGGGAGTGTACAGCTCAGCCTTATTCAGCCATTTACTGACGTTTTGCCTTTGGATCAGTCTTCTGTGCTGAACCCAAACCAAACTGTGACATTAAAACCGAGACACCTTTTAAGCCATAAGCATTCCCTACTGTTACAGGCTTACTGTGATATGGACACAATGTACCAATGTTGAATACATTAGTACATTGTGGTACCCTTGAAATTTGTCACATTTAGTTTCGTATTTCATTGGGATTTTATGTGAACAAAGTTATCAGTGATTTCTAAGTGTGAAAAGTAGATGGTGTTTTACATTTAAAAAATCTGAAATGTGTCATGCATCTGTATTCAATACTCTACAAAACAGCCCTTTGAAGTAATTACAGCTGCCATCCCTGTGGGGTCTCCACCAGATTTGCACCATTAGAGACCAAACTTTTTCCCATACTACTTTGCCAAATACCTCAAGCTCAATCAAATGGGATGGAGAACAACTATAAACATAATATTTTGTGGTTTTGCCAGAGATTCTGGTCTTTAACTGGACCATTTTAACATATGAATGACCTTTGACCGTACCCACAAGTTGCAGTTCTAGCTGCATGATTAAATTTGATGTCCTGCTAGAACGTAAACTTCTGCCCCAGTTTGGTGCTTTTGCAGCTTCAGACTGCGGCAGAAGTCCAGGATTGTCCTGTATTTAACTCCATCAGCTAACCTGTATGCACAATGATCCTTTCAATCGGTTTTTGTGTGTGTTTAGGGTGATATGGAAGTCTTGCCACTACACATACATGCTTAGATGCTGAATTTTTACCTCGTGACCTGAACAGCTTCTTCCACATGATCCCTACATGACTTATGGCAAACTCCAAATGGGACACTTTATGGATCTTATTCCACATTACCTTTTAAACCAGTTTTCCACATAGGTCAGTGTTCTGACATTCACATAAACACGGCTGGACTCTATTGACTAAACAGGTGACTTCTGAAGGTCATTGGTTGCACTGGATTTTATTTAGGAGTATTAGAGAAAAGGGGACTCAATGCAAAAGAATACCACCCTTTACAGTTTCTTTAAACATTTAGAAAACCATGAAGCCTTTTCTTTATATTTCATAATGCATTATTTCCTTTTTTTTTATTTCTAATGCATTGAAATGTGCAAAAGTTCAAGAGGTTAAAATTCACGTTGTGAATTGTATCTATTTTTAACGCAGAAGTAAATGAATATCATTAGATTTTAGAAACGGTCCAGAAAGCAGTTGTTTGTTGGTGTTACTTTTCACAGATGGCTAAGCTTTGTAACATTTTTTTTAAACATTAGCTACTATTGAAGCTAGATGCATGAGGAAAATATATTTTGGAATATTTCTTGAACATTTATTTCATTTAATTTGTAAATATGTTTACAAATGATTGCAGACAATGCAATCAGTTTCACCAATACCCTGCCTACTCATCACAACAAACTACTTCCAATGTCTAAACCATTTAGACCTGAGACATTTTTTCTCTTTTATTTAAACCAACACCATAAACCTTCAAAACATAATGATAGCCCAAACACACATCTGTGACTTCCTGCTTAATGGGTAAAAGGGAACTAGATCTGAGCTATGGCTAATGTACCAAAAGCTCCAGGAGACTGGAAAATATGAATAAGAACCCCAATTCCCTATCCAGGCCTCCATCCATCTACCTTCTTCTTTAGTTCAGGTTTTTGTCTCTCCTGGGAGACAAGACAATCAGCTTCCAAAAGCTGTTCCTCATGTTCTACCTCGACTTTCATCTATAGCCAGTAACTTGTCTAGGCTGTGCAAAGCAATGCATCAAATGAAAATAAAGAGAAGTAAAAATATGAAAAGCATTTGTCAGTTTTTCTTCCTCTTCAGACATCTGAATATTTTTGCTAAAGGATCAACAAAATATCTGAGTTTGTCTCTGTCTCAGTCAACATGATTGGGACAGAGGTTGACTTTTCCTTCATGTGTCACACAGGTCCAGGTCTTAACTTCAGAAAAAAACAAAAAAAAAGAAAACACTCAGGGGCCCCTTGTGAACCAAATACGCTCATCTCATAACAAAAATATTAGCAGTAATGACTCAATTTCCTTATCAACCTCCATAATTAGGCCCATTTGTTTTCTTTGTCATTCTCCAGTGATACAGGCCTTTTGTTATGAGAACCAGAGCGGGTAGTCACACAGGAACCTGATTATTCATTCAGCAACAGGGATCGGGGGATCCCCACTGAACTGCAACAAGCTCACATCGGAAGTCTAATTCTGCAGCCTTTCAGCAGTGGAAGATGTTTAAACATCAGCTGCTTGGAGCATGGACAGTCAGGATTCTCTGTTTGTCTCGACGTCTTCTTTGCTCTGTTTTTCTTCAGCTCACACAAGATCAGTCCTAAACTAAAGTCCCTCCTTTCCTGCGTCGTCTCTATAATGTGGCATACGGAGGAGTTAAATCAGCTGAGGCAGCTGCTTTTGGGCTCACTTGGCCTCTCAGTTTGGACAAGAACTATAATTAATGGTTTGCATTGTCCAAGAAGAACAAAGAAAAACAGAAAGGGAAGAAATGTGTAGATCGGAAGGAATGTCACTCAGCAGGTAAATTATTCTGCTTTGTGCCCTAAAAGGCCTTGAAACATTATTCATCACAAACTTCAGAGGTTTAATTGGGATTTTATATAACAGCCCAGCACAAAGTCGTGCCTTATTGTGAAGTGGACTAAAGAGTGAAACATTATTGTGAAAAATGTTTCAAAAATAATTTCAAAAAGCTTTAAAAATTAAAATAGAAAAAGTGTACAGTGCACATGTACAAAATAATTTACCCCTAATGGGTTTCTTCAGTTTTTGCATTTTTGTCAAATGTGAATGAGAATCAAAAATTTGCTATTTCATTTAGTAAAGGAATAAATTACATTTTTGTTAACTGAGTTTTGAGTTAGTCGGAAGTATACATGTGGATGTATTTTAATACTACATCGTGTTGTTTTGCTGTTTAACACGACTGGAAAGTCCAACAGAATCTGTCAAAATATCATGAAGAGAAATGTGCAGCTGCCAAAGTCTGGATCATCTGTGAGAACAATTTCCAGAAAAAAAGGTGCACATGTCATTTTATTTGGTGTATGTAAGCTTAGAATGTGTTTTGTTTTGTAAAGTCAGGAGACCATTTATTTCAGTACATTATTTTCTTTGCTTTTGTTGGTCTGCATCTGCAGCCAGTGAATATAATGTGAGTCCCTGGGTAGGAAGAAGGAGATACAGAGAGAACGGATCCTCAGCCCCTCACCCCACTTCGTGCCTTATCTTTGAGAGCTAATGAGTGATGGATTAACCTGGGATCAACCCCTGGCAAATTGAGATGACCCTGCAAACTTTCCCCCCCAAAAGCCCTCTTCTTCCCTCACACAGCAAAGACTGCATTCTAATAACAGTCAGACGATGCTGCGTGACTTTTTCCACCATTAAACCCATCTGGTTAAACTTTTCTGTAGAATAAATCAAAGTCCCTGTAGATTTACCGTCACTTAAACAACAAATCATAGTCAGTGTTTCTAATTGTTTTGCTAATTGTTGTAATTTCTTCTGGATTAAAAAGTCCCACCTGACCTAATTTTGCGGTAAATTGTTTTGATAAAGATAAAATCTACCTTCTCAAAAATAAGATTCGTGTTTGATTTCACCTATAGTAACAATATTGTTAAATATAATTTGAAATGCATCTACTTTGCTCTGCAAAGCTGAAAAATTCAATTTAAGTCGTTTGTAAGAAGACGGATTCCCAGAAAATTTAACCAATATAAAACACCTGGAAGAGGTTTTGTGAAGGGCCAGTTGAGATTGAAATGATCTAACAACTAAGATCTGGATGATGAGTTCTGTTTTAGTCCTAATGTTTCCTAATGCATTATTCTTTATTTCTGCTAATAATTATGGTTTCACTTCTAGCACTTGGCCCCACCATACTGTCACCTGTACACACAAAACATCACCAATATTTCAGTCAACACAAGCAAGACAAACTAATGCTCAACAGCCAGAAAGAAAGAAGTTGTTTGCTAATGGATTATGAATATGGCAGTAATCCCCTCACTGTCCTGGGAGAATGCCAGTGAGAGTTCAGAAGACGTCTCGGCTCTGTCAACCACAATTGTATAGTTATATGTTCTAACACGTCAGGCTAAACCTCTTGCTGCTCAAGAGCATTCCTAATGCTCCAGAATAAGTAATAAAGTGAACAGAACACCATAGATTTGATGCATTTAACCACTTTCACAAAGTCCCTGCAAAATATCCCTGGTGGACCTTTTAGGGTTAGCCACAACAAACTTTTGTCCCATGCAGAAAACATCTTGATTCCTCAAAATGTGAATGTTTTCATGACCTTGAAGTTTGTTGTCTGAATATCTGTTAAAACATTCAAGGCATAGTTTATATAAATGATCTCACCTTTTTTTTTATTTAGACAATCAGAAAAGCCTAAAAATATTAATTTATGATTAGTCATACTTTTAAGTGTTTATAAACCTTTAAGGCACGAGACAGCATTATCTACAAGGATAAACATCCAAGTTTCTTATCCTGCCGAAAGTGTGAAAAAATAATATAACTCATTGTTCTGGTAACGTTTCTAAAATGTAAGAGAACATGCTGCTTATTTGTGTGACCGTCAAAACGCTCAAACGTTCCTTGACCACTATAGTGTTGCTTTGCCTCTTGTGATGTCATCAACCTAAATTTAAAATTGATATTAACCCTTATTGAACCAAGATAAACTCTTTTTTTAAATTAAAAACCCTGTTTCCAAGCTAGATCTAGCCAAATACCCAAGAAGCAGATTTTTCTTTCTTTTTTTTTTTTTTATGAATTTACTGACCTTTACATTTTTTTATTTTCATTTTTTGGAAATACTTTGTAGAAAATCCAAGTTTATCTTTTTTTGTTGTCATTCTACATTCGTTAGAATTAAAAAAAAATACACCAACCGATAGCATCGCTGTTAGAAATGAATGTAGCTAACACTGGGAAAGAGTTTGACTTTTGGAGGGGAAAAAAAACATAAAATGTGATCTCTGAAAATTAAAACCAAGACATCTTTTATCAATCTTATCAAACAAAAAAGAGTAGAACAAGTCTCATATTTGATCTTAAACATCTGATCCTAAGCTTGAAGCAACGCTCTAATCTTTCTACTTTGTGCTGACCTCTGCTGACTGTGATCTCATTGTGCAGTTTCACTAACCAGCTGCGTTTACCAGCCTTCAGGATAAAACACACAGAAGTTATTGTACGACTGTTTGCTGAAGAGACTGGCTAGACGGTAACAGGCAAACTCACCCCGACACACACAAGCACAAGTGTGATTTACAGGCCTCCATGACAACCAAGTGCTGCAGACCTTAAAGTGCACACACACTCCCCCATACGCACACAAGCGGCCTGCTTCATGACTTATATGGAAAAGACAAAACATTGCTGATAAATCACTGTCAGCTATTCACGGACACACACACACACGTTGGAGGAGCTGGAGACAGGGTCTTTGTTTCTGGCAGCATGTGAGTGTGTTTGACGCACAATGAAATTGTTTAACTCAGCTTGATCTGTCACAGGTGCTTTCTCCCACTGTTTCAGACGGAGTGTGTGTGTGCATGCGTGTAGGCGTGTGCATGTGTGTGTGTGTTGGTGAGGCATGGAAGTTGGAGAACAATCCCTCTTAAACCATGTGCATGTGCAGCTCCACTATGTGCTATCTTTGACTGGTTACCAAGCTCTCCAAACTTTATCCACATCCAAGTGTTTGAGAGTTTACAGCATAATTAAGTCCCACTGACACATTAGTCCTCAGCAGCAGGCTCCAGCTGTTTGCAGTTGCCTTGGATGACGACAGATACAGGCGGCAGGAACAGTGGGGGGCGCTCTGATCTGCCCAGTGGGCCGCCGTACGGAGGTGTAACTGCATCCAGGCATTAATCATTTCTTGCTGTGAGTCTTAAGGACCAGCGCTTTGAGCTCAAAGCGCTCACACTCGTGCTTGGTGGTCCTGTCGGCGAACACGCCGGCTGTTGCCAGAGGAGTTTTTGCCAGGGCTTTCACCTTGAACCAAACGCTGAGCTGCTGCATGGACAAAAGCCTCCTTCTCTGTTGTTTTGCTCGCTCTTGCACACACATGTGCAGGATGGAGGGCATCATTGTTTGCTTTTGCTTCATTGTTCTTCTTGCTGGTGCTGGAACAGCCCTATCAGGTATTAGATTTAGACCAGTCGAAACAAACTGTGCCAGGGCTTTCACTTTTAACTGAGAACAGATTTGGGTGTTTACAACCAAACGTAACAACACATAATGCTGTAGATGCAAGACACATATTGATGTCTTTTTAAACCTGGAAATGCAAATAAACACGTTGTAGATAACAATTTTGCTATGTCTAGTGTACATTTTTTGTTTTTTTACATTTGCATCATATTGAGATTTGATTTTGAGAGCCAGCAGAACGCGGCATCTATCGGTAATGTGGAAGCACACATGGTTTTCAATATTCCAGTGCTAACGTGTGAAGCTTAATCTCAGCGTAAATGAAGCTTGGAGAACATTAGTGAACAAACAGCATCATGGGGATCAGGAATACAGCAGAGAGATCAGGGAGAACGTTGTGGAGAAGTTTAGAGGTTCTGCTTTCAAAAGGAACACTGGAGCTCTGCACAGATCATTGGGTTTCTGGTTACGTCTCTAACTACTGCTCTTTTCCTCTGATCGCTCAGTTCCAGGAAGAGTTCATAAATTTACCAATGATGGAGTGTGTTTCCAAATCCAGTCCAATCAACTGTATTTACCACAGATGGACTCCAGCCAAGCAACAGAAACATCTCATGCATGATCAGCTCAATTATGAGTTGTGAATACCAACATAAATGTGATTTCTTGGTTTTGTATTCTTAATGAATTTGCAAAAATCTCCAAAATATTTTTACACATTGCCACAATGGGGTATTTGTGTGCAGAATTTTGAGGAAAGAGATTAATTTAATACAATATGGAATAAGACTGCAAAACAGCAGAATGTAGAGAAAGTGAAGTGTAGTGAATACTTTCTAGATATTTTATGCACTCTTCAACTTTTATGAAATACAGCCAAGAATAAGGACGTTCTGAAACAAAGCCATCAAAGGAAATGTTTGTCATGAGACATTTAGGGAACTCAGCAACATGGAGAAGAAGAAGAAGTTTAGGAAGCGATGAGATAAAAACTGAAACTTTTGGCCTTCCGATAAATTACTATAACTGGTGGAAATCTAACACCCTGAACACACCATCCTTACAAAGAAAATGGTGATGACAGCATCATGCTGTGGGGTTGAGTTTCTTCAGTAAAGACAGGGAATCCATTAATCAAAGTTAATGGGAAAGTGGAGGAAGGTACTATAAAATGGTTTAGATCAAAGTACATTCATAGATTAATATGGCCTAATCAAAGATCAAACTGAAATCTGAGATAGATTCTGCAGGAATATTCAACAATGGATGTTAAAGACACTGTCCATTGATTGTGAGTTTAAGCTATTTCACATAATTTTGAAAAATATGCAAAAAAGTCAATCTCTACATGTGAAAAAGCTGGCAGAGAATTTGCCAAAAGACGTCCATTTGTGATTGAAGCAAAAGATGGTCTTACAAAGCTTTAACTAAAAGATACAAATACAGAAAAATATAAAAACCGTGTATCATTTCCATTCCAGTTCATAAATCTGGACTGCTTTTTCTAAGTTTATAATGTAAAATCCCAATAAAATACTGAGGTATGAGGCTCAGATGACGCCAGACGTAGAAAGGTTGCAAGTTTTCTTCTAAAGTCCCTTCCTTTCTTACTTGTCCACAGTTTTTGTCATATTCCAGTCCACACATTATATTTGTTCTGGCTGCAAAAACTTGACCCTCTCTTGGTAGCCTGCTGCCACACGGAGGTGCTGAGGTCATCTGCCTTGATCCTCAACAGCACCGCTGGCCTCAGCCCCAGGATCAGATCTCATATAAATAGTCGCTTGCAGAGTTTTAACTCAGACTAGCTGCCAAATGCACAAACTCTATATTCGTCCATTATATGCACTCCATTTTCCTGTGCTGTTTACATCTTTCCTTATTATATATGTTTTGTGACACCTTTCTGCCCAGGATTTGGTGGTAGTGACCAAAATTGTGTGCCTGAAATGGTCTGACGACTGTGTAGTAACAGGATCTAATATGGGAAAGAAAATCTCTGTAAATAACGCTGGTAGTCCTAATATGACAAAAAACAATCTCTAATTGTTGTGCTCGGTAGCTAGGCTAGCTGTTAGTAGTAATTATAAAAAACAATCTAAAGGTACAAATTGAAATTTTAAACAATTTTATATTGGCTGACAGAGCTTGTGCAGTACTGTGTGTTTATTTCTCTTAAAACTGCAAAAATGCCACTCATTATGTCCAGTGTAGCCATTTTTTATTTTGAAGACAAGATGGTAAACAAAATGGCTCATGCTCAAAGTCTGAATTTCAATGTTCAGGGACATAATACTTTCTTTTTTTAATTGTTGATCCACTGGGTAGACAAGCTCATACATGATACTGAGTTTAGAATGAGATTAGACAACATTTAAGTGTTATTTGGGAAAACAAACAATTCAACATAAAGGTTTCACAAGTTAAAAAGTATATTAGTTAAAAGAATTTAGAATTAGTGCAGAATATTTTGAACCAGGTATGACAAGTCCATAAATTTTGTTTTTATGCTTATCTAATTCAGATGTGTTCCTTATGCAAACAAACAAAAAAAAACTTTTAAAAGGTTTTCAACAAATCTGTTCCATCATGTAAAATTTAACAATGGACTGATATGAACAACTAATAGTTTTAATAGTTTTAATACATGCAAACGATTAATAATTATTATTATTTTGTTTTTAAAGTAATTTATATACTTTAAAAACATATATATATGTTTGAGACAATTTATGCAATAAATGCATTGTTTTCCAAAACTCAGTGAATAATTATTTTTCATTTGTCGTGTTTCCAGTATTGGGCAAAATTATCTCAATTGTATTTTTTTTCCATATTCCTGCATATCTATGCAAAACATCAGAGTTTTATCTAAGTCAGAACAACAAGAGAAGGCTATTAATTTGAATTAAATTCAAATTAAAGAGATAAAAACAGATTTAACCAAGCACATTTATTGGAGAAATTAGAGTCAAATACAAGAAGTTTCCAAATCAGTTCCTCAAGGAAAAAGTTGGTGAAGGGTTATTTTGCATTTATAGACGTTTTGAGCAGAGTTCTATATAAACATTTCCATAAAAATAAAAAAAAATTGATTAGTCTGATCAACCTCAGTCTCCTTGCACATTAGAGCATCTAGTAACTGACACAGCTCATGACACATGAGAAAGACAGGCATGGTGTGATTCATGCGATTTATGAGCCATGTGCTGGGGCATTTTGTTTTTATTGTGTGAACACAAGATGATTTTGTCTGCTGTGGGTTTTAATTACCCCTAATCATTTGGTTTCCTTGAACTAAACCCTTTCCATTGCACACAAACACCTCCCCCTTACTCACTCTCCTTCTGAAACACACACACTCACGCAAACATTTAGATGCATTTGGTGCCAAACCCACAACACACAGAGATCCTCTCTGAGGATGAGCATTCACTGCGGCAACAAGTCACCAATTAATTCATTAACAGACGCCTCTGCAGGCACTGAAAAGCTGCATACACACCCACTGGCACATTATGTGGACTAAGAGACACACACGCGGAAACAAACAAGCTGTGCAATTTCAACTTCAACTGATAGAAAAAAGAGAGTACAGCAATTTAAAAAACCAAACAAACAAAACACAAAGGATAAATGGTGGTAAACACAGGTACTGGCAGAAACGGGGCTTCTTGTTGCTGTCGGAGGAAAATATCAAAAACAATATGTTGAGAACTACTTAAATCTTGTTTGGCTGGAAATCAGTGATGTGCTGAGAAATCGACCAATAGTTTTAAACATTTTTGGTCAAAAATAGTTGCCTGTCAAAAATCAAATCCTTCTCTGAGCAACACACGTGAACTGACATCAACTGTTTTGGTGTGAAGATGTTGGAAAGTAATGTTAAATGTTTGCTATTTTCAGTACAACTGAAGGAAATCAGAGGATATGCAGACAGAGAAAACTATTTGAAACGCATCTTTATTTTCTACAACATGTCCAGACATGAGTAGGGTGTCAGTCCGGCTGCGAGAGAGCAGATAACAGGAAGACGGAGCAGAGCACAGCAAAGATGCTCAGTCTTAGTCTTTTCAATATCAACCTGTCAGTCATTGAATATGCTGGCTTTGAAAATGCCTTTTAGAAATCTCACAGTTAAGGCAAAGACAAAGAGTCTGTTCAGGGAATTCAAACAGAGAATGGCAGCTCAGCACACCATGTTCACATTAATGGCTAATTTAAGACGTAATTAATGTTTTAGTTTAGTAAAAACTGTTTCACCACAGCTGGTTTCTCACACACTGTGACATTCCTTCTGTTTCTAATATAAAGAATAAATTTCCGGTTCTGGTACGAGTAAATGGTCAAAAACAATATCTTCAGTGTTTTCTTTTATCATCTCATATTATTCTTCTTCAAGATAGAAGTACAGGTAAGTCAGATATCGAAAAGTCCTTCTACTTATGTCAAAGCAACTTTGTATCCAAAGTGTTGCCTTAACATGGGTTGGAGATTCTCACAGTGTGATCAAGATACCAGTTTTGCATTATCCCTATATTTCTACAAAGATTTAAGACAAAGATATGCTGCATTATACTAAGGAAATATGCAATGTGCAAAAATATTGGAGGAATATTGGTAATGATAAATAAATAAATAAATAAATAAAATAAACGCAACAGTTTTGATGTCTCCCTGCTTTGAGTTTCTATCAAGTTGGGGAACAGTTTTTAAATTTCTAACAATTCCTAATATGTCTATATAAATAATTAATTATCACAATTATAACAAAGATTTAGGATATTCATTTATTGATATAATTGATTTTTATAAATAAAATAAACAAAAAAAAAATAGAATAAATATTTTCCGACTAATACTTTCTGTGGATTACAAACTTTTTGGCTGTTCTGCTTATTATGTAGTAACACTTGGTGTCTAATTAGCTGATATTAGGCTTATGCTTTCCAGATATGTAGCTTGACAACTGTAGTTTCAAAGCAAAGTTACCTTCATAAAAGCAATAGGTGGTGCTTCTACATCTTCCAACCTAAAATTGTGCATGTTGTCCAAGACCAAAATACTTTTAGGCAGCCAATTTTGCAAGACAACAGTATCCTTCATCCAGCCATCTGACCAGCAGTGTGCAGAAAGATTTTCTATGACACTGTAGGCTTTTGAAAATGTTTGCATTTTTGAAACTTTTAAAGAAAGTAACTGTACCCTGATACTTATAAGCAACGCTGACCATACACAAGCAAAACTACCTGCCATGACGGGGCTCACAGCACTGCTGAACTGGACATCTTCCATTGAGAATAACAAACTAATTCTGTAACATTGTTGCCATAGATTTTCACAGAAAAATCATTTATTGGAATGTTCAAATGTCTTCAGGATGCAAGTAGATTGTTCACATTTCTCTCTAGAGAATATAGCTGATGTTAATAGAAACACGGTTCTGACATGCATGCGTGTGCCAAGTCCTAATAGCTCAGGTCAAGTTGAGTAAAGGCATTTATGTGTTCTTCCACAGCTTTAGAGCAATAACAATTGTGCTCATAACAAATAATCTGATATCAATAAAAAAGAATAAGTTTCAGGCGTGTTTGGATGTTGTAATAAGGCAGCATAGTCCATGGTGAGTCCAAGCTGAAGTGAGGGTGACAAGAGGAAGTGAGACCGGGCCAGAAGCCAACAGAGTAACGCTATATGGCTTTCTTTCACAGGCAATATGGCTTTGTACCAAACTGCTTCTCAAAAACAAAACCGAGGCCACATTTCTGGTACGAGCAGAGACACAGGCCTAAAATGCGGGCTCACGCTGCAAGCGGGATCTGGCTTTAATTACGTGTCGTAGCCAAAGCAATGAAACAAAACCACAGCCCAGAACCGCTCGCTCTGCCCAGAGGACGCTGAAGTGAACAACAGATACACAGCCTGTGAAACTTCACAATGAGTTCTTGCCTTCGTAGACACATCTGAACACATTCCATCACCTCATGCAGTGCAGCCTGAGCTTCATCAAAAAGCAGGTTGAAAACAAAAATGGTAGTAATGAAAAGAGATCTTTCGGCCCCTGAGACTAATACCGGACAACTCACAGAAAATTCAGGAAGAACTCATGGCAGAAACGCCCCATCGTATTTCACTTTGAGCACAAAGACAGACGTGCACACATTCTGTCAAATTTGTTTTTGATAAAAACTCATCTCTGGTCTTCAAACGGAGCTGTCAGAATTTATTATTTGTGCAAAACTAAATTCCATCAAAACTGAGTGGCTTCTTGAACAGGCTGCAAGACAGGCAATAACAAGCTCCAAAATTCCTTCTCAATAAGAGGCCGGCTGCCAAGCCCTGACTTTAATAGCTTCAAGATCTGCCATGATTTGACATATTCAACAGTATCTACATTAGCTGTCATATTGAAATTATTTTGCCATTTATGGCAAATTAATTTCCAAAAGAAAGGAGCTCGCTCTTGGTGACTATGTTGCTTCTGGATGGAGAGATTCAAATGTGATAGTTTTCTATTGTTTTTCTTTTTTTACTTTGTAAAATGTAAGAAAAACAACAGCTCCACTTTGTCATTAATCTGCCCTGTGATATTTTTATTGAAAAGCCCAAGAACAAGGCACAGGATTGTCTCACTGAAAGGAGACAAACAAACTGACAACACAGAAAGTTAGTGACAAAGCTTTGTATCTTTCAGTACATCTAATCAGAGATGCTACTGGGCCACTGCTGCCATTAACTCTGATTTCTGCTTTTCTTTCCTATAGAAAGTCCCATCAGCCCAATGCTTCTCTGCGTTTTTGCAGCAATAATGTAATTGTTTCCCTCCACTGTTGCCAAATGCTTGCCAAGGATGAGTGACTCCTGCAGAGTCAGTGATTCCAGGCAATAAGCTGTTTGCCTAGTAAAAATTTTTTGTAAGGAAAGTAGCTTCCAGGTACAGGTGAAATCCCAGGGCCATATCTCAACACCATCTCCTTCATTTCTATCTCCCTCATCTTCTCATTTTCCTTGACTCAGTTTCTTTCTCAGGGTTGCAGGTTTCATTGGTGTCTGTGTATTGTTGGTGTTACGGCCCAAGGCCTTTTTTTGGGTCTCTCTAACATCTCTGTTTCAGAGCTCCTAATTGGTGCTGATTGGAAATGGAGGCAGTTGGCCAGTGTCCCCAGAACAACTTGAGATCCAGTTTCAGATGCGCCACTGTCTCTCACTCACCCCGCCCATTCTCTCTCTTTTTGTCACTCTCTCCCCTTTCTCCCTCGCGTTGCCCTAGCTTCTCCAGCCAGCCATGATTTTTGTTAAATAGACCTAATTTTAAGTTATCCCATGCGTTACTTCCCTTTATTTGTTATGGTTCTAGAGCTAGACCATAACAAATTGGGGGCTCGTCCGGGATAACTTAAAATTAGATTTAACAAAAATCAGGGACCCTTAAGCAGTGGGAGGATTGATACTAGGTCCGGTCCAGAACCCCAACCCTACAACCAGCTTCTCATCCCTACTGTCCAGGAGAAAGACTCCCGAGCTGATTGTGATTCTGGCCCGGTGAATTAGGAAGGTTCAAGCACTTCGACAACCTCAATGAGGAACATTTACACATCAAAGGCTTACTTGTACATACTCCCAGTCAAATTTGCATGGAGCTGGTAGAAAAGCCAAGTCCACATCTGCAGAGCTGTGCTACAGAAAGATTTCCAGCATTGCTGCCCTTCGCTCTCTGCATGTGAGTGTGTTTCTTCATACACATCTTCTGGCTGCCTTTTTTAGAGTTTAGCTCCAGCAGTTGATATACCGTAGGCCCAGGTTTGCTTACAGTATGTGCTCAAGTGGTGACTGGTGTTTGTCTGTTTGGGAGATACAGCAGGTCTCTGGATCTAAAACAGAAGGCTGAGCCAGTTGTCTGGGCTGTGCTCAATTTATTTCTATGCCGGTTTACAAAACCAGTCATAAACACTGATAAGAGCTCACGGAAACAGGTTCTTGAAGTGAGAGCAGGGCCAACCCCCCCTTCTTCTGTTTGAATCTGCAACCTCCCTTGAAGACCCTTGAAGAAAAGTGTGAGTAGAGTAATACGGTGCAAAGTGCATGGCTTCTCTATCAGTTTATTCCCAGCTTTGTTTGCCATCACTGCGTCTGACCATGGATTTGGTCCTTTGAAGATGAAGGAGAGCGATTTTATAAAGGTGCACAACGAGCTGTTTAAACATCAACCAGACCTTTGGTGTGGAAGGTTCCAAATAAACAAAACAGCTGCAAATCATCTGACAACAAGAAGTGGTAAGAAATATTTAGCATCAGGTTCATCTACCTCACAATATGCAAATTAAAACTGATCTCTTCTGGGTTTTGTCTAGTCTGTCACCAGTAAAAATATTCACATCTCTTAACATGTTTCACAGTGTTTCACAATAAATCAAACTTGCTTTTTATTGAGATTTCTGTGACAGACTAGCACAAAGAATGATATAAATGTCAAGTGCAATTTCCATTCCTTCAGAAATAAAAATCTGAACTGTTGGATGGACAACTGCAGTGTCGGCACTGAAAATATTACCAATGTTAATAGAAAACCATAAGTCAAGTTTGCTACAAACATGTTAGAGGCTGCGAGACTCGAGACTCAGGTGGAGGTTCACCTTTGAGCAGGTAGAGCTATGATAGGATTAATGCCTGTTCATGTGTCAAAATGGTCCAATCAAAGTCCAGATCTAAATCCAACGTTTCAGTCTTCAAATGTGCAAAGCTGGTACAAAACTGGCCAAAATAATTACAGCTGTAACAACACAAAAGGACTTCTATAGAGATAATAGACACTTCTTAGAATTTTACTTGAAAAGAACAAGAGAAGCACATATCGTTTTCTCCTCACTTATAAAATCATTAAAAAAAATAGTTTGTAGTTGTATGGTGACAAAACGTGAAAAAGGTCGAGGAGTATGAATAGTTCTGCCAAGAATTACAATATTTATGAAAAGTTAGAGTGACTTGGGAAACTGTCCATTTCAATTCTGTTTTTGAAAAACCCAGAACTCGACGACTGTTAGCAAAATGTCTGGTGAACGCTGCAGCTGTCGCACTTTCTCATTGTTGCTCTGGAAATTATCTGAAACCTCGTTAAGATTTGGGCAGAAATACATGAAATCCTCAAAACGTTGAGGGCCTCACACAAAGAACTAAAGCAGCTGTCTTTAACCATTAACACATGCGAACACCAACATTTAGCACAACACAACAGTTTCCTATCTTTTTTAAGACACCGATAGAATATCACAGGGCATAAAAAAACAAGTGAAAATGTTTTGCTCTGTCCCAGTGGCTGTGTCTTTAAAACAAGTTTTAATGCGTACTATTAACCACTCTGCAGAGAATGTTTTGAGCTTCTGTCAGAACACCACCTGGGAGCAATATTGCAAACAACACTGTGTGCTTTCTATAAAGTAGACTGATAAAACTGGACAATGTAGCTTTACATCTGCTAGAATCGTGTACATGAGCAAACGCTTTGGTGAATGCATTGATTCATACACTTACTCTACATAATCTAGGACTGTATAGCAAAATATATATCTTTGTTTTGATGTGTTTTCAGATAAAAATGAATCAGGAGGCATTTCAACAAATGTGTGATAAGAATTTGTAGTAAAAATGAAAGGGAGATTCGCATATTACTCTCGCCACATTGAGACATTGAACACTTTGGGTACTTTTGAACTAATCTGTCTGAAATCGTGCCTGTCGTGCATCATTATAATATGCACAGTGCCTTACTAAGTTATTCACACACATTTTAGAATAATCTTGCAAAAAAAGCAAGATTTAATGATATGGCTCTCTTCTACGTTTAGGTGTGTGGAAGAAAGAGAAAACATTTTGCGACCTGTAATTTCTCTTGTAAAGGAGTAAAAAATGTAGAAGCTGTAACTGTCTTTAGTTGTATTCTATTTGAACAGGTTCTAAAACCTGGAGTTTATTAATGTACTTGTAGATTTCAGTGATGCAATGAGAGGCGACTCTGACTCTGCAATGTGTTTGATTTAACCCTTGTTCTATTTTAATTTACACCTTTTTCTTTTGATGCAGATCAGTTTTCAGCAAATGTAGAAAGCAGAAATATTCTGCTGTTACTTATGATGCTAAATCAGTACAGCTTCTGAGCTTTGCAAAATTGGTAATCGTAAAACCTTGTTAGTGAATCTCTGCTAAAAAATAATTTTTTTGTATTGGTACCAATTAAAGCTAATAATGAACAGGACGAAAAAGTCATTTACTACAACGTTTTGTCTTTGCATGCCCCTTTTTAAAATCAAATTCCTCTCCTCATTTTCCTTATTCCTGTCTCTTTAGCTGCCATTTAAGCCACCTTGCTGTTGACAGCCCCTCCACTGAACCTCACTGCTGTGTGGAGAGCAAGTCCCTGCATTCAACATGCCTCTAAGCCATCATTTGATTATCCTGGATCATTCAACAAACGGTACTCTCCAAAACACAAAAAAAATCCCTTTTACATCATAACTGGCATCCAGTGGGATGCAGCCATAGTTTGCCTTATCCTGCTTTTACTGCAGCTCTTAAGATCTCCTACGGTCTCTGATGTGCCAAGGCATCTGCTGGCTGAACTCATTGCATTAGAAGCTGTTGGTTCGCCTCAGAGAGTCTATAAGCCAAATGGATTGAGATGCACAACAAAGAACACTTGAGCAACCTTTAAGATCCAGGTGGTTGCAATCAGCAAAGTGCTTTAAAAACAAGGGCAGAAACGCAATTGCTTAAAAGTTCTCTGTGGATTCATTTTCCCCGTTTCTTGATCTTAGGTGGAAGGAATTAAGCAGTATATTACACCTTCACACATCAACAGACACTGCAGCACTTTCTCGTGAAAGAACGGCGGCAGACTGATTTTCTAACACTCTCCTCAAAAACCTTTTTCCAACACATTTCAGATTTTTCCACAAACTATGAGTAAAAGCATACCTCATTATTAGATGTTTCGTTTATTTCTATTGGTGTAGAGGAAACATATGTGTTTCATTTAGATTAGCATAAAAACAACGAAATTTGAACTCTTAGCTACAGATATCCAGTCCTGCAGTCCTTAAAGGTCAGTGCTAACTATTATGTTGCTGGTAACTATAAATTTAAATAATATTCTCTGATATTAGCAGAGTTGTTGAGGTGATTGGAGCAGACTTTTTCAAGAGCTTAAGTAAAACCCCTTCTGGGAGGAGATGCAGGCTGCAACTTTAAAGTACAATAAAACCGTCCTCTTTATCTTGTTAGAGGAGTAACTGTTACAGTGAATGCACATTTGACCAAAAATGCTCCTTGTTCACATTTCACCATGTTATCATCAGCCATCAGTAAACAAATCCCTCTTAAGCAGCTGCTGTGTGTTCGTACAGCTGCAGCTGAAAGGAAAATTGTAGATTTCCCATTGGCTGAATTTGTCTTTCAATAGTCATTTTGCTCGTTCTGTGTTCATCTCATCAAGACGTTTGATCACAGGTGATTCGTCTTCATTTTAATGTTTTTTTTACTTAGAAGTTAAAACAGAATTAGAAATGGAAATATGTATACGAATATACTAATAAAAACGATCCGAATGTGATTAGAGATGAGCTGATTGCCAATATCTAAACATGACAGGGTTTTAATAAGTTACAGTTTTAAAACCACCCAAAATTTCCATCGTACAGTTTAACATCGTTTCTATTAGGGGTCAGAGAAATTTCCAGATTGACCTGAGTTTTCTTCAGCCACAGGGAGCACAATGTAGCGCAGGATTGCTCCTCCCCCACCTGTTTCTGACCACTGCTGGCTGAAAGAAAGCTATTACACTTTTTGCTCTTTTACAAGAAAGATAAATTCTGCTATTTGGAAATATCTCTCTAGACATAGATAAAAAAGGACAGTCACCCATCACTCTTATTAAGTTAGCACTACTAACTACACATTAATTAACAAGCCAATATCAGATTCCTCTTTTCCCTGTGTTATTTTACTTAAAACAAGAATAATTGTTGCTACTCTCTAAAAAAACAAAAATTAAGATGACTACATAATATACATCTTAGATTTATGTTTACACGAAACTGTTGTATTTTTACTCAAGATCTATGAAAATAGTACAAGCTGATGTTTAAATGTCATTAAAGGACAGAAATGACTGTAAAATATAATCTCAGAAATAAAATGTTTTGCTTTGCTTTTTGGTGAAATGTGTTGTTTAGTTTTTGCACAGTTTTGGAAGGTTTTCTCACCCTAAATCTGAAACCTAGAAGTTAAAAGACCCTGAATTATCAGTATTCTACTGCTCACTCTCTGTGTTCAGCTTATAGGATAAAACACAGTAACTCTGTTCAGACTGGCCAGCCAGAGAGGTGTGAAACAGTTTTTATCTCTGATTAAGAAAGCTGTTTAGATGCTACATATATGGCTTTAATTTAGTCCCGCTAATAAATAAAATTAACCTTTAGCAATGTAGAAATACAGGAGATACTTGGTGCAGCCTTCATTTTTCAGTCTGTTTGTGTAGGTTTGTGTTCAAGCAAACACTGACTAAAGATGAACCAATTAAGCAGAGATTGAATTAGGCCAGTTTTTGTTTGATTTGCTTTAGTTAATGATTGGCAGGTCAGAAAGCTAAATAAAAATAATAATAATAAAAAATCTTAGGGGTTTTCTAATTCATTTTAAGGAATCAATCTGAAGAAGTCCATCCACATTTGAATACAAACATATAAAGCAACAATATAGATTGCGTTGCACTTTTTCTTAGTTAAAAAAATTTAAAAAATATCAGACTATAATTGCCTTGTTGTAAAAATATGTATGATTCCCTAATTCTTTAGTTTTCTGCTACTAGTTCATTGTCTTTTTTGCATGTTTAGTTCTTAGAAAATAGGATGGTCAAAAGCAAGAAAAGTAAGAAAGTAAGACATCAAAGAAAACCAGAAATTGGTATCGGTCGGGAAAAGACTGATTGGTGCATCACTAGAGTATATTTTAGGATTTTTGTATATGTGTGTGTGTTTGAATAAATTATGATGAATCCCTTAGAGTCAAACAAATTTTCCCAAATTACAACCTTAATAATATTGATATTAAAGTCCATGATAAATATCTTAGAAGGGCTAAATGCACATGTCACAGTAGTCAGATTATTTATTTATTTTCCTCAACAGATCAAATTTAAAAGGAAAAAAGTGGCTTTCTGGTTGGTGGTGGAAGATCTTGTTTAGGTAATTAGGCTCGAAGGTCCCGCTTCAAAACCCTGAAGCTTTCAAAATGCGCTTTAATTTTTTTTTTTTTTTAATAAATGAGGTTTTGATGCATTTTCTCCCTCAAAAGCTTATTTATTTCCCTGCACTCTTGCAAGATTTCAACCCCTGTTATTATTATTTTATAGATTATTAATTAATATTATTATCGCTTCAGTTTCCCTCCCAGGAGAAACTGAAAAATCGCTCCTCATCTGCCAGTCGCTCCAGGATGGAGGACCGTGGACGGACTCACCGACACACTCGTTGGCCTCCCGGGCTGTGGCTCTCTGCCACGGCCTGTCGTAGTGGAACGGCTTGCACCTGTCGCACTCCGGCCCCGCGGTGTTGTGCTTGCACTCGCACACCAGGCTCCCGTCCCGGTCCTTCACGCAGCGGGATGCGTGCCCGTTGCACTTGCACCGCCCGCCGACCTGCAGGTCCGACACGGCGTAGAAGTAGGAGTCGCGCGCCAGCTCCGAGTCGTCCTCGTTCTCGTCGCCGAACGTGTGCAGGCGGCTGAAGGTGACTTTGATGTCTGTGGCCGTGACCCAGTCCTGCAGCACCGGGGAGCTATCGAAGTCGTGTGCGGACGGGCGGCCGTCCAACGTACTGAAGGCGATAAGGCCGCCGGTCAGCGGGTACATGTCGGTGTGGGAGTCCGTACAGACGGCCTCCTGCTCGTTCTGCTTGGTTATCGCGGCCCGGTTGGGCTTATTGTACATCTTTCTGCATTGCGCGGAGTAAAACTGAAAGGGCACCCAGGTTTTCCCGTAGTCCATGGATTTGTAGATAACCATGGATTCAGGACGGGGGGAGCAGAACTGCAGGCTCACATAAGTCACCTCAAACTTCTTTCCTAGAGACAGGTTCAGGGTGACGTTTTGTGGAAACTGGACGAAGTTCTCGGACTGCCAGCAGGTGAGATTGTGCGGGTTGTTCAGGTCCGTCAGGTACGCCGGCGGGTGGTACTTCTTGGGGTCGGAGGCATCGCAGGTGTGACAGTTCCGGGTCTTTTCGTCCCCCTTCTCTACGGAGGTCACCACGCAGTAGCGGCTCGGCGTCCTGCCGCAGGTGCTGGACACCCTCACCTCCTTCCCGAAGGCGGCGTTGACAAAGTCCGGGATGCAGCGCCGCGGGTTGCCGTGTTCGTCGTAGCAGGGGTCCGGGGGGGAGGTCTGCGCCGCGAACAGGCTCATCCCGTAGCCGCCGAAGGCGCTCCGGGACAGCAGGGTGGCGGCGAGCAGCGCAGGCAGGACGACATCCAGAGCCCTTATCATGGTCGGTCTGCTGGTCCCCAAAGTGTCTGTGGCTGGAGGAGAGAAGAGAATCAGAAAATTAATGGGGGGGGGGGGGGCGCTTTTGTAAGAATAAATTGCACAATTTGAGGTAAATTTGGAAGAAAACATATAAAGATCATCTCACCTGGAAAGATTTAAAAAGATATCAGCTACTTTTCTTAATTTTCGCAAGCCTCCTCCTGTGTTGTTGTTTGTTTCTTCCAGCTGAACTTAAGAGTCGCTTGCGTCCTTATAGCGAGTCCCGCTCCTTCCGCCGGTCTTTTCAAAACTCCTTTCTCTCCCCCTACCGCTCTTTCACTCCGAGATTTTAGCTTGGATCCATGCATGAGGTCAGCGCATCCTGATGGAGTGAGGAGCTGAGGAGGGGGTGAGGCACCGGGCGGAACAACGACGTCCACTGGTGGTGCATCATCAGAAGACATCGGGGACGCGCTTTGTCTCTGGAGGAAAACAGCTGGAGCAAAATCACATTTTCTCACGAATAGAAAAACCTCATTTGAATATGCGTTCTGATCAGTTTTGTATGTTACAATAAATCTTTGTATTTTGTTCTAAATCTATATGGATCAGCAATTGAGATCGTTAAATTAGGGAATTAATAAAATAGTATTTTAGACAATTAATCCCTTTGAAAAGTCCCTTTAAATAGCCAACCAAGAGTCTCTTTAGTTACAACGTGACACTAATGTTTTATTTCCCTTATACAAACTAAAAGCGCAGACTTTAGACACGCTTTGCATCTTCCATTTCTTGAGCGGCAGCACTATAAAGTTCTGCTGCAGCTCCGCTAAACCTGTTGCAGGCCACCTCCAGAATTAACACCGCCATCTGGTGGCCGAAGAAGAAAATGCCACCTTACGAACTGCATGTAGATGTGTTTTAAAGCTGAGTCCTGGCGGGGGAGACACAGCACAGTTTATTAAAGAGCATTCAGATACTGGCTGGGACTGCGGAGATGCTTTTGCATGTTTGAGGAGATAAGTTAAGACTCTCTTTCAAATACCCATACACTGCATAAAAAGTCAGATAAATTTCTTCTAATTGATTGACATTAAATCAGTCTAAATCTATTCCGTTTTTAGGTCTATTAGGATTACCAAAAATAAATTCTCTCTGCAAAAGTTGCAGAATAATGAGAAGAAATTTAATTTATGCTCTTTAGATGTTTATGTACACTTCCTTTGTGCTAAACTTGCCTTAAATTCAAATTGTTTAATGAAATGTTTTGTGTAACATTTCTCAATAACTTGTTGGAGTTTGGTCCAATCATCCAGGCAGAACTGATGTAACTGAGTCAAGTTTATAGGCGCACCTTTTCAGTTCTGACCACACATTTTCTACAGTCCTACAGAATGATGGACTCTCCAAAACTCTGACGTCAATGTTTTTACGCCATTTTGTAACTTACTGCCTATAATTGTCTTTCCATGTGACACTATTTTAAGAAGTACACCAACCCCTGCTGTAGCAAAACATCCGCACAGTATGATGCTGCTACCTTGGTACTTTATGTTCTCTAGGTTACAAGTTTACCTCTTTTCTGCCCAATCTAATGCTAGTCATTATGGCCAAACACTTCAGTTTTGTTTCATTAGATAACAGAAAGCTTTCACATCTTGTAATATGGATTGTGGACAATGATAATGATCCTGAATGATCGTGATCGGCGATTACTTAAACGTTTGGTCAAATCAAATTGAAGAAAAACAGCAGCAGAACTCAGGAGTATGTTTAATTGTGAACGCAAAAGCATTTCCACACGCACAATGCGAAGGGAACTCGAGGGGTTGGGATTGAACAGCTGTGTAGCCGTAAGAAAACCTCTAATCAGTAAGGCTAATCAGAAAAAAAGGCTTCAGTTTGCTAGGGAGCATAAAGATTGGACTCTGGAAGAATGGAAGAGGGTCATGTGGTCTGATGAGTCCAGATTTACCCTGTTCCAGAGTGATGGGCGCATCAGGGTAAGAAGAGAGGCAGGTGAAGTGATGCACCCATCATGCCTAGTGCCTGCTGTACAAGCCTGTGGGGGCAGTGCTATGATCTGGGGTTGCTGCAGTTGGTCAGGTCTAGGTTCAGCAACATTGTGTGCCCAAAGAATGAGGTCAGCTGACTACCTGAATATACTGAATGACCAGGTTATTCCATCAATGGATTTTGTCTTCCCAAATGGAACGGGCATATTCCAAAATGACAATGCCAGGATTCATCGGGCTCACATTGTGAAAGAGTGGTTCAGGGAGCATGAGACATCTTTTTCACACATGGATTGGCCACCACAGAGTCCAGACCTTAACCCCATTGAGAAACTTTGGGATGTGCTGGAGAAGGCTTTGCGCAGTGGTCAGACTCTCCCATCATCAATACAAGATCTTGGTGAAAGATTAATGCAACACTGGATGGAAATAAATCTTGTGACACTGCAGAAGCTTATTGAAACAATGCCACAGCGAATGCGGGCTATAATCAAAGCTAAAGGCGGTCCAACAAAATATTAGAGAGTGTGACCATTTTTTGGTGGCGACTTTTTTTTTTTTTGGCCAGGCAGTGTATTAAAGTCAGTGAACTGCTCTGACATGTTTTTGAACAGTCATGTCAGGTTCTCAACAGATAAATTAACCTGAATTTGAATATCCTCTCAATTAAACCTTATGTGTATATTAGAGCTCAATCAACCAATAAGAAATGTTTAGGATCCAACTGGTCTTAACATCAAACGCATCATCATTACGCGTTTTTAAACCCACGTGAGTGAAGTCTTCATGTCCTTGACTTCTACTTCTGAACTTCTCTGTTTCAGTGGAAACTTCTCTTTTCTTTTTTTTACTGTAAACCCTTCATGGAAATGAGAACAATATAAAAATTGACAATAAGTTTATTTTTAATGATTATTAGTTCTGCTAGATTGATCTGTAAGGACAGGTCCACTGATGCGACAATTTATGATTTTTTTTTTTTTACAACCTTGAAGTGCACATTTGGTTCAGTATCAGATTTTTTTACTTCCTTTTTTGCTTTTTGCAGTCACTGTTGGTGCACCACTTCAGGATCTTTATAGGAACTCTGCTTTCTTTGGCTTTTACTTTTAGTTATGTTTTGACCTTTAAGATTCCTTCTTACTGATTTATTTTGTGCTAACACAATTGCAAAAAAATATTCACTAGTATTTCATATTGTTTACTCAGCTGATTACTTTGCAAGAATTATTTCAAGAATATACTGCAAAAGATGCATTTTATGGCTTCCTGTAAGTCTTTTTCTCTGAAACTTAATATATTAGGCAAGCTGTTAAAGTATATATAGGGAATAAATGCATATATGCATACGATTTAGTTTGCATTTGCAAAAGAATTACAGCTGTATTTTCAGCAAGACAATGACCCAAAGCATCAAGCTAAAACTATGCAGAAACAATATGGACTTACATGATGGACTTACAGTTCAATTCAAAAAATACTTTATTAATCTCAAAGGGAAATTAATAAAAGCAATAAAAAGGGGTAAAATATCCAAAGGAGTGGACACTTTTCATATGTATTGTATGCATATAAAAAGCAAAATAAGGCATTTGTGAATACTAATAATGGATGAAAGAAAATATTCCAGCTAAAATCTTTTTTTATTATTATTTCTCAGTAGGCTGTTTGAAGCACAGTCTTATGGAACAATGCTGGTTTTATAACAGGGGGTAATATTTGGAATAGCAACATTAAACAGCAAAAGGTCATATAAGAAAAACATGCTGGTAGGCCAAGAAAGACGTCAGATGATAAGGATAAGAGGCTAAGATCACAGTGGAGGACGAATACAAAACAAAAGAAATAGACAGAAAGAAGCAGGAGATAAACCAAGTTTAACCATAAATAGACGAAATTCGGCCTTGATTACCACACTTGTTGGGTTTTAGGTTCAGACCTAATAAAATCATTCAATGACATTAGACATCATTATGTAGTCATCTTTTCTACAAATGAGAGCTTATTTTTAGCAAAAAGGATTTTTCCATTTGAGTAAAAGATGGCTTACTCCTTTTCTATTTAAACACATTTAATCTTTGTTTAAGACCAGAGGCTGTCAGAGGCTTTATGGGGCCAAGATCATCATTTGATTTGGGGCCATTCCAGCTACTATCAATTGCCTTAACTCAGCTAATACATCCTTTATATTGTTAAAATATTCATGGATCACACATCTAACATGAGATTTTTTTTACAGTAATAATTGCCTTTTAAAAGCAGATAACTGTGGTGTCTTAAAGTTTCTTGTAAATCAGAAACAAAGTTAATACAATATTAGATTTCGGCGGAGTACAAATTCATATTTTCTATGTATTTTTAGCTACATTTTGCTTATTGTGAAGGACTGTTCTTCAACTAAAGAAACAGGTAAGATGGCATTAATATCAGTATTGTACAATGATGTTTGAATGTGTCATTTCCCCAACAATCTGTACTAAAAAGGCCTGGAAAGACGTCAGCTTACTGGTATGACCGCCAAACCGTTTAGCGCGACATTGACCTGAAAATGAAATGGACTCTTTCTTCCATATTCTGAAAAGCAATTGGAATTCAGATTACATACACTGTATCAGATGTTAATGAATTCAGAATCCATGAAAGTTGAACCTCTGTTGTGCTTACTCGTGTTTGCATGGGTTACTGTAACTGCATTTAGAACCCTTTAAGAGAAGGGGAATTCACAGAAGCCCTATTAGAATAATATGTAAACAATAAGCAAAGCAGCAGGGGAGGAAGTAGTGTTTTCCTGACAGAGGTGAATGCAGACTGAAAATGGAGTCAAGATGTTGAATTATCGACATATTTGTTGCAGGGTTACAGGAAGAATAATGCTGATAAGCAAGTGACATTACAGGAATATGATTTTGTAACTGGTGAAAGGAGCAATCGATATACGGTAACTTCCAATCAGTAACAGTTCAGTGTGAGGATTTGCTTTCATAGGTTTTCCATCAGTATGACTGTGATACTACTTAACAGTGAGCAAATTACTGGGACCAAAAATCAAACTGGCTGAATTAAACTTTATGTTGTGTAATGTTCATGGCCATAATCAGAAAAACAAGGTATCCCCTCATTTGTTTTCACCATTTGCCACCAAACTTCAATGCATTTTTCTGGGATTTTATGTGATAGAACAACACACAAAGTAGCACACGTTATGAAGTGGAAGGAAAATTATACATGTTTTTTTTTTTTCCTTTTAAGATTTTTTTTTGTTACAAATATTAATCTAAAAACTGTGATGCGCATATTTATACAGCCCTCTTTACTCCGATACCTCTAAATATTACAGTGCATTTACCAATTGAAGTCTCTTAATTAGTAAATAGAGTCCATCTAATTATACAGTTAAAATTATGTGGAGGTCACAGAGAACAAGTCATAAGACAGCAGACATGTCAAATTGGTGCATAAATCCCCACAGCATGATGCTGGCATGACCATGTTTTACTCTGGGTTTTACATGTGTACTAAAAGTTCAACATTTGCCTCATCTGAGCAGAACATATTTTTTCATATATTTGAGTTCCTTGATTGACTTATTATAGCTAATCTCAAGCAGAATTTGTTACGGATTTCTTCTAATGATGACATTCTTCTTGCCCTGTTTCCATAAAGCCCAGATTTATGCATACACATTCTGTTTTCCCCCGCCTGAGTTATGAATCTGCAGTTCTTCGTGTCCTAATGGAAACAACAATAATCATATATTACCAACTGGATGACTTGTGAAACCAAACTAAGTGGATTTAATTTAGAGGTATCGCAGTCAAAGAGGCTGAACACCAGGCTTATCAAATTTGTTCTTTTTAAAAATATATATATATAATTAACAGTTTTGTACAACTTTTTATTGGTTTATCACACAAAATCCTAGCAAAGTTATGATTACAGCAAAACATAAAAAAGTCCAAGGTAGTGGAATACTTCTGCAAAGCACTGCATGTTCAGAAAACTGTGAACAAAGGAGATCAAAGACTTAAATGAAAATCACACAAAACAAATGACTTCCTTTCATTGGGGTTGTTCAACATCCCTGCAAAAATTCTCATGCAACCTTATGGAGATGCGCAATTCACACGCACGCACACACCCCAGCAGCCTCCGTCATTGTGCTCACATGCACCTCCGTGGTACACTTCCTGTTTGCCTTGAGCCGCAAGTGCTTGTGAAGCGCAGAGCAGTCAGAAAAGCGGCGGATTGAGAGCATAACGGGCTGATCCCTCTCTGGTTTGACCTGAAACTTCTCGGCTCGGCCCGGCCCAGGATGTGGCTCTTTGAGGTTGTTCAGTTCAGCGGGCGGGTGAGTGAATGAATGGAAGCGACGCCGATAAGGACCCACTTTTTGCGCGGACTTATTTGATTCTTCAACTACACGCAGACAGCGATGGAGGCTGGACAGTGAACAGCAGGTAAGGTGATGAATTTGTATCGTGATGGTTGAATGAAAATGACAGCTTGTGTTTAATAGTTAACAGGATTTAAGTTTGGCTTCTGATTGCACACGATTTGTTGCAAAAAATATACTTTATGATGGCTGCTGTCATCTCATTGTGTCTCATTAAGAAGTGTTTAAAAGCCAGCGCTCCTCTGTTGTTTGTTTACTGTCAAAACATTAAGTGCCGCTAAAAAACGTGTTGTTATGGGGAAACGGAGAACCCCCCTAAGTGCTACAACAATTTTAGAGACTTCTGCTTTTCTCCATTTATGATTCACACTTATCAAAGAGAGGAAGTAGAGGTGATGCAGAAAAAAAAAAAGCACGTGTAAGTTCATTGCCCGGACGTTGTTGCGTGGCTTACCTGCAACAGGAAAGAGGAGCTGATGGGTGACACAACTGGGCATTTCTGAAAAAAATGTGAGGATTGTCTTGTACCTTCCTGTTCGTGGGTGGCGTCAACTATCTGATATGTTCCACTGTTTGGAACATCAGTTAGACTTGCACTGACCGTCCACTTCATGAGGTAGGCTACACCTGTTTGAATTGCATTGTTGCCACAAACGGTGAGTCAGACAATATTGTGGCAGGAATCAAAGCATGTAGTCTTGGTGAAGACCACTTGCTGAAAGTAAATGCAAGCGTCGGAATGAAGAAGAATGGAGATTTCTTCCATCCAAGGAAGATTCTTTGAGAATGCGATAGTGATACTGATTGCTGGGATTACTTTGGTGAAAATCTAATTATTGTAGTAAAAAACAACACTACAATAATTAGGACTGACTGCTTATTCTTTATATGCCTGAACCTTCCAGGAGGACTTGCTATTTCTCAATATCAAAGGTATTTTAAAGGGAAGGAACTCTGTAACTCTGGTTCTCAAGAGTCTGATGTCCTCTATGTTTTTGGATATATGGTTCCAGAAAAGGGATTGCTTCATCTGAGTCGGTCTGCAAGTGGAAGAGAGGAAGATCTGTGGGTAGGTTGTTCATGAGTGATGACATGATGGAGCAGGAGATGAATGCATGAATTTTGGTTATTTGGGCTGTTGTAGTCTATAATGGGGAAGTGCTATAAATCACGACATATGTATCTCTTTTGACTACATTTCCTCTCTTGAAAAGTCATTGTTGAAAATTTGGACATTGACCACAGAATCAAGTCAAGAACATGTGGTACCAATAAGAACGGTTTTTATTTGTTGTTGTTGTTTGTGACAGAAAACACAACAAACTAGGAAAGTTTACTGCCATTGGACTTCAGTTTTAAAATGTCTGGCACCATGGAAGTGCTTGTACAGCTTAAAAATTTACTGAGGTGGTTAAACATTTGAGAACCACAGATTTAGAAGTCTTCCTTCTTCAACAAATGGAAGGCTCATAGACAGGCCTCTGTAGAACCTGATACATTTGCCTAGGAGTTAATTCAACTGTATATAACATGTACTAGAGTCTGAGGTCACTAGCATAGGACTGTTTTTCAATGAGCTGGCCATTTTTTATGTGTGCAGAATGAAACAATGCAAGACACTGTTAGATTAAGAAGAGGTGAAGGGAGAGCTTTCTTGGATAAAGCACTTTGAAATCTAGCTGTAATTAATCCACATAACTGAGCTGTTTCATCTTCCCAAGCTGGTTCACAATGTGGCACAGCAGCAGTGCTGACACATAGACTTAACCTGTCCTGTTCTATGCAGAAAAGTTCTCCATAATCCTGCTGATGATCTATTTGATTTAGATGTACTGAATCAGAGGCACATCTGATAGCTGCAGGTTACTCGTTGGACAGCCCTGCTCTAATATTTATAGGAAATTTAAAAAGGTCAGTAAAGCTCCTGTATGTGCAACAGCAAAGAATTAAACATGCAGAATAGCATATGTTAACATTATCCATTTAAATCCTCTCTACTTCCTGTTCTACCCTTTGTCACTGCTGAACTGATGCATGGTGGGTTGTACCAACGCCCACTACTCCAGTAATACATCTCTGTTGGTTAATAAATCTACAGGTCACTATGGCTCATAATGAATTAAGTACTATTTGACAACAATTAACTGAGATAATTTAGAAATGGAAGACTTTTGTGTCTTATTTTAGTAAGATCCAGAGTGAACTGGTCACAGCTCATGGCAACCCACTTTGTTGACTGCAGTTGATCAACAAAGAAATTATGATTCAAAATGACCTGGAATGGAACGAGGCTGCTTTAAATACATTTGCATGAGACAGATCCCTGTTTACACTTACTAAACAATTAGGGTAATTTTTAGACAAAGTTCCTCACAATGTGTTGGCTATATATTGCTGTAGCTTTAATGTAGATAGATACTGTTAATATAGAAACAATCCTGCACAGAAGGGTATTCTTGTTATCAGCATAAAATGTTGATAATGTGACAACCCTTATTCTAACCCATCACTTTATTGTTTTTCTGCTGCCAAAATCTGATGAAATTCATGCACTAAAGCTAAGCCAATGTAGGAAAGTAGACTTGCATTAATAGATTTTGTAACTGTCCTCTACCATTCCTTTAGACCTCTGTTGAAGGACCTTGTTACCTGTTATTGATTGAGCTCTGAATAATGTGTTTGACATTGGTGTTGGTGAAAGGCCAGCTGGCATTGATCAAGTGTCCTGAAAGTTGTTCCAAAAGAGGTTGACAAACAGTATGAACTTCCAAATAAATGTCAGAATGTAGTAAGCTGTTTGAGAGAACATGTTGGTAAACCATACTACATTTCTATGTACAAGTTTAACCACAGTTTTGACAAACAACTTTCTCATCACTGTGGTTAAATACATAACAAGTCTCAGCACAAGACTTTACCAAAATGTCCTCAAAAGGACAAAGCTGCAAGTTAAAGGTTCTACAGGAAGGGATTCTAAGAATTTTCTGAATTACACAATCAGCTTGAGTACAACCATCTCCCCTTGTTGAGAAATAAAAACTGTAGGAGTCCCCTTAAGTCAGGACAAGCAATGTTACCATAAATCCTGTTTGCATGGAGGATTTTGACACAGTTTACGCGTTTCTTTATTTTTTCACCACAGATAACAGATTAGGCGAGGGAAGGAGGTTGCCACACTGATCCGACTGAGGTGAAAGCAGCATCCAAGTGCAGCACCTTGTTATTCACATAAATGCTTCCTGTTTGTCACTACAACTGTGGTATCAGTGAAATCTTTCACGCTCACCTTTACGACGCATACTGCTGTGGTTGGCGCCTCCGTCTGTGTGAACATGTGCATCTGTGCACATGCACTATGTACATCTGTTGCTATTAAAGAAAAGAATAAGCGGTGATGAAAGCGTACTAAATTTTTCTCCCACATCACTCTGAAACAACGATCATGTGTCTTTCTGACATGATTGTGTTTCCGCCATTTGTTTCATTGTAAAGCTTATGTATATGTAGAGGACAGGTTGTCAATCCTGTTTTTGCCTCTGTCCTGTTTGGGATAAGGCGGTATAACTCGATATTCCTGGACATAATATTTGCATTAAAATTTGTGTTTATCAGTCATTATTGAGGAAGTAAAGTCATGTTATACAGAGTAGCTTTCTGTCCTCAGTAAAACAAGTATTCTTTATTGTCTGTGCTGTAAGTACAGAAGCGCTTTCACTGTAAAAGGAGAGACCTCTGCACACTTTCACATCCTTTGTCTGTTATAAAATAAGCTTGACTCAAAGAAATATGGTGAGTTTATTTTAAAAAAACACAACCTGCTTAAAAAATGTAGCATTTTTTTTTATATTTTAGCCTAAATAAAAATACCTCTCAAAAGCTTTTGTAAGCTCCTGAGGATATAACATAGATTAGAGACAAGGTAAAAGATTATGGCTTGACTTTGGGTTGAGTTCAATGGTCTGTCCCCTACTGTTAACATTGGCTACTGTCTTAAATAAATAATTCTTCCTGTAGAATAATATGCTTTAAAAAGTGTGGGAATCAATCTTGACAGATTGATATCTCGTGATATTTGTTTCTCTAAACTTCATTGTTGATGAATTCTCATCTTATCTCTGTATATTACATATCCTGGTTGACTGTATTGATTCCAGGAATCAAAGCACTTGGTTATGTATTAAGTGCATAATTATACATCCGGTTCACAAGATGAGGCTGTTTATACAATTGGTTAATTGGGTTTAATGAGAACAAGTTGAAATTTCAGCAGTATTTTGAGAAAAAATATATGTTTGTTTTCATAAATACAGTGAAGGTTACACCAATCACAAACTGTGAGTTCATATGAGTGGGAATCAATTCAGTCCAGATTTGACAAATACATATACATTGGATTACTCTAAGGTAGTGTTAATATGAATAAAAATGCTTTTAAAGAAACTTTTTTGTTGTATTTTCACAAACTGAGGACATCATTTAATAATTTAATACTGCGTTTTAAAGAAGCCCTATTCATTGTTGAATAGAGCTGCACAATAAATTATACTGGAATTCGACATTTCATTACGAGTATATGGAATATTATAATCACTAAGGAGTGTTTGAATGCAATATTTGGAATGATACTACATTAATTTATTAGTATTAGGGATTCAAGATCTGCAGATGTGTAAAAGTTTCAGACACTGGAGGCTGAATTCAGAACTCTCACCTTCATTTTCAGGGTTAAGAATAACCAGAAGAGGTGATGGCAGTGGAACAGCTCTTTCTTAGAAATTCCTCACCTGGATGACAAATGTGTGTTTTAATGTTGTGGTATCTCATTGCAATTTTCCAGTGCATTTGTTTGTAGCATCGTAATGCCACTTTCCCTTTAAGACGTCGTCCACGTAGAGACGTGACCAGGTTCATCTCCTGAAACGAGTATCAGAGTGTAAAAAATTCTAATCTCCAGTTTCTTGTTTCGTTGTGTACATGTGAGGCACGTCTTTTTTGAAGTTATGACATCTGAGCTCCATTTCTCTCTGTTTATTGGATGTGGTTCATTCTCACAAATAACAAAAATGGCGCTGTTCGTTGTTTTTTTGCATTGTTTTGTGGCAGTGTCACAGTGCCACCTGTTGGCCCGGAATACCTACTACAAAATTTCTTTTTTTACGAAAATTAACCTTGTTGATCTCTGTCTTTCTGTCCCTTTACTCTATTCTAGTTAATGAAAATTCCCACAGTTAGCAGTTGTTATACTGAAGGGAAGCCTTTAATTACAGACAGGCTTTGGAGTTGGACTGAGGTTATTTCCTAAAGCTGTAGGAAGCCAGTTCACATCCAGCAGAGTGAGAAACGGGGTTTAAGAGCTCTGTGGGCCGACAGAGGAAAGAAAAAAAAAAGGCAGCGACACTTACTGTATAAAGATCTTGTCCTTCTAGGTCTGTGGGAGCATATCTAAGAGTACGATCACATTGCAACAATAGAGAAGCACCTGCTTCCCCAGCAAAGCAGGGAAGTCGTCTTCCTGTTAGGAAGCAGTTGGTAATTGAATCAGTGGGAGATGTGGGAAGCTGCTTGTGAGGAGATGCAAGAAGATTAAACAGAAAGATAGAATGAGAACGAGAAAATCACACAGGGAGATGAAGGGCTGGAAAAGTTCAGTTAGTCTGGAAAATAAATTTCCTAATTATTATAGAGAACAACAGAGTCATTTAGAGACTTTACACTCTGCTCTTTAATATGGGACTGTGTAATAGAGACTCCAGAAAGGATCTCACGTTTGCATTACCGCCTTTTATTCCTTTGTTGTGTTTTTATTCATGGCTGTAAGAATGCGGTCTCACAACATTGCCTTTAGCACTTTTGGCTGTATAGCAGACAAATTGTGATCTCCAACAATGCCAGGCTGCTACAGATTTGTTGGTCATATGGGTCAGTTCTATGGTGTGAACCCACCATGTTTGTAACATCTATCTATTAATAGATCTAACAACAAAAAGCAATAATGTCAAACAATCCCTTGCAAAAACTCCATCTTCTTGATGTAAATTATGTGAAATGGGGCCAACATTGAGTTGTACATCCTTCATACCCTTGCACATGTACTATACCAAACAAGGATCACATTTAGACCCATGTAGAATATCACTGTATGTACACAGCATACATGGAGAGATATAACTTTTTTTTTACATTTTCTTACAGTGCACTTTTCAATCTTAAATCCAATACACGTATTTGCAAAGTGGAAACAACATTAACTGGTTCAAATTGCAGCTGGACCAGATGTTTAATTTGGTTTGGACCCATGTAAACATACTTTTATAGATACTAACATAACACAGGAAAATAAGAAGCAGTTTGAAAGGAGCTCAGTGAAATCCCAGTCATTTGAAAAGAAAATCTCCGACTCTAATCTATGTTAACTTTAAGGGGTTTGCGCTGCCTTGGATTTGCATTGAACTTTAGTAATTTTGCTTGGTGTCTGGGGCTTTGTTTGAATAAAGATGAAGTAAAAAGGTGTATTTAAATCCACCAATGCTATTAAATTCTCTCTTCTTTCAACATTCAACCAAATACTTTGTCTTGTTTACGTGATGCGATGTCGAAACGGATGGCTTTGATTGATTTGGCAGATGTTTGCATCTGTGAGGTGCAAAAAAATGGATATCAAGGCCAAGCATCTCCCATTTACCCAATGCCAAGAGCAATATTAAGAAATTAATTTCAAAATAACAGTCCGTTCCACAGTTTTGTAACGCTCCTGGTAAACCTTAGTGAAATCCGTCACATCACAGGCAGCTACATGTTTTTGTCTGACTTCTGCAGAGTGTAGCTTGTAAAAAAGTGGAAGTGAGCTTGTTGACTGTCAGGGATGTACATCGTACATCCTCTTATGAAACGCCACAGACTCATACATTTGTAGCTCAAAACTCTGTAAACAACCTTGTGATGACAGTGCTGTTTAGTCACCAATCCAGGTCATGTTCAGTAGGATGGGTGTTTTCGCTTTGAAAGTGACTAACAAAGATTTTGACTACCAATATGTGAATTATGGTTTATTTTTAAAATCTGTTTGAGAAAGCTTTCAAAGAAGTTGCATAAAAAAACCTAGTTTACCCAGAATTATACTTTGGTGACTGTACTTTCACTACCCCATTCAAATGCTTGTAATCTTCATTATTTGTACATGTCCTCATTGAGTCAGTAGAGCTGTAACTTATTAGTTCCTTCCACTCTCACTGGGCTTGTGTCCAGCTCTGTCCTGCCCTGACAATGACCGGAGCCCACAGCAGAAGTGTCCGCCACGTTCGGCCGGTAGGCGCTGCTCAGGGCCATCCGGGACGAATCTCAGACACAATACAACTCGGAGAGGAGGGACAGCACAGAAAAGGTGCTGCTTTTCCCTGCTGTTTACATACACAATTGATGGTATTGTTGCTGAACAGTTTTGCTGTAGGAAAAAAAGAAATAAAGAGCGTTGAGGGTGGGATAGTGTCGTTTCGGTTCTTGCGGCCTCTTGAACTTGAATTGGCAGACACTTCCTGTCCTGTTTCTGCATTGAGGTCTGTGGCTGGGATGTTTTTACAGTACATCAATAATCTTTGTGTGAGAAAGTACAGACAGCTTATGTAGAACGTTAGGCGTGATGATTAGGAATTACAGAGAATTTCAAACAAAGCCCATTGTACACATTAAAATTTTAGATTCATTATCAAAATGCGGAAGAATGTTTAAACCATGATCATCGCTCCATCTTAGCAATCATGAATTTGACATGGTTGTAAGAGATTGATAAGCGAAGACAGCTTCACTGCTATCTGATTCAACTTTGTGTTCTTCAGCTATTTCACATCTTTTAATAGTTCACAAGAGCTACACAGTGTGTGTAAAGCTCTTAATTTCATTCCAGATGAACCGATCCAAACTTCGTGGCTTATTTTAGATCTTTGGTTTAGTTACACTTTGTCGCATAAAAACTGTCAACACTTTAGGATTTCTATTTAAGAAATATAATTGTTGAACAACATACAAAATATTTTTTCTTCCCTTAATTATTGTCCATTTCAAGAGATTTAGGTTAAAAAAAAAAGTCCAAATGATAACGGAGTTCACATTTCAAACTGTCTTTTTCTTATTTTAGCAATTATCATGGGTAATATATTTAGCAATTAAAAACAAAGTTGTTAGGGAATGCATAACCTTACTTGATACCAAAAGGTTGCTAAAGAAATCCATTCTAGAAACATTTCCTAATCTAATTATTCCAGAACAAAAACTTAAGATAAAACAGAGCACATTCTGCTTTCTAGTGAGAAAGTCTCACTGTCTCACTGTCTCGCAGTCTGAATGAACCGCAGACATCAGCTGCCATGTTGCAGAAAAAAACAGTTTGGTTTTTGATTGGTTCTAGTATCTTTCTGATTCTGCTGACTTTATTTTAAACACCTGACTAAAACTGGAAATGACTTGCATAAATCCCTATGCTGTGGAAATAAACATCTCACCGAAGATTGTTCTTGTTAGCGTCAGTGGTCCTTTCACTGTTACCTAACATTTTTCATTTGGAGTCTGGGGTATAGTAATTGTATATGAACATTTAATAATATCTGCATGACAACTTGTGCATAATTCTGCTGTACAAGAGGAGAATGTATTAAATGAATCTGTTGCAATCTTACAAAGCCAGAAGAAGGAGAATTAGAAGATTGCAGGGAACAATACTTAATAATAAAGATTTACAAAATAACATGACAAGTATGAGACAGAATGACAGGAGATATTATTAGAAGTGGTAATGTCCTCCATGATCTGGAGCAGTCACCATCAGGTGACTGTTGTTCAAAGACACGGAACCACATATGAACCCTGTTTGGGTCATTACCTTCAAATGACTTTTTAATGTCCCTTCCTTGTTTACTTCAAAGTCCGAGCTTAAATATTAAACACAAAGTTTGGCATTTGGAGCCAACAGGCAAATACTAACAACCCACAATTTTTGCACCTCTAGTATAAGCCACAAATCTCTTTTGGCTATGTCAACACATTCATCTGCTGGAAGTTTTCTAGTGACATCAAGGTTGTGCTTTATCTCTAGATTTTGTTTGTATCAAGGTTAAAATAAAGTAGTACTTGGATGTATGATATATGTTTAATTACTGGAGTCATTACTTCAACTTGTATACATAAAACATAGAATTGCTGAGGTAATTTTTGGATTTTAAAGTGGAACCAGTACTTTCCCTAATAGTGCACTCCATTTGGACATCAATGATGAAATTTCAGAAAAAGACAAGGGGAAGAAAAGTCAGCGCATGGCATGCACTGCTAACCGTAATCAATATGGCTGTTGATCACAACAACCAAAAAAAAAAAAAGCTTTTCTGATTTATAACAAAAACACATTTTCACTTTTTTTAATGTTAAGGTTGCTAGTCAAGACACTTTTTAGTGTTTTGTGGATGAAAGCAAGACGCAATATTACAATTTATTTTATAATTAATTTTTTAAAATTTGTACGAATGGGTTTTAATGGCACTAGTGGCCTTTAGTTAAAAGTAGCTGGATAGGAAGAAGGGCAGAAAGCGAAAAGGGAAGATATGCAGCAATTGGCCCGTGGGTGGGAATTGAACCATGGGCAACTGCATTGAGAACTGTAGCTTCTCCAAATGGTGCACCTGCTCTATACAGAGGCATTGGACATATTACAGTTGTTATTTTTTTATTATTTGCTTGGACTTGTAAGGTGTTTGTATGCAGATGATGAGATCCAGGCCGATCTCTTTCTGTTTTCAGTTTTACTTGCCAGCTGATCTGTTTTTCTCACATATGATGATGTGCAGCGTTTCCCCAGAGGCCAACCTGCTTCAGCATAAAGCAGATGTGTATGTAATGGTTTTATCTGGCTGAGTGGGAGTGTGTAGCTCGTGTGAGTAATTCATTTACAGTTTTCATTTTCCAGTCACGCTTTATGTCCTTTTCATGTAGTGTGGGGAATTTGTCAGTGTGAGGGGAAATTTTGAGAGCACAGCTTGCCACAATTGTTTTTGAAGTGATCACTCATCTCTAAATCTGTCTCTGTGTATCTTCACTCTATCAACCGGTGCTTTAAGTGTGATTTCTAACTTATATTAATAAAGAAAACTTAGACAAAGAGTCATTCTCAAAACAGAGAATGACTTTTTTATTTTGTCAAAATAAAAAAACAAATGGATGAGTTGTTTCACTTCTATAATTCAGTGTTTTTAAAAGATTTTCTTCTAATTTAAGGAAGTTTTTGTTCTGCTTCTTAGTTTTTGGCATTTTTAAAAATATTTATATAGAATGCATTGCTTTGGGAAAATTTCTATGAGTCACCAGAAGAGTTAAAAATTATACAGAAAAGTCACCAAATGCATCACTGGGTCTCTTACTCTTCAACTTTGAACGGTGGATGTTAATCAAAAGGGCAGCATTGTGTAAAATCTACTTTTCTGTATCATATTATAATTTTTTTCCCTCATCCAAAACATACCTGGAATGTTACTACATGTTACTTCATCTTTCATGCATGTTTGAAAAATCCTCCAATCTCAGCTGTGCAAAACGCTTGGGGAAGCGAGTGAAGCTTTTAAGGACAAGGCTCCTCCTCGGACCGAAAGTTTCCAGGCTTCTCAGCTTCTGCCTCACACCAGACCAGCTTGCAATTCAGTCAGCTCCTTCAGACTAGCCAGCAGCAATTGGCAAACACCTGTGGGAACTGCACATCTGCTGAGCTCATTAAACGATCTACTTCTCAGTGAAACACTGGTAAAAACGTTGCCAAAGGAGCAATGTTGTGATGACTTTTTGAGGGCTGAGGCCCAATTTCAAGGCCTTATAGTACAAAGTCAATTTTCTTCTAGGTCATATTTGATTTATACAGCATTTTTATAATAACTGAAAGTGACATTGTTACTTAATAGTGTCATTATAAAATGACACTGTCCCTTTAAAAATTTTTCCGATAGTTTAACGACAGTTCACTTGTGTAATCACCACACAGATCAAATCCAAACTAGATACATGTTTATGTACATTCATAAATGGAACATAATCAGAATTTTTTACATTTTTAAATCAGCTGCGCAAGCCTACAATATAAGGATCAGGTTTAAAAAATAACGAAACCTCTGCTGTTTCTTGGAAATAAGTGGGCACTTGTGGTCTTCTAACAAACTTCTGTTTTTACCCGACCTCTGTTCTCCCCTTAGACATATGGGTTGGTGTTTTTGGTTTGAAAAGGTTGCAGCAACCGAGCTGCCGCACTAAAGCCTTAGCTGATGGTTTCAGAGGGATGAGCAAGATTGAGAAATCACTGTTTCATATATAATGAGACGTGTTCATAACAGAACTGAAACAAGTTGCCACACCTGGGTTTTCCTCAGTTGGTGCAGAGAAAAACAGACAGATGTAGTGATGGAATAAAAAGTTTAAAAAAACAGTGAAGTTCATCACATATGTGAGCCTTTGACGCTCTGGAAGTATATGCAGTTTCTCCAATATTTAGCAACTATCCACTTCTTAATTTTTAAAATATACAACACTCTTTCATTTTAATCTTTTTAAAAGGCATAAAACAAGTTGCAGAAAGTTCAGCTACCACACTGGATGGAAAAGTTCAAATAAGTCAACTCAAAGCTATTTGGATTGCTTTAAGATGATGTGGCCTTTGTAACTATAGCAACAAAACTTTTGAATAAAAAAAAAACATGTATATTTGATCTTCCTCTCACTGAGAAATAACACTTTATGGTTTGTGTATCAACATGGCCTCATTTTCATCTTCACCGGGTGCTGTGCCTTTATGCAAAGCGGTGACGGTAGCACAAGAACGTGTCCATGAAAAGGCTGTTTTTAAGGTGACACGATTGATGACTGCGGCGACATTTACCAGATAATATTCCACTGAAAACATGAGTGGGCTTGGCGCTATTTATTTTGCTGGTTAATAACGGCACTTCTTTTCATGCTTCTCTGCAGTACCTGAGTGGTGAAGATGCAGCACACCACATGCACAGAGGACCGGATCCAGCATGCTCTGGACCGCTGTCTGGACGGGCTGAGACAGAGTCCCACAGCGGCTCACCACTGGAACGGTAAGAATCCAGACACTAATAAATGTTTATCAAGTTAGCTTTGGTTCAAGTGGGTTTAACAAGAATGTTTTGCACTGTTCCTGTAATATAAACCACATTGTGATTCTCAAGGCCCTTTAGACTAAAAAAAAAAGTAACTTGATTTCAGCTTTTTCTGAGAGATTGTTGAAATATGTAAAGCTATATGTAAAGGTTTGTGCAATTGCCCCTGGCCAATGCATGGGCTTGAAACAGGAGAACAAAGTGGCAAATTGACCTGAAACCAAGCTGCATCTCCATCTATTCATGACTTTGTTTTGTTATCTATGAAACTTGTGTCCTTACATTTAAGTTTAAAGACAAAATATGGAAATTTAAATCTTAATATCATATTTGGGGACTCGAGTATAATTTCTCTTGAAGAAAAATCCCAGGTAGGCAAATATTGTGTGAATAATTTGGAGATGTGCTCCATAGAAAAATCCATAAATCGGTGAATCCGTGATATTAAAAGGCGGGATCCACTGTAGTTACAATTGGTACTGAAGAGATAACCTCTTACATAAAAAAATTAAATATTGAATTTTTTTTGCTTTCCACCTTTCACTTTTATATCACAGAGGAAGAAATATTGATCACATTGTAAACTGAGCTGCCCATAGAAAACAATTAGAATATGCTTTAATGTGTGGATTAATATTTTTTATAAAACTAAAATATTAACAAGATCTTATGTCCTGAGTTCTCATGACATTAGAACAACATGATTTTTCTTGTCAAAGTGATGCCTTACATGAAGTTCTGTTGTAAACAGATATTTTAGTAATCGAATAATCTGTCGATTATTCTTACAATTAATCGAGTAATCGGATAAAAAAATAAAAAAATAAAATATTGCTAAATCTGGCATAACACCGGTGTTATTATCGGACATCAATATCAGTCCAACTTTTCATTTTTAAGCATCTCTAACAGTTACTTTTTTGTAGTTTAGAAAACTAACCTGTAACAATAATAGCTCACTTTCTAAGTTAGCCTGAAGTTATACAAAAATCTGAAATTATATTCAATTTAATAATAAAGAGGCAGGCTCACAAATATGCTTATTAAAAATGTCTATGCTCCAGTTTTTAGTTTATGTATTCATCTTCAGTCAGATGAATTCTCACCTTGCCCCATACCTTTGGGTTTGAGAATACGGGAAATGTCGCCTGGAGTGGAGTGGGGCAGGCAAACGAACGTACATAAGATGAGGGTAAGACGTATAAAGTCCGGGGGGGGAAAGACGAACGAACAAACCTAATGAATAATTGGGTCATTAGCAAGGCTCTGGAGAACTGATCTACACAAGAAGGAGGTAATTCAGCCATTTCATTCCAGTGTTTTGTAGCTGTGGCACATCTAAAAACTGCAGGACAGCGGCCCTTGAGGGCTGGAGTTTGACACCCCTGTGCTAAGTAATGTTTGTTTATATGACACAACACAACAAGAGTACAAAGTCAAACTCCCAATATACTACTGTTTTTGAAATGTGTGTCAAGATTGCAGTATAGAGGAAACTTGGTACATACTGCGATGTTCAGGCCTTAGGCTGTTTTTAAAAGTGTTGTAGCAAATTTGTGGGATTGCGCTTCTGTTTCTCAGAAATTAAAAAGCTGTCCATTTTCTGAGTAATATTTACAGCCGAACCTCGAGATTGACTCTTGCAAAAGGCAGCGGTTTGCGCCCTCTTAGCACCCTACACTATCGCCACAGGCATCCCAAGCAACAGCTCTCACTACATATAAACACATAGATGTTTGAGCATGTTGTTGTTGCCGGTGACACTGTTGCTTTCAGGTCTACCGAGCAGCGTATTATTGGGGGTTGGAGGAAGTAGCGTGAAATAGACAGCTGGGAGGAAGTGGTTGGCACACACCGCACTGAGTGAGGCGTCATGAGGTAGGAGTTACAGCGGCGCACAGCAGAAAAAAACAAAGGCGGAGGATCAACATTTTGTCGCACGTACGTCAACCAGTGACACAGAATGAAACACTACAGAAGTACATAGCAGGGTTTTTACCTTGATCGACCCAAATCTGATTGAATCTCGAGCTGAAGCTTGAGGTTTTTTCAGGGCATCTTTCTAAGGATAATGTAAGCCTGCACTGTGATTACTTACTCGTTTGTACTATTCATGTAAAGTGCAAAAAGGATAAAATTTAAAGAGTACCAGTATAATGTAAAGGTAGAAGTTTAAATTTTAAATTAGGCACCTAAAGAGCTGCCAGTAAATCAAGTGATTATGAAACAAATTCTTCAATGTTTTTGGAGATAACCATCATAGGTATTTAGAGCAGAAACGTTCTGATGTGTCATCTACAAATATTTCTGTGTAACATTAATAAACTAAGTTTTATTGTTCAATTGGAATCTGAGCTCTAAAGATACATGCACACTTGGAGAGTTATTGTTGCAGAGGTACTTTCACCTTTCAGCTGGCTTTGTAGGTGTGAAACGTATCAAGTGAGTGTGGTTTTAAACGGGGTAATCTTCATTCTCTGTTGTTGTTTTCGACTTTCTGTTTCAAACTGTTGAAACACTTCAATTGCTCGGTAAAATAGAACATTTACTTGTTCATTTATCAAGCACACGGTATTTCTTAAAAATTTTTAAATCTTTGCTGAGAGGGTATATTCTAAAAGTTTTAATTATCTTCTAGTCACTCAACATATTTTATTGTAGCGCTTCTTTATTTTGCAATTTGTTGTTGTAAATCTGTATGTTTAGATGGTAAACTTATTTACAATTTTTTGCAACAGGAAACACATCTAAATAATCTTGTACAATCAGATATATAACTAGATCGTGTACAGGTTGCTATAAAAAGGTGACAAAACACACCATTAAAACATGTTGCTACTGACATTTGGAGTCTTGAAGACTCTGTTTTGATGTTGTCATGATTATAAAATTAATTGCAATGTTTTCTAACATTGTATTGTATTGCTATTTAATTTAACAACTGATTTCAAAGAAGTTAATTTGTTAATGTGATTGTATTTTAGTCTAGCCAGTCCATTATTATTCATTGCTTTTACTTAAGACTAATACACATCTACTATACAAGAGTAGCTGTGCTTCAAAAATGAAGCGAATATGTTAAGATAAGACAGAAGACAGTGTAGTGAGTCGAGGAAGAATAACTAATGCTTCCAGTTATTCAGCCCAACTTAATAGGCTGCCCCAAATGGTGGCAAAAAGCTACAATGGTCAAGCAGGGTGTGCAAAGATTGGCATGGTTGCATTAATTGGTCATTTTTTAATGTTCTGGATAAATCACAAAGAATGACATGTGGAACAGAGGAGTTACTGCTGTCACATTACAGATATAATACAAAGTCTTCTAAACATGGTTTGTTCTTTGTCATACAACTTTGCATTAGTCTCACAATTTATTACTTTATGTTAAAAGACACTTGTTAATTATTGTTTTTATTTTCCCTTTCATCTTGCATTGCTCCTATTTCTATTTCTATCAAGTCGTTTAAAATCAAGCACCCTATTTATGCCTACTGTATTTAAAAAAAGATTGATCTATTAGCTCGGTCCCATTTATATCACACATATGTGTTGTGCTCACTACCGCATTTCAGTGCTGATGTGCTCTGCTGGTCAGTCGATGAATCGCTGGAGCTTGGAGGAGCTCGTCAAAAGAGATCCTGAGAACTTCCTCATCCTTTTGCAACAGATCATCAGGAAGACTAAAGAGGTGACCACCCGTTCAAAGAGATCATTCACACTGCAGAATGATATTAATTCAGTGCTCACTAAGCATCTCTTTTTCCCTGTGTGTGTGTCCAGGCTCAGGATCAGTGTCAGTATGAACTGGTGGCTCCCCTCGCAATTATGTTCACTTCCACCCTGCTGCAGGTACGACCTCTCCAAATGCAAATGTCATCAGCACAGCTAACCTTTTTTAGCCAAAGAAAAACGATTTACCATCCAAAGCACACGTAGGAAAACTCTGTTCATCAGGTCACCTTTTGTAGTTCCTCTACTGAAACCTTCATGAGGTTAGTTTGAAGTGTTACACGCAAGCTAGAAAAACATGTTCAAAGTGATGCACCTAAAGTAACTAATTACAACAAGCAGTGGAAATACAAGAAAGAAAAATATGAAATTGCACTTTTAAATGCGAGTAATGTAGCTAATATGTTCATCTAGCCTATCCCAGAGCAATAATTTTGTTTAGCTAAATATCTCATTTATGTTTTGGTTGCAGACTCCATATTGTCCCCCAGACACTGAGCTCCTGGAGGAAGCCTTGGAGGTGTTTTACAGCTTCCTCACTTGGCCGGAGCCGTACTGCAGTGTGTGCAGAGAGCTCCTCTCCATGCTGCAGATGGAGATCAAGGCACCTGGTAAATACAAAGAGACACTAGTTTCAGATTCTTTTCGTTTCTAACAGGACGACCTTAATAAATGTTTGCAGTTATTAGGAGAGCACTCCCCCTGGTGGCAAGTTTAGGCTTTGCATTTAAGATGATGATTTTGTGAACTGCAGCATCAGGGCGGGACAGAATGATTGTCCCAGCTTCAGGATTTGTGGGCACTTCTTCTTCTGTGAAAGCGGATGTATCTGTAACCTCTACGGAACAAAAATCAGGAACAGTGGAGCAGTGAAGTTTACAGAAACAACCAATGGAAATGCCATCAGATAAACTGAATGAAATAATTTGAATAATCTGAATGAATGTCTGTTGGGTAGTAGGTAGTTATACCTTACAGGTGGCTGTACTGATCTCGGCTGATTATCTGCTTTTATTTTTTTTCACTTTTCTCACAGGAATTTCCTTTCAAAGGCTGGTTAGAGAAGAGCAGGGTCTGAACAGCTCGGACTATACTTCAAAGACCATGTATGTTCACATTGTGTAGTTCCTACCTGGAACTTAACATTTGCTAAAGACTTTATAATATAAAACAAATTCCTTTCGCTGTAGCATATTGAAAAATGTACATAAGAATCTATGGTGTTATTCTCACAGGCTTAAAATGTATTTTAGGTGACAGACCAACAACAAAATCTGGCAAATTTCCATCTATCCATTTTTTTTTTTTGCAATGTTGTAAGTTGAGCATCCAGTCCAGTCTGAAGTGTTTTACTGCCTCCAATAAGTTTCCCCCCCAAAGATTTCCCCGTTTTTAACTTCATCCGTTTTTTCTATCAACTCTGAATTCATTGTCCCCATAACATGATGGTGTCAGTGCCACCATTCACTATTGCAATGGTGTGTTAAGGATGATGTGCATTTTCCTCCATACTGTGTTTTGCATGTAGGTCAAACAGTTTGCATCTCCTTTGATCAGAGCACTTTCTTCCCCTACACAACTGCTTATGGCTTTCTCCTTACCACACCAGATTTGTTGAACACTCAGTTTGTAGACGCCATGTTTTTGATTGCTTTAGACTCTTTTTCAAGGGTTTAAGGCAGGGTTTAAAAAAGCTCTCCCTGTCTGCTGTGTTCTTTGGTCTTCATGATTCTTGTTCTTTAACATTCTCTAATAAACTTCTGAAACCTTCAGCTGAATTTAAGCTGATGTTAAATTGGACACAGATTGACTCTGTGTGCTAATCAGGTTTCTTCTGAAGCCAGTTGGTTGCATTGGATTTAATTTAACCTACCACTCTTCACTTTTTACGTGTTGATCTGTCACCTAAAATCCCAACATTAAAGCTTGTGGCTGTAAATAGTCTTTTTGCAAAGGACTATTCATGTTCTGTCCAAATTAGAATATGATTTAGCTCTGCAACTTCTGCTTTTAATTTCTAATGGTTCTATATCTGATGTGATGTCACACTTTAACACAGTAAAAAATGGAACTGCTGCCCACACTGTTTTCTTGAACTACTTTAATAGTATCTCCTGTTCTGGGGAGAACTGTTTTGATCTTGGAAATCCCCCATTCTCACCCTTCTTCACACGGATAATCTCATAAACAACCATGTAGCATTCTGTTTGCATCACTCCCTGCGTGACACTGAACTCTGCCTGACTCTATCTCTCTGCTGCCAGCAGTACTGTGCTGCTGATGAACCCCGATGAGGTTCCTGCCGACTTTCTCGCCGTGGCCGAGCAGCTGAGTCGCATTCAGCACTCGCAGAAAGACACCTACATCACCTTGATTAAACACGCCTTCCAGTCTGCGCTGGGCACCAAGTATCCTCTGCAAATTATCCACAAGGCCCTGGAGGTACGCTCCCAAAGCTGGACGCAAAGTCCTTTGTGTACCATAAAACATGAGAGAAAACACGTTTAATTTAAAATTTTTACTTTTGTAGCCAAAAACTGTGAGCGAGCTGAAGGAGATTTTCTCCTTGGTGAGCGACATCTTGGAGACGGCCGCCATGAGTGATCCGGGTACAGCTCGAAGTCATGTTATCCAAGAACTGGAGCGTTTGAGGAAGACACTTAAAATCCCTTCATCTAATGGGAGGATATCTGATGGTAAGATGATGCTTAGCAATAAGCAAGAGGTTTAGGATATGGCTGGAAGGATTGCTAACATTTTCCTAATCCAAGGACTCAATCCAAGATCCATGACAGAAAGAGCTGGGCTCTTCAGAAGACTAAAACCGATTTACTTGGCTGTAATAGGTTTAGCTTCCTGTTATTTGATGAAATCTCACCCTCTGTGTAAACAAAGCTGTCTAAATGAACACCTGGCATTCTTCTGTAGAAGCTTCTAACACCTTTCTGCACTTCCTGTCGCTTCATTTTAAAGGTACACTATATTTGAAGGGGTGTGTTTTGTTTGACATTGCACTGTCATAAACAAAGTTTTTTATTGACTTTTAATGTAATTATTTTGCATAAAAGTCATTATTTACCAAATAATGGTAAGTTGACACTTCTAATGCAACTATAAAAGTGTCAGTATATACCAAATGACACTTCATGATAGTCATAAACATTCATGAAGACGCCTTCATGTTCATGACAGGTGCTATGTCATGTTTATGACTGTGTAATATCCGTTTCCACTGTGTTCATTCAGTGGAAAAATATCCAATCTTTAATTTTGGACACACCGATTACCAATCTGGACCAGATGAGTAAAGTTAGTTGATTTTGGTCATCAGTAAATTTCTCTGTGTATCTCCTGATCTAACATAAAAAGATATTACAATGTAAGCTGGAATCTGACCATATTCCACTTGTTCTTTGCTCATTTCCAGGAAACCTTCAGACTTTACCTTTACCCACAGCCAAAACGTACATGTTTCACTGGGAGAAGGATAACTTCGGTAAATTCTGCAGCTTAGTACAGTTACAATCTAGATGCGTTTCTAATATTTTCCACAGCTGATCTGAATGTTTTTGACTTGAACAGACGTTCTCCACACCATTGTGGACCTTGACGTTGATGAATTTGGCGCCTCTGAGGAGGCTGTGGAGGAAAAGGAGGATGATTCTGATGACGAGCAGGATGGGACCGAAGATGACGAGGAAGGTCGAGAAGTGGGTTCTGCTCTAGTCTGTAACGGCAGTCACCGTGTCTCTACCTTTTCCACTATCTCCTCCACCTCTACCACCTCCAAAGACTCCATGTTCTCCACCATGTCTCTGACCTCCGAGTCCTACCCTCCTTCCCTATTCTCTGTCACATCTGGGGTTGACAGCGACTACTTCGACGACTCCGACGACTACATCAGCTCCTCTCCTGTAGCTGAGAAGTATTCTCCGAAGTCGAGCAAGGTGTCGACTCGCCTCAGCCAGCACCTCCACCGACTATTTATTAAACCCAAGAATCCCAGGATGCTTTCCAGGGCTAAGAGCTTGGGCAACTCTGAATCTAAAGACATTCTGGTGGTGCGGGAGACTCGCTCCAACTCTCTGCCCCAGCAGGTGAAATTATTCAGCTCTGATTCTCTGCCAAGGCTCCAAAATCAAGCGCTACAACACATCTGCTTTCGAAGGAGGCCCATCCTGAGCAGCGATGAGGACAATAAGAGTACCACGTTAAGAGTGGTGGTGTTCGGTGCGGATCATGTAGCAGGGAAGGTGGCCCGGGCTTACAGCAGCTTGAGGAGGAAAGAGAGCACATGTCCTCGTCTCACAAGAGCCTTTAACCTGCAGTTCTACTTTGTGCCGGTCAAGAGAGACTCAGGATTCTGTCATCGGAGGTCTTCCATTCCTTTGTCTCAAACTGGATCTCCGAAAGGATCAGGCCTTTCCTGGGTGAGTAGTGAAAAACTGATTAAACTATTTAATATCCTATGTTTTTCTTATCTGTTTATTCATAGGTTCCATATAAAAAAAAAAATAGATTGGGAAATTCCCTGATGTAAACGCAGCGCTTTTCTGTCAAGGACCAATCAGTTCCAGTTTCCAGATAAGAAACTGAAAACTATCTACTCTACAGAAAGAGGAGATTAGAAGTGCCTTTTATTAAATGCAAATATTGTGCAATGCAAATGTTAAAATTGTTTTCCGGGAAATGAGAATAACAATTTTTATTTATAGATAACCCAGTTTACACAGAACCCAAGTTAGACGAAACACTTAAAGATGAGGTGTTGTTGTACTGGTATTCTGGAAGAGCGAAAAGTTTGAAAGCAAATACAATATTTGGATATAATATTTAATGACTTTATCTGGTAAGCCAGCCAGATTTCAACTGCAATTTCTTCTGTAAATTCAAAATTAATGTTATGGTTATATATATTTTTTAAATGATCATAGATGGACTGAGAACTCTATGAATTTCAGTCTTTTGTTTCTAACCTTTGTTACTGCTGCCTGAAAATCATACAAAATAAAGGAAGACAGGACACCAGAGTTTTTAATTTTAACTTTAAATTAAACCATGAATTAGCTCATGAAATATATCAGTCAGTAAATCACGGGTGTGTAAATTCCAGGCATGAATGTGATGAATGAGGAAAACAAAACTCAAACATGAAGTGGTGAAGTTGGATTCAGGGAATTCTTCTTTGAACCCATGACAGACTGAGCTGGTCGGGCCCAAATGATCCAAATATGCCCAGGTCATTCAATAACATAGCAACAGCAACACAGAGCAAAACCAATAAACAGGTTGAAAAAATAACTGGATTTCACAAAGCCTTAAACCTGCCTAACTACTGATGCCGACATGGAATGCAAAAGTGAAGTAACAAATGTTGTTTTTGCCTTATTAGGACCAGAACCACACAGGCACAGGCGACAGCACTAATGACATTGCACATCTCCTGGGCATGTTGGACCCGTGGTACGAAAGAAACACCCTCAGTCTCCTCAAGTTGCCTACCAACGTCGTCTGCCAGGTACAGAATGTCGACTTTCACTGGTTATTTTTTTGTTCTTTTCACATTCTGTGAAAAGAATGTAAAAAGTACATTTTTTTGCAATTACTGAGGTGTAAAAACACCTCAGTATTTATCATTTTGAGTGATAAATACTGAGGTATGCGGTGACTTCATGTCATGTTACAACTGCAAACATTAATGTGTTTTATTTGAAATATGTAATAGAGCAACACAAAGTAGTGCATAATTATGAAGTGGAAGAAAAGGCACACATGGTTTTCTAATGTTCTTTAGACACCTTTCCCTTTTACCCATTAAAATAACTGGAAAGTGTATGACACAACTTCAGACTCACCAGGACATGGCTTTCTACCTAAATTAGAGTGGATCACTGTGAGATATGATGAAAGAAACATCCAAGATGTCTATGGTAATTCTGATTAATTGTTCAGAAAGAAGAGTCTGTTGAAAAGACTACCAATTGTTGTGAACTGCACAAATCTTAGCTTTGTGGAAGAGAGTCCTGAAGAGATCCACTTAAAAAAGAAAAAAAAACCCATAAAAGTCCCATTTGTATTTTACTAACAATCCTTCTAGGGGAATCAGTAAACAAGTGGAAAGTTATGCTTTGGTCAGATGAAACCAAAATTAAGTTTTTTGGTATTTATGGAGAATGGTGTCACCATGATGTTGGGATGCCTTTGATTGGGAAATGTAAGGAGCTAAATGTAAGGAGCTAAATGTCAATCTGTCCTGGGAAAAAAAACCTGCGAGAGATGCTGCAGAAGGAAAATTAGCCTAGACATATAGCTAGAGCTTCAGTGAAACTGATTAAATATTCATACTTAATGTTAAAAAGGTTCCGTCAAAGTCCAGATCAATTGAAAACGTGTTAAAACCTGAAACTCTTGTTCATTGATGTTCTGGATGTTGCAAAAAAGGGGTGAAGAATTTGGTTTAGATGTACAAAGCTGGAAGAGAGATACAGGAAAGCCTGTAAAATATATCTACTATTGCAGAAAGTAGAACAATGCATTGACTCAATTCTCTTTTTTCTTTTATTTCTAAGGCAAATTCAAAAACATGTCCTTTCAAGGTTGCCCCCAGAAAACTTGCCAAGCCCAGTGGCCAGTGGCCCGTCTTGTTTTTGAGTTAAAAAATGTTTAAATTTGACAGGAAATTTGAAAATATCACTTGATAATTATGTGTTATTAAAAGATTGGAAGATTAACACCTGAACGCCAACTATAAAGTCTTAAAAATGCTAACATTTTAAAAAGACTTAAAAAAAATTAACAATGCTTAGCCTGGTGGGAGTACAAGCAAAGCCTGGTGGCCCGCCAGGCTTATAATCCAGGCCTTTTAATTCCACTGTTGGTCTCTCACATAAAATCACAAAAAAGGCTGTAACATGACAAAAATAAAAAGTTTCTGCGTTATTACTTTTGGAATGCACTGTGATTTAGTGATGTCTGATGTCATGCTTCAACCTTGCTTGCACTGCTCTGCCTGGAACTTTACGCTCATATTTAAATGTTGTTTCAGCAAACCTCAAAAACTGAGTCGGCCTCCTACGATAGCTCCTATGAGCAGCGTCTGCCCATCCTGGCCGACTTGGTTCTGTACTACTGCCGCTACGCAGCACGTCCGGCTCTCATCCAGCTTTATCAGGCTGAGGTAATTCACGCTCACTCAACTATGATACGCACCCTTGTTTCTTTAAACATCCTCCTTAATGACATGCTTCACCACAATCCTCTGAGTGATTCTCATACTTCGGGTTTTGCAGCTGATGCTGGCATGTGGAGAGAGGAGGACCGAGGTGTTTGTTCACTCCCTGGAGCTGGGTCACACCGCAGGAACACGAGCCATCAAGGCCATGGGTGAGAGTGGCACGCAAGCAAGCACATAACCTAGCAACCTCTACACATTTTTATGCAGTTAAATGCACCATCGGTTAAAAATGAATGGGGGCTGTATTCATAGAAGAGGAACAACTGCTTTTTTATGACACCATTAACGTCACTTCTTCTTTCACCTCGTTAGTTACTGCTGCTTGCACTTCTGGTTTTTCATTTCCAAACAGAAGTAAATATTCAGGGAAAGCTGACCACACCCTTTGCTTTGCAGCTAATATATGGAAAAAAAAATTCCGGCACCAAACATTGCATAAAAACATATTTTGGTTTAATAGGTAATATATCTAATAATGGAATGCGTTATGCTTTAATATATAACCCAAACTGTTATTGTGATGTTGGTTTAAACGTAGGTCCTGTTTTTTATTCCAGGTGCTGCCAGCAAACGCTTCGGCATTGATGGAGACAGAGAAGCAGTGCCTCTTACACTCGAGGTGGTTTACAACAGGGTAAGGCAATCACAAGTTAAAACTGCATTCTGTAAAAGCTGTAGTCTTAAATGTTTTTGTTTTTTTTCAGTGATAAAGCACACCACTTTTTTAGCTCTTGCTGATTTTCCTCTTTTAATAAAATTAGCTGCTTTCAGTTTCTGTCACTTTCACTAGACTAGCAAAATCACATCCTCAAAACGAGTGCTCTGTCCTGAAAAAGGTCATGCTCACATACTTTCAGTGATTTTGAAACATTTTTACTAGATGTGCACTGAGAAATCTGATTAGAATCAGCTTAGTTTGATTTTTTTTTAGCTAACCACACCTAAAAGCTACCAGGTCAGGCCGACGACAACACTCTTCTGTGTGGACGCTCTCTAACGATAGAGATCGTTAGTATCTCTATCGATACTAACGATAGAGAAAAACTACTATCGTTAGTATCAATAGATAAACAATAACAGGAAAGCCAAACAGAGTACAGCAAAGTTGCTCTTTCTGCTGTTTTTTTTTTTTTTGTACCCCTCCAGGGGGTCTTTTGTGGGCTCTAGTGTCGCTTTTACGAAAGTAGGCTGACAGGAAACAGGGAAGGAGAGGGGGGAAGACATGCGACAAATGTCGTCGGGTCCGGGAGTCGAACTCGCGATGGCCGCGTCGAGGACTCAAGGCCTCCAAATATGGGTCGCGCTAACCGCTACGCCACCACGGCGCGCCCCCTTTCTGCTGTTTAAACATCTCAGTGTTATGGAATATGGTGGATTTGAAATGTTTCAAATATTTTCTCTATATTCCAGCCTATAAAATGTGCTAAGAAGAACCATTTTGAAAGGTCAATGTTTGATGTTATATTGATAAATTCATGCTGATCAGATGTGAACAACACCAACGTTATATGCGTGACCATTACATTCATGCATTCTAGTTGGGTATTAGTGATACACATCTGTTTTGTTTTGAAAAGACAAAACTTTCACGCATTTCAATCATAACTCCAGCTTGTGATAAAAAAAAAAATCTCTGTTTCACTCATCCATTCCCTACATGTTGTGTCCATCACATAATGCAACACATTAGCTGTGTGCAGTTACTCACTCTTAGTCAGAACTCTGTTTTATTGATTCCCGCGTTACACTGTCAGTGTTCACTGCTTTAGAGTGTTTTATTCATCCATCTTTCCTTCTCATTCAGGTGGTTGTTAGTGGAAGAAGCCAGTGGAAAAGAGAAACCAAAGTCTGTACTTCAATGAACTTGATCAAAGCATGCAAGAACCCTGAGGAACTAGGTAGGCCACTATTTGATGCTCTAATGTATTGCTGCAGATTAATGCGCATGTATTTTTGTTTCTATATCTGACAGAAGATTAAAGTTTTGTTTTTTAAATAGCAGTATTGTTCAAAACCTTTGAGTCGCACACTGCTCTTTTCTTTTATCCTTCTAAGCAGTCTGAAATAATGGTTCTTCAGGCTGTCTGAAGGACATTTTGTGTTTTTCATTGCACATTTGCTACTTTTTGCACTCATTTTCAGACCAGTACAAAAGGTCATATTTAAGTCAATGCCATCTAGCCTTTGTTTGAACTGTTCTAAAAAAGTAAGAGATGAACCAGTTTCATGTACTAATAATGGGTAACTTGGCAAAGAACCAAATTAGGCATTGTGCAACCAGTAGTCTGTCAGAAAAACCCACTTTGTTAGAATTTCCTTAACTAAATATAGGACAAATAGCAAAGATGCAATAGTCTGATGGAATTTAAAGAGCATTTTTATACCAACAAGGGGATTTCCAAAGAGCTATCAGCTAAAAACTTGCACACAGATGTCTGTGAGGTCCTGGCAGCTTCAGGATTGACTGGTTAGTGGTATCAAGCCTTGCAGAGGTTACAAAACATTAATTTTCTATCACACAGTTACTGTAGTCTAAAGTTATGTAATGATACACCAGCAGTTTTCTCTAGCTGCATGAAGCAAAGAGTAGTGCATGTAATTACAGGACCAACAGTTTGATGAAAGATGACTGCTTTACTTTTCCCTCGCTCACAATAAAGTCAGATTTGACTGGCTGGTTTAATCTAAAGTAGTTTCTTGTTGTTAGGGTGCCTAACCTCAGTCTAGTCGATAGCTGTGAGCCCGTTTTATCTCGATGAGACTTATTAACAAACTCCTATTGGCTTGTTGTACTTGTGTTACTCCATAGTGACCAAAACTGGGAAAACGCCCCCATCAAACTGAGAAACTCAAATTAATTAAAGGTTTGATTTTTGCAGCATTTCTACAGCAGTGTTGCGACTGCAACAAGAGACTCATTTGTAAAAGGTCTCCAAGTATATCTGATGTATATACAGTACTTGTCACTTTTTAACATATTCCCATGTTGAAAGCCTTGAAGTGTGTGAAACTTCTGTCAGAGGCGAAAGTGTTCTAAATGTTTACATAAATCTGTGCCAGATTCGAAGATGGAGTGTCTGCAGCTCACCATGACTGAGGTCCTGAAGAGACAGAACGGCAAAAGCAAGAAGGGCTACAACCAGGTAAGCTTGACGTGACATCAGCCTGTCTCAGTGGTTTGTGGTTGGAACGGTGTCGCGTATCGGTGTCGCAAACAACTTTGCAGCTCTAAGCCTACAAACACGCAGATCTGAATTTGACTTTGATGGCATCGTATGCTCTCTGATTTCACAAATAAAAACACAAATGAAAGCAGCTTTTCACACAAACGGCTCGATAGAGCAAAAACCCACAACACAGAATATTTGTTTTTGCGCCTTTGCAAAAAAAAAAAAAAGTTTTCTCAACATTACATCTCAGTCTCTCACACACTTAAGAGTTTTCAGTCATTTTAAAATGTTGTGCGAAGGCTGGTTCCAATTTCTTATAATTAACCAAAGTACAGCGAATCCGTTTTCTGCACAATGCCTTGCAAAAGTATTCATGTCTCTTAAAATTTTCCACATCTTGTTTTTCTAAACCACAAATGTCAATGCTTTTTACCGGAATTTTAAGAAAACCAGTAGAAAATTGTAATAATTGTGAATTGGGACAAAAATGATACATGGTTAAGTTTTTTTTTTTCATAGAAATAATCTGGGAAGGGACAAGTGCATTTAGATTTATCTATATTTTATGCCATACATAAAAAACAGTTTAATCTGTTATCTTGAGGAGTCAGCTAATTCAAATTATGAAGACGAAGGAGACGAAGGAGCACAGCAAACAGGTACAGGAGAAAGTTGTTTAGAAGTTTAAGGCAGGGCTAGGTTATAAAATAATACCTCAAGCTATGTTCAAAGGGTTATTCAAATAGTATGACATAATTGCAAAACTATCTACAGCTTCAATAGTAGAACCTATGACAGGATATCTATTGGCTGTGCACTTCAAATCTGGCCATCATGGAAGTTTCCCATTGTTAAAAGAAAACTATGGGAAGTACTCTTTGCAAATTTGCCACAAGCCATTTTATAGCTAGCGTGTGCAAATAAAGTGCTCAGATAAGATGGAACCAAAATTTGACATTTTGTTCTGCATGTGAAACACAACATGTCACAGAAAAAACCTAACATTGCTTGTATTTCTTTCACTGCACAGTTAAGCACAACTTTGTGTTGGTCTGTCACCTACAATCCAAATAGACCACCTTGAAGTTTATGGTTCTTTATGGAGAAAATGTGAAGCTTTCTTAGTGCTTTAACCAACCCAAAGATTTATTGCTTTTGTTTGGCTCATCTTTGTAGCAGCTCACCGTGACTGAGGTGAAGGTGGACAAGGTGCAGGTCAGTGGAGCTGGAAACACGACGTTTGCTGTTTGTCTGGACCAGGATGAAAAGAAGATACTGCAAAGTGTCACCAGGTATGGAATCAAATGAGAAATTAATAAAACAGATTCCTTGATAGAAATAACGCTGCTACATGCTGAGAAATTAACTTTATTTTTCAGATAACTTACCATCTGATCTCATTGTATTGTCTCTTAAGGTGTGCCATTTTCTTATCTGCTGACTCATGCTCAAGTGTTTTCTAACCCTTGTGTGTCCTCCTGTCTCATCCAGATGTGAAATATCTGTGTGCTACAAGCCTGACAGCTCTGCTGACTGGAGGCTAAGAAAATCCCAGGCCTCTGCTCAGATCCAGCCTCTCAACCCAACCTTCTGCTCTCTGCTCTGCCTACCCATCGTAACCTTCAGCGGGGCTCTGCCCTGAAAACTTTCATCACTGGTGTCACTGGATTCTATCGGAAAGATCTTCAGCACTGCTATTCATTGTACACTTTGCACACACTGCTGGAGGAAAAGCACTCAGGACTTTACGTGGTTGTGCCTGTTTGTTGTTTTGTTTTTTTAATAGTTGGATTCAATCCAATATGGCTGACTTTGAATGCAGGTTTTGGAAACTAAGCACTTGCACAATGAACTCCAGGCTTGGCTGTCCTCTGACCACACCAGTACTCTTAACTCGTATTAAACCAAGAGTGTGTGGAGACAGGATGGGTTTTATCTGTGCAATGCAGGCCTTTGCTGTTATGAAAGAACATTTTAAGTTTGACTGCTTTGTTCTGAGTTCCTCTTTTTGAGTTTGTAGACAGAACTGACTTTGACCACATTTATATTAGAACATATAATGGTTGATCAGGGTAAATATTAAAATTAACAGGTAAGATGGGATTTACTCTGGCATCACCATGAGAACATGTTTTGGTCAAGCCACATGACCATCGATTCTGACCCGTTTCAGATTATTTGACAAAATCTGAGAAAGCACACTATAAGATGTACAACATGTAAATTCTTTGCTCTTAAGAGCATATTCCATGTACTATAACTTTTATTTGATTCAATTATGTTTTTATGTGTATCATAATCTGATAATATTTCTCCCAAGGAGCTACTTCTGTCGCAGTTTTAACCGCAGCTATAAATATGACCACTAGGGGTCTCTGTTGACTTTTCATTAAAATTCCACTCTATGGCACATGTAAACATAATTTGAAATCTCTGTAAGTACTGTAATATATCATGGGGCAAAATAATTACAGTCCAACTTTAAGATGATAAAATGATCAAGAATAGAGATGGATATGATGGTGCTGCAAAATGCACTTACATGAACATCTTCCTATGTTACTGATTACCGATAACTGCACTTTCTGAAAATGTAATACAGCGCGTAACAATAAAATGTATTTTGTAATTTTGGGGAGTTTTTTCTCTAATCAAAAAGTAATGTATTTATTTGTAAGCGATATTGCACCCATCATAAAACAATCTAATTTTTTCAAAAGGAAACCCCTTCGTACTTGCTACTGTTTATTTCACATACCTTAGAAAAGTGGCTAATAGGTTAACTGCAGCTATAAATGTGTCTGTGTGTGTGTGTGTATATATATATATATATATATATATATATATATATATATATATATAAATATCTGAAAACTATATATAGTTTTCAGAATATCTAAAGGTAATTAGAAATCATTTCAGAACTTTCTTTCTATAATGTGGCACATTTCTTCAAACATAATCTGTATTTAACTGAAAAACAAATGTTAGAGGAAACAATGAATAACTTGCACTGACCTGCTTGCATAACTGTTCACATCCCTAACCCCTAGTGCCTGGATTTATTTACAATGATATGTTTTCAGGTTTTTTCCCATCAAATTCTATATAAGGCAGAGATTTTTCAGTTTAATTATAGAACTTAGGATCGATAGACATTTTGGCATGCACTCTGTACAATCAGGTATAATTAGTCATAACTGACTCCTCAGAGGCAGGTAAATATTTTTAGATGCTACCTGTGGTGAACAGACACTACTGGTAGAAATATATAACCTTTTTGAGTGATAGTTTTGGATGCATTTGCAATGGCAGTCTACAAGTGGTAAAACTAATACTTTCTTGAAGCCCCTTTAAAAGCCAAACTTGATCAGTTTTCTAACGTGCTGTCATGAACTTTTAACTCTTAATATACCGGGGGCTGTAGAGTCTGAGATGGAGCTCCGGGGTATTTTGTAACTTCTTTGAGTATTGCACAATGTAACTGGTGTACGTTTTTCAGAATATTGAGAATATTGGTCTCTGTCTGAAAGTGTTTGGAAGGAACATTAGTGAACTCCAAGTAGAAGAGATAAACTTCTAAAAAGTCCCAGACAGATGGAGAGGAACAGTTGCTTCTCTAAGGTTATTGCTGATGTATTCTCAATGACAGATCTTTAACCTCTGAACTGACAAACACTCCTGCTTTTATAGAGTTGCTCACACATAGTAATGCTAATTTAATCAAATGCATTTGACCAATAGGATTTAGCTACTAAGTTATCTCTTTAATCAAATGAAACTAATCTTTTGCATACAGTATTGGTGTTGACAAACATGAAACCTTAATTTGCTCATTATCTGCAGCAGCTCCAAGCTAAGCCATAAACCAAAGAGTGTCTTCGTTTGTAATGGTGTTGTATTTTAAGCTTCTCAGAAAGAATAATGATAAAAAAATCGGTGTCTGAATTAGAAACACACAAAACATAATAGATATCAGAGAATAGACTTTAACTTTGAGGACTTTCTTAATATATTCTAAAAGTAGAACAACATTTTTTTCAGGACAATAATGGACTAAGTTAAAGTGCTGCCAAACCAAGTGTGGTAAATCCTCTGAGTTTCAGCTTCTGCTTTCTTATGATTTAGTAGTCATTTTTCGGTTTCAGAAGAAATGCGGTAGAAGCAGCTGCACTTCCTTCTAATGTTGTCTGGATTGCACTATATTTTAAGTGAAATCACCTCAAATAAGGCTGTGATTTATCTTTTTTTTGCTTTTTCAATACTTTCTATTAAGGGTGTAACTACATTTCCTTGCGCTGCCACCTTATTGTGATGGAGGGGTTTGAGTGGCCCAGTGATCCTAGGAGCTATGCTGTCTGGGGCTTTATGCCCCTGATAGGGTCACCCAAGGCAGACAGGTCCTAGGTGAGGGACCAGACAAAGAGCATCCTGAAGACCCCTTATGATGGACAAGAACTTTGGACTTGGTGTTCCTTTGCCCGGACGCGGGTCACCGGGGCCCCACTCTGGAGCCAGACCTGGAGGAGGGGCACAATGGCAAGCGCCTGGTGGCCGGGCTTTTACCCATGGAGCCCGGCTGGGCTCGGCCCGAAGAGGAGACATGGGTCCCCCCTCCCATGGGCCCACCACCTATGAGAGAGATCAAAGAGGTTGGGTGCAATGTGTGATTTGTGGCAGCCGAGGGGGCCCTGGCGGTCCGATCCTCGGTTGCAGAAGCTGGCTCTTGGGACGTGAAATGTCACCTCTCTGGTGGGGAAGGAGCCGGAGCTAGTGTGTGAGGTCGAGAGGTTCCAGCTAGAAATAGTTGGTCTCACCTCGACACATGGCTCTGGTTCTGGAACCAGTCTCCTTGAGAGGTACTGGACATACTTCCACTCTGGAGTTGCCCACGGTGAGAGGCGTCGGGGAGGAGTGGGCATACTTGTTGCTCCCCATCTCGGCGCCTGTACATTGGGGTTTACCCCAGTGAACGAGAGGGTAGCTTCCCTCCGCCTACGAGTGGGGGGACGGGTCCTGACTGTTGTTTGTGCTTACGGACCGAACGACAGTTCAGATTATCCACCCTTCTTGGAGTCCTTAGAGGAGGTACTGGAGAGTGCCCCTCCTGGGGACTCCCTTGTTCTGCTGATATCAAGCCCTCATTCTAATATTTTGTTAAAATCCATAGTCCTTTCAATCAGCATTGCATGAGTTATATTAGTACTGTTATTATTGTAGTACTTTGTTCACTCACCAATGATACTCTAAATGCAGCAATATCATTTTCTTCTGACAACCAGAAATATATTGTCTTATCCGGTTCCTCCCAGATTAACCTCAACATGCTGTTTCAACAGATGAGTCACTTGGTTAAAAAAGTGAGGATAAGAGTTTGATAATGAGTCACCTGCATCACACAGAGCTTTTTCATTAGTTTCTAAAGTTTACTGAAGCACCAAGCTCATGTTATTGTATTTAGTCTGTGTTTTGATAGGACATAATTCAGCTGGTGTCACAAACAAAACAGAAATCTTTGGTGTTTGGTGCTCTCACTGAACACTTGCACCTATGAAAATGTAAGATAGTCTGGTCAGTTAATCATGTGCAGGCAAAAGTTATGGAAAAAAGATGTTCACAAACTTTGTATTTTGTTTTGACCATAGTAAAACAGACAGACATGAAATAGTCAGGACAGGTGAACACAAACAATGGACTCTTTTACCACTTTCGCCATCAATAAATAGCGCAAAAGACATCTGAAAAATCCAGCTTGCTAAATTAGTACAACCTAATACACTGTTTTGCAATCGCTGCTCATAAATGAAAAAACTAATAAAAAAATTAATAATAAAGCAGACTATTTTTAGAAAAAAAAACTATATAAGAACCTGAAACACAGGGCTTGGAGATTGATCCATTTAAATAATCACAAAGAATTTTTGTCATTGCATGTAGGCTACTTATTACAACTTCATTTAAATTTTTAGTCATATAAATATTCATCCAATTTACTTTTTGGATAGTGACACTTTGTATGTTGAAAAGCACCTGACGTAAAACCTGACCAGTGTTGTAAAATAAACTTAGTAAATCGAAATCAATTCAAAAAAAGAAATGCAATGTGCTGTGCAATGAAGCGCCGCACGAGAAAATGTGCTGGGGAAATGAATGGCTCTTCTTCTCAATCATTTCGACCTTACTTCGGTCACTGATTTGATTGGCTGCCATCCAGTTGTGGGCGTGGTTTAGTGTCAGCTCAGCCTTAGCCTGTCAGTTGGAGTCAGATGAGCAGAGCAAAGTGTCACAGACAGATACCTTCGCACTAAAGTAGCCTGCTATAAAACAAATGGAGCTGTTTAAGCAACTTCACTCTAGGTAAGTGCTCACAAACTCTGAAATATATTACGTAAGACTTATTCCTTTATTTAGAAAGCTGTTTATCGCCTACTCCCCCCCCCCCCCTCTCACACCCCCACCCCACAAATTGTCGACCAATGTACATTTTAGTCTCTTATTTTAGGGGAGAATGCACTTAATACACAAAAGTGGGGAAAAAAAGTTCGGCTTTCTTCTGTTTAGTGTAAATATTCGACGAAGTTTTACCAATTTTGCTTCCATTCATTTCATGTTGTTGTTTGTCTTGTTGCCTGGATAAGCCGAAATGTGACATTTTAATCTTGATAGCGTAACTTTATTGAAGAAGTAACCGCACCTCGCAGATAAAGTCTTAAAGTAGTTTACAACAGCGCCTGATAGTGCCTCTGCAGCGATGCAGACGCCGAGGCTCGTGTTGCACTCTGACTGTAAATTCCTCCCCTCGTCACCGTTTTACTATTAAAACTTATTAAGAGATTTTTCAATCCTGTTGCTTTTGATACCGAAAGAAACAGGGACGGGGGGTTAATTTTTTTCCCTCGTGAGATTATAATAATGACTAGGAAAAGAGTGCTTGGCATCACCAAATCCCCTGTTGTGTCTGCTGGAACCTGAGTTCACCGCTGTTTATTTCCCACAGCTTCCTTGTTTTAGATCTGAGCTTCCTGGTGCCGTTTAGGAGATTTAGGGGATCCAGGATAGCTTAATGTGTGCAAGTGATCTATTTGTTAATAAATTAGACAAGGGTTTCTTCCTGGTGAGCTGTCAGTGTTATTCTCAATACAGAAGTGTTTACATTCTGCCAAACTGAGTAATACTAGCTCCATAGTCTGGTTCCACTTAAACTATTGGGTGAGGCTTTTCTATCTGTGGTTAGAATTGGATTACATGACCTGCTAAAAATGTAGTTATTGTTATGAGTCTATTTTTAGAGAGTGATTAATGGGAAGAGGTAAAACATTTGCTAACATTTAAATACTCTGTTAAAGCTGAGTAAATAGTTGACATGATGTCAAGTGTAATCATGGCTGCAAAGATCGACTTCTGCTGTAAATACCACATGACTGTTTGAAATTACCTCTGACCTCGTAAATTACTCGAATGCAAATTTTTTGCTGGATGGGGCAACCGGTGAGTGCAGCAAATGCGAAATATGTTAGTCAATAAAACAGGTGAGGTAAAAAGCCAGGTTCAAATGGGTAATGAACTTGTCATTAATCACAACATGGGCTCTCTTATATTACACCAACAAAAGCAATGCTATTTCCAAATCTAAATTTGAAAAGTTACATAATTTTTTTTTTCAGGACAAAAACACTGTAGTTGTCTCATCAGTCCACATAGTATTTTCTCAAAAGAATTGGATATAGTCCAGTTGTCTTTTGGTAAATGTGAGGTGGGCCTTTATGTTCTTTTGGGTCAGCTTTGTTTCTTCCATGGTAGCCATTTTTGCCAAGTTTCTTTGTTATTGTTGTTGAATGTGGAACTCTGACCTTAATGGAGGTGAATGAGGCCTGAAGAGCCTGATGTTGCCCTGGATTCTAGACCTGCAACTCCTGGGAAGATTCATCATATTTTCTCCATATTGACGTTGACGCCGTTGTCAGGAGTTCAGGAGCCTTATTGTAAATGGCTTTGTATCCTTTCCAGATAGATAGATGTCCCTTACGTTGTTTCTCAGATGTTCTTGAGGTTTTTTTAGGCTGGGGCATGATGTGTTGCTTTCTGAGACTTTTTTTGCCCAGGTCATCAGTCGGCTTGTGTTTGTGATTTTTGGGTTACGCAAGTATGACTGCAATCAGGCCTGGATTTGGCTGGTAAAACTGAACCAAAAATGTTGTTAGTCACAGGCAAATTATAATTTAAGAAGGGGGTAATTATCTTATCACAGGAGCATTTATCCCTAAACCCCTCCCAGTTTGTTTGTTTGTTTGATTATCTGAAATGTCTAAGTGAGATAAAACGAAAAGCAGAGGAAATTTGTAATATGTAAGCATGAATCTAAAGCTTTATAAATGTGGAGTATATTTGTGGAATGTGGAGTATGCATTAATATACCCAAACTAATATTTTCTTTAATTTACCCTGCAACCATCATTCCGTCAGGAGATATACCTGGTGATCAGGACTACTCAAGCATTTCATACAGACAGTCTACTTTTTGCATATCCTCCTTGTGCCGAACTCAGATCTGTGGTGACCGTGTTTCTCTTTCTGTCTTAACTGCTACTGCTGTTTGTCACCGTGCTGTGCTTGTACTGTAGATGTACCTAACATAGGGCTTAAATGTGCAAATTCACTTTTTGCATATTTTTATACTTCCATATTGGTCTCTACTGCTTCTAGAAAAAGTCCAAGTGCTTTAAAAACAGTAGCCAACTTATAAAAACATGTTTTCTTACATATTTTCTTGTCGCTGTAACTTGTTCTGTGAAAAAAATGAAGCTCCTCTACCTCCTCCTACTATCTACAGAAATATACCGCTCCCGGTCAGAAAGGAGGAATATTCACACCCTTCCCCGCACAACGCATGTGAATGCTAATGGTGGAGAAAAAACCTAACCTCACAGGAAAGCTGTTTATCCACTGCCACCAATAACCATGCTTACTAGTCTGTGCATTCATGGTGGGCTTCACTATGGGGGGCGAGCTGTAGCGCAACAGAAAGCAGAGAGGAGGTTGTGAGCAGTGCGTAGACAAGTGTGATCGACAGTCATAAGACAATTCTGGATGTGTTTGGTTGTTTCTGACTGGGAGTATTTCTGCAGATGGCAGTAGGTTTTCAGGGAGATTGGGAAGAGGTCAATTTTTTTTTAAAAAATATCTGTTTGTTATGATACTGTCTGGACATAGTGACTGTTTTAACAAATATGCAAAAAAAAAAATATATATATATATATTTTGTTGGTGTCTGGAAAACAAGCCTTTTCAAAAGCCTGCCAATAATTAGGTCAAAATCAGCGAGCATTGCCCCATTACCTGGCAACTCACCTGGAGCTGCTCAGCTGGTTTTATTGCTGTATGCGCTGTACAATGGCTGTTGGAAAAGACACATTTTTTATTGCTGACCCACCAGGCAAAATTAAAGATCATCAAAAATTTACAGTCGTACATTTCTCTACTGCCATTTTCACATGTATAAAGTGAAAGTGTGAACGTTGAGTTGAAGCTCGGGGCCAGCAACAGCTTATTTGGATTTAAAGTGACAGGACACCTCATTCTGAAAGGAGCTCAAAATAGGAAGAATAAGTCAAATTCTCATTATCTAAGAAAAATTCTTCTTAGATAATAATGTTTATATCCTAGTTGTTCTAAAACCTGACCATCAAGTAGCCTTGCCCTTCAACAGAGACATTTAGACATGTCTCTGTTCCAGTCTGATACAAATGATTGCATGACCTCCTCTGTAGCCACTAAATTCTGCAGAAGCTTGTTAATTGGAAGCAAGGAGACACCTAAAACATGCATTATGGGGGAATTTGAGGAACATTTTTGGGAACCACTGGAATAGCCCATTAAACCATCTTAAACCCTTCAGGGAAACGCAATCGAATGACCTTTTAAAACAGAGTTATTAATTTGCCTTTTACAGAATGAAATATGTATTTGATCATCCACCAACCAACAATAATTCTGCTGGTTGATATTAGTTTGTCTTTAAGAAGTCTTCCTATCATCCATTCATTACCTGTATCAATTACACCTGTTGGAATTGTTACCTGTATAAAAACACCTGTCCATGTACTAAAACTAAAACAGGTGGAGACTCAACCTCTCCACCTGTAACCTCTCTGCTTCTCATTTTGGTAACTCCACTCATGTGTTTGGAGGACGAAGAATGATGAATATCTTAAAAACAGCATCCCAACCTTGAAGCATGGGATTGCTTTTTACATGATTTTCTGATAAATGGTCAGAACTTGATTGCATTGATGAATAGCGCCATGTATGGCAAGAGTTTGGGCAATAACCTCATTCCCTCAGTGAGAGCTTTGGTCATGGGTAATGGTAAAACTCTGAAATTTGTGGTGTATGAAATAGTTACTTCCCCCTCTGAGTTCTTTTTATCTTTGAATAAACAATGTCTGAATTTTCTTGCAAATATAGTTAGACTAAATACACCAGTAAAAACCATGAACGATAATATAAAATGTTTCTTAAGGTAAGACTTTGTTTGTCTACTCACTGCAGATTGTTTATTTGTACTTGGACTAGACAGTAAAAATTTTCTCAGAAAACATGCAGAAATAGTCATATTTAAAAAGGTGTGAAAAGTATTTAAAAAGCTCAGTGTGCATCTTCAACAGGGAAAGTTTTACAGACTTTATTTTTTCAGTTTGAGTTATCAGAAACAAAAGTGTGCATTTCTCGGCATAGTCACGTACTTGTGGGCTCCTTGGAAAGCAGAGGCAGCAGCCAGCTGCAATAAATGTTTAGTGGTTAGTGAGCATAACAAAGTTTACTTCAACTGCTTACCTTTATCTTAAAAAGTATGTGCCGTGGTGATAAATACAAATTAGGTTTGCTCTTCCTCGCTGGAAACTGTAGCTGCAATTGCAGTTTCCAATGATTACAAATGTTTTGTCAGAGAAATATAGAAGACGTGTTACATTTTAAATTTAAGTCATATATATTAAAAGGAGATACCACAGGAAAATTTGCATTGAGAACACTGATAACAGGAGTATGTAAACAGCTGATTTTTATCTGTAGTCTGGTTGAGAAACAGTACTTTGAAAATCCTTGCAGACAAAGAAGCTGTTAGCTAAACCTGTAACAAAATATTAAATAGTTGTTACAGAGCCAGCTGCTTTTCAGAGAACTGAGCTAAATTTGGCAACCATTGAGTTGTGAAATACTCCTGGGGAGACCGAAGTGGAGCTGCAGTTTCCTCACAGAGCCCCCATCCCTATGACTATCCCACTCAGCTCCTCCAGACTAGCCAGCAGCAATTAGGCTAGTCTGGTGGAACTGCACCTCTGCTGAGCTCATTAAACAAGGTACTTCTCAGTGCGATGCTGGTAAAAACGCTGTTAAAGGGTTAATAGAGGAATGATGTGATGACTTCCTGAAGACAGAGTTTCAGAAAGAGCAGAACAGACTGAGGCTCAGTTTCAAGGCGTTAAATTACAAAGTCAAAGTTTTTAAGTCATATTTGATATAAAGCATTTTATATCAAAATAGTAAAATAGTTAAAATAGTAGGTAAAATAGTTACTTGATTGAACTATAATACATAATACGTGTAATTTGAACTTGTTTCTTTTTCTAAAAATGTTGTTTTATGTGTTGAAGAAAGTTGGCTCTAATTTAACAAAATGTTTACGAGTTTTTTTGTTATATATTGTCATAACACACATTGTTCGGGTTTATTATGAAGCAGGAAATTACATAAACATTATTTTTGCAAAAGTGACTAATTGCCTGAGGTGGGTAGAGAAAAATTATACCCAGGTTAAAATAGAACTACTTTAAATGTCTTTGCTCAAGTATAAGTACAAAGTAGCTATGCAAATAATTACTAAAGTAAGAGTAAAAATTTATATTTGGTCAAAATTACACGTTTTCAGATTATAGTATGTGGTTTAATATTTTAAAATTATTTAATCAGACATAATATGCAAATTCTAAAGATTAAAAAAATGAATAAATACAAATGCATACCATAACTGCAAATAAACAAAAACAAATTTGAGTAGAAGAAACCTTTTTCCAAATATGTTTCGTCAAAGTAAAATTAATGGAAACAATAGTTACAGTAGATAATGTACAGCAGGTTAAGATACCCCCAGTGATAATATACATGGTTTTGAACAACAAGCTCAGCAGGCAGAAAATAACATTAAATTGATGAATATTGAACAATAAGCCACACTTTAACATAAACTTTAGGTGTCTCATGAAAGTCTGGTTAAAGGAAGCTTGTCCTTCATTCAGTAAAGTTAATCACTGCAGGAGTAAGAATAGTGATACTTTATAATAATATTACTCAAGTAAAAGCTAAGTTAGGAGTAACGTAGGGGTCGTTAGGAGTAGAACTCCTAGAAGTATAGTTTGTTTTTTTTCCACAAGTTACTGAAGTAAATGTAACTTTACTTGACTAAAGTAAAGTTATATTTGCCGAGTAAAGTTTTTCAGTGCTTGCTGAGTTTACAGTAAGGCATAAACTAGTTTCTACCCATCTCTGCCTGTAGCTGACGTCAGTATGTACCAGGAAGGTTTAGCTGTTTTTCTCAAACATGCAAAAGAATGTAGCTTCCGCAACTATTACGATTAATTAATGATCACTCTTGGCAGGAAGGCTATAAACAAAAAATTTAATTTTCCTAGAAAACTCTGAACCAGCTAAAATAGAGTTAGCAGGTAAAAAACGACAACATTCTGAGATTGGTAATTAAACTAATTTGTGCATTTTCAGGTTTGCATCAGTGCATAAAGCTCTGTTTATAGCTACAGGTGCAACAGTGTTTAGACCTGTAGTTGTGGTCATCCAGGGCAGATGTTAGTGCTAGGTAACATCTGTCCTGATCACTCACTACTTTCCACCATGTGTTAACGTCAAGTGGCCCCATCTGCAAAGCCCTAATGGATCTGCTGCCCCTTCATCTAAACATGCACACATCCTAACCCTACCCAAAACTCAATTCACACCAGAAAATGTCCCCACAAGGAGCAGTGGTCCCCACCACCCCACATTGTAGACAGAAATAGGTCCCCACAAGGATATTAGAACCTGGTCCATGCACACATGTACACACTATCATTGGTGGAGAACAGCTTCCTCAGATTGTTCAGTATCGTAATACAGGAACTCTCTTTGATTGATATCCTCTGCAGCTCGTACCACATCTAAATGAAGTCTGTTTTTGCCATGTTTTTCTGTCTCTTTGTCTCTGTGCGTGTTTGCTGCAAAGATGACTAGCATGTTTGTGGCTGTACTGCTCTTCACTATCACCACATAGATTGTTTCTTTCCTTATTAAAAGAGTATCAACTTTCACTGTTAGCCCATAAATAAATTTCACACACACTTTCCTGCCAGGAAGCCTAACCGCTGTCTCTCCAGGCCTGTTTTTCAAGTCTTCCTTGGCATCTGTCAAAGGTGCAAAGACCAGTCCAGGTCTGGATGTCAGCGTCAGTGTATCCCCTCAGTGGCAGACACTGCAGGGGATTTCCAATGAAAGAACCACCTATAAATACAGTTCCACCCTCCCTCCCCCATCCACCTTAAAAAACACCACTTCTTTATTGCTCTATGAACGCACTTCCACACAGCTCTGCTGGGGCCTTCCTGTTTTCTGAGATGTCTGCAGCGTGCCGGAACGGAAATTAACTCCCCTGTTTTCTGTTTGGTCTCATTGTTCAGTCTGACCACTGAGGCGCACAGTGACAGCTGCCTGTGCAGGAGAACGAGCAGATAGATCTTTGTTGGGGGGCCGAAACGTACATCAGGAACTGATTCGCATTCACCGCAAACAATCAACAGTTGTAGGGGGAAGTTTGTTTCACTGGTATGGGGATTTGGCATCTCTAACAGTGCTTTTAGCTGTCTTTGTATTCGCTGGCAGCTTTGTGGGCCATTCAACTGATTCTACCCACAATTCTGGTAACAAGAACTGTAAGATGAGAGTTTGTTAACACGTCATCCAGGTTGCTGCATGCAGAGCACCAGTCCAATGAAAGATTGAGCTTTCCACAATTTGGAGTGAGTTGGTGCAAATATCCAGCTGGGTGAAAAGTTTGGCTTTCTGTGTTGGCTGTAGCCACATTTTTCACTGTTTCTGTTACATTTGTACAATCTCTCTTTCCTTCTGTTTTGCTGCTAAAATACAGAGAACTTTGTGTTGATGCAGCAAGCTATGTCTCTGCCATGCAAATATCTCCACATATTCTGGTTTTTTGAGGCAGGGTTAATGCATTTCCTGCTCTGTGTATGAGTAAAGAGATTAGTTTAGGATTAGGGAAATACTTTGTGCAAGAATTACACACAGAATCACTTGGATTTAAAAACAAAAGTTCCATTCAAAGCAGTCAACGTTAGTGGTCGCTTACATCTACTTTGACTCTTGAAATCTATTTTTAAATCTTTCTTCACTAAAGCGCAGTCTCTGTCTCAAATTCAGCATTTTTTTGGCCTCCATCTAAATATAGAGCGTCATCTGCCCACTCATTTAGAGAGAAAGGAAGTGCCGTGCGTGCCAGTTTCTGCACTGGGTTAGAACTTTGTTTTATTTTTATTTTTTAAATAAACACACAGAGCATGTTCATGGAATCAATAATGCATTCACATTCTCCACCTGATTTATTGAATTTGATGTGCAAGTAGTAAATAGAGAAAAAGAAAAAAAAAACATTTAGTTACGAGATGCTTTGAGAAAAAGTGAGACCCAACACTTTTGGCTCTCACAGCGAACAGAGTTTCAAGACAACGTAAATCAACTTGTGGCACCCGGAAACCTGTGGTCAGATAGGTTGCATTCACGTCCTAAAAGAGAACGATGCTAACCATGTGTCAGTCTGCAGTTTTTCTTACATAATGCAAAGGCAAAGTCTTTCTTTTGTTCTCAAATGAACAATAAGTTAACTATTTGAAGGAGAACAATGAAATAAAGACAGCATACCAGTTTGCGAAGGTTTGGAAACATGAAACATATACAGGCAAGTGTACTTTACAATACACTTGCCCACAAAAGCAGCCACTCCTACACTCTTGCTCATGGTACTCTGATAGTTCTCATCTCCTTCTAATGAACTCACTTGTCTTGTTAAAAGAGGAAATAAAGTCACTAGTGCGCGGACTCTGCCATTCATTCTCACTACGCCTCTGTTTGGCTTACATGTTGCTTTCAGTCCAGGATGTGTATTGTGTGAACGAATGGATTGTGTACAGTCCAGATGGATCAGGGTAAGTTGGAGCTTATTATCACTGTCATCAACTGATTGAATCAGATCTTGGTTGCTTTGGTGCTTCATGTGTTGCTGCTGTTCAGAAACTAAATGTAATCATTTGCATTTGCAGCCTCTTGCTAGTCTTGGTGTTTTTATCAGTTTTTGAAGTCAACGTGCTTCATTTTTCATTTTTTATTTAAATAACATTTATACTACATTTTAATTTGGAACTACACTGTAAATCTTTATGCTGTAGACTTGTATCGTATGTTATTACTATTATTGTTATTATTATTATTATTGTTAATCTTATTTGTTTTATATATTGTTTTTATTTTTTTAAGAACTTTTTGTGTGAACCTTTATATCTCTTGTTACTGTTGGACCTGAGTTTCCCCTTTGTGGACTATAAAGGCTGTTTTTATTCTTAATTATATTATGTTTGAATGTTTGGATACATTTAAATGCATTTAGAGCTCATTTTCATGTGTAAAACTTGTGGAATAAGGAATTTTATTTTGGAACGTTGTAGTAAATAGTAGATTTAATTCAGTGTGCCCTATATATTATAGTTATCTTTGGATTTAAATGTATTACGGAAGACTACACCACAAAATATGTCTTTGCTGCAATTATATTTAAGAACAAACATGCAAGTCCTGTGATTAGTACTATCCTGATAGGTAGATCTTTATTGCAACACAGAGCATGTGAAGTTGTGTTGTAGGTGTTTGAGTTGTGACTCACGGACATGTGTGGGTCTCGGGACTAACAAAGTAGTAAAAGTTTTTATTTTTAGGAGTAAATTTTAGCACCTTTGTGGAGGAAGAGTAGCCTCTATCCTGTTGTGTTTGTGAAGGCGTTTGTGTGGGTCGACTTTACCTTTTGTCCTTATTTAGTTATGAAACACTTTGGAGTGCGTAGAGACATAAAATGGCTTTTAGAACTCTGGAAGGTTTTGTGAAATTGAGATTTTTTTTTTTTAAAGAACCTATGTAATTTCAGTGAAACACCTATTAGACTAAGGAGCAAACAACAGTTTTATAACATTGAGTTACGAGTTACCAATGTTAGTGAGCAAGTTATAAACGTTTTGGAAAAAGTGGTATTTAGTGAAAGTATCTTGACATCAAATCAATTGCAACTAAGGTTGTTTTAAAAAGTCAATTTTTTTCACAATCATTACTAGAACAATTATTTATTTACGGATACTCATTTACGTCAAGATCAATAAAAACGGACCTGTTCACATTTGCGCAAATTGTTGCAGCTGAGAAGTAGAAACCTGTAGTAACTTGATGTCAGTAATAACTAAAGAAAATATTGTGCAGAGTTACCAGAAAGACAAAAAATTTACAGGCCGCTGCTGAATACATCTACATGGATCAGATCAGATGTTAAAGCTTTTGTTGTCTTTTAGAGTCATATAATATTTCAGATCACAATTATCATTACATTACCACTTGTGTGCAGTTCTTTGATAATTGGTTGGCTATACTATTTCAAGTACGATTAATTAATAATTGACCTTCCAGTAATATGAAGATGAGGACAGTTAATTGGCCTCCGATTCCCCTCAAAAACTACACTTTTTCTGAGATACGAGTAGTCGAGGGGCAGACTGGTTGGTAGGTTGTGATGATAGGGGGAAAAAAGGAGAAAATCATGAGTTGAGAACAACGTATTAGCAGTAAGCATGTATATTTAGAACCAGTGTACAGTTTGAAAATCAGATTGTTTCCAAGTTTCACCCACTTGACCCAATCTGTCACTTTCAAATGAAATCCTTGAACCACTAAAGCTGTAGGCTCTACATAAGTGAAAGTTGTAGGAGCAGCAGTGTTACTCTCAACAGTGAAGCAAGTTTAATATTGCTATGGAGTAAGTCGGCGCATTGGAATAAACCTACAAACAACAAATCAAATGTCTTCTATAGAATCATTTTAAGCTCAGATCAGACAAGCAAAGATTGAGCTGTTTAGCCACCATGAATTGAAAGATTCAACGTGAGATTTTTACCCAATAACACGATACACCACTATCAAGCACTTTGGTGGTGGTAGCGTTATGTCAACCGTCTTGTTCCCTGTCAGTGGTACTGGTGCATTGTACATAAATAATGGAACAAAGAAGGAGGAAGGCTACCTCCTATTTCAGGATGACACAGATTCTAGACACATCAAAACTATTTTATGAATGAATTAGCATTAATCTTCTGGAATAGACTTTCCAATGGAAACATAAAAAAATTAAAAAAATTAATGATTAAAGCCCTGACAGATAAAAGTCAACCAATTCATAGTCAACAGTGACAAAAGTCCATCAGTTCATATGAAAGTATGAGTTTTGATAAAAAAATATGTTGAAACAACCAACCAAAATGTTACCAGAAGCTTGTTGTTAAAAAACATAAAAAGGTTCAGATTCAACTATTTGTTTAACCAAATACAACCAAATGATATTTAATTGTCTGTTTGTATTTTTGACTAAACATTTAATCATAATTTTAACACTTTGTTAATTAGAGAATAACCATAGTGAAATGTTTGGTTTGAAAAGTCATTGCTGTTGCAAATGGTGTCATATCACACTTCTAAAAGAATGGTTTTGAAGCGTGAATGTAAGACCAAAATAGTAAGAGATTTATGTCCATGCTGTGTGTGTCTAAACTCCTACCCAAAACTATAACTAACCACTCAAGGAAGAAGCAAAAACCTCATATGTACGTCATGTAGAGGCAGATGCATGGAAATACTGAGAATCTTATTAGCCCAAATAATTACCACAGAATTGAGCTTTTAATAGCTGCACTCATCACTTCTATGTAGTTGTACACTTTTAAGTGAGCAACCAAAGGGAAAGACCAGATCACCAATCCAAATAAGGCTTTTTCGAGGAGGACTTGTGTTTTCACAGATATGACAGAACAGAGGTAACACTTAACATTTGTTTTTGCAGCTGATTGGACTAACATGTACATGAGTCCTGACCAACATGGCCCATTGGGATAGTTTGAGTAGCATGGACGCTTTACCTGGAGCAGGTAAAGCAGAATTTTTCTTTCCTTTTCAGACACTATATGCATAAATATTTATGTGAATGTTTTTTGATCAACTAAAATTTGTTATTACAAGAATAAAGTTAGCTTTTGTCCTAATGTTTAATCTTGGTTGCCAGGCGACTGCTCCCCTACAGTTCCTGAGTCAGAACTGTACCGAAGCCTCCAGGCTGTGCTGCCCCGTTGTACCGATCAGCAGCAGGGCCCAGACTGGTGTAACAAAGGTGGGCTTTATTCCAGTAAAATGAAAATAACCAGCAAATTCATGTTGTACCTACTTATTAGTCTTTATAAGTTTGAACGTAGATCTTGTCTTTATTTTTTTTCATTGGTTTTCGGCATATGGCCATGTCAGGATACCATCTGCTGAGGACTTTGGTTTCTGTCTTGTTTTCTTCCATAAATGATTCCGGCTCATAAACTTTTCCTCTGTGAACAGACATTTAGTGCAGACAATATGACTCTTCCTGTAAAATATAGCCTTGTCTGTGGTGTGAAAGCTGTTGTGTTGTTAGTCATCAGGCTAACTTAGATCAGTGCTATAATAGATAGAAGTGAGATACAGTCACAATGTTTTTTAGTCCTTGCATTTTGTGTCTGTGTGCAGGAATGCTGAGATGGACACTTCATAAGAAGGTTCAAAACAACCCTGCTAACAGCTTATCTCTGCTGTGGGTGCTGATAAAGGAGCTGGAAAAGGTACTGTTCTCCAATTCCTGTTTAAACTGAAATACTTCACCCTGGGTTAGTATTTGTTTCTAAAATTTATTGAGCTTGCATTTAGTCACCCTTTGGTCAACAAAGACAGATTTATTTTAGTCACACGTCATCTGTGCATGTTTCTCTTCAGGCGGAAAGATGGGACTCTCGCAAATCCATCATTCCTCTGCTCCACACATTGATGCACGCCATCATTCAGGTACAGTTACTCTGTGAAAAGCTCCAACAGACTTGCTTGTTCCTACTTTTTCACAATATTGTTGAACACTTCTTTGTTGCCTGGATGCTTTTGATGTTTGGAGTTTTTTTTTGCACTGAGCCAAAGGAATGTCTTTAATTCCTGGAACTAACACCAACAAGGAAATTGGGACATAAAAATCTTGGCATTTAGCCCATAGAAAGTTCATTTCCTCATATTTCATTACTGGCATTGTGATACTTATCATTTACCATCCTTAAAAATTGCTTTTTGTATTCCAATTCTACTCATTAACCCACGATTTTTATTTATGATTTATCATTTTAGACAGCCTACATCCCAGATGAGCTGTTCAAACGTGTGTATGACTTCTGTAAGCGGCTACTGACCTATCCTCAGCCTTATTGCACCGTGGGCCTCAGCTACACAAGACAAATAAAAACGGAACGCTTCATTCCAGGTAGTGAGCCTCTTCTTGTGCAAATATCACTAATAGTTCAGCTCATAAATCAAATTCTGCTCAGAACACCTTCCATATTTTAGTCGAAATACATCTGAAATAAAGGCCAAACTCCTATAATGTCAAATGATGGAAAAACATCTGTTGGAAAGCAGAATGGCGATGGCAGTATTCAAAACTTTTCCCTTATTTAATTTCATTAATTGTACTAACTGAAGGTGTTACTTCATTATTCAAAATGAGTAATGAATAGTGACCCACAAAATGCTTTGAGTGATCAGTTTTTGTTTATGTTAGGAGCATAGACAACATCACACTATGAGAATCAGAGAGCAGTAACTGTAAAACAGGGGTTCACTATTTTAAAAATAAGCCACAATGATTACAGAGGTGACATTTCAATTGTCTTTAGTGGCTTTTATTAGCATTTAGCACATTACTGCAATAAAGATTAGTAACCATAAGCATCATTCTCTGCATGCTTTCTCTAAAAAATATGGATCCACTTGTAAAATTTCCAAATGACTGCAAACATTTTCAATTCCAGTATGACCAATGACAGACAAAATCTGATAGCTTAAAGTGACAGAACTGTTATGTACTGTTGTTTTTTTTCCTCACACTCTTCTGCAGCTTCAATAAATTGCAGACAAGTTGAAACATGTTGTAGAAAATGATTTTTTTTAATTCTTTCATCTCTGTGCTTCCTCTGCCTGTCAGTCACACTGAAGACAGATAACTTTTAGTTTTCCTTACTCACAAGTATTACATTTACCTTATGAAATAAGACAACTTAAGTTACTAGGAGACATTATTGAATAGACGCACCTTTCCATGATTTGTTTGTAAAACTGATTAAATGAAAAAGGAGTTAAGGCTGGAAGCACACACACACCTAATTATAGTGACTTCTTTACAAGTGAAACAACCTCTGTGATAAATATTGTTCATCAAAGCAGATGAACATGAATTAGAGTTGCTTCAGCCCTGGAGTTGTTCTTTAATGTGACATGCTGAGAGGGTTGATGATGTCATTAAATGCTAGTTTGATCAACAGGCCTGATGTACCAGAGGATGATCACAGCAGAGCAGAAGCTAAAAAATGAGCACTATCCTTTTCAAGAGAGGTGAGTTATCATTTAGTAATAATTGACTCAACAAAACCCGCACTATGGTTTCAATGAAACCAGTATTCTGTTAGCTTACTAACTTTATGATTCTGTTTTAAATTATCTGCAGGGTTTTTGTGTTAGCCGATCCAGAGGTCTTCTCTGGTTCCTTGATACCCACCATAGCGGAGGACTTTGAAGTGTCTGCCTCGGGTTCGACTGGATTCCAGAATCCGCTAGAACACATGCGCAGCGTGGTTCAGCACACCATACAGGCGGCTTTAGGACCACAGCAATGCCACGGTCCAAAACTGGCTCAGGCACTAAGGGTCAGTAACTTTACATTTGTTTAAATGTTGTCCGTTTTTGCCTTTTATTCACAATTTTCCAGTTCCTTTTTCTCTCTGCTGTTATCTTGTGTGTTTTGTGTACTCATTCCTGTTCTGTTTAAGTGACTTTGCAGCTTTGCTTTCTGACTTTCCAGCTTATGAAATATTTTGTTTGACCATCTGCTGTGATGCAGAAAGTTGAGTCACTTTAATAGCTGGAAAATAAAGTGAACGCAGAAACAGTATTTTCATTTTTAAAAAAGTAACCAAGAGAAAACCCTTAAAGTTCAAAATGAATAGGTAGCATTCTACTATTAACATTATCTACAATTTTATGTTCTGTAAATCAATAAAGATACTGTTTGTTGCCTCTGGGAGATCATGCGGGTTAAAACCACTCGTTATGCAGGGCTCACTATAAAGATCAAGTTTGCTTCTTATAAGTGGAAATGCTACCTGAAATGACTGAGGTTAATGCTTGCTCCAACAGGTCAGATTATATATTCTGGTGACCACATTAGTTTTTGCTGCCACAGCTAAACATCTTCACTGAGGGTGTGTGGTGTGAGAGCTACATCTCCTAACACGATGCCTCAGCAAGACACATTCAGTAGCAGACAAATGAACATTTTGACTAATCAATGTTTTACTATGAATCCGTCCTATGCATGCTTAGTTTCCCTTTTCCACCTCTCTGTTTAATCAAGGCCGATTGTTTTTGTTGTGGAACAGGACATGGGCCAAGAAGTGGAGCCATACTTTCAGGAAGTATTGGCAACTCTGGAGCAGTGCGTGGAGGATGGCTACAGAGGAGAAGGGGGAATACTGAACAGCCGTCTTCAGCAGCTGTACAGCGAAATTGTCTCTGATTCTGATGCAGGTATGAGCTCCCTGGCACAAAGCTGTGTAGAAGCAAGGTGCAGCTTTTCTGTCAACACTGCACTGTGGACTCTCAGTCATCTCACCTCACTGGTTTTGTAAACATCCGCGAATGCCAAAAACACTTTACAGCTAACAGGAATAAAGACAGAAATTAGAAGCTTACAGAAGGCGGTGGTTATACCTGTAATCTAAAATTCTAACAGACTTGACGGTAATCAATACTTTATACTAAATCCCTGATATCCTGGTATGGTTCTGCTGTAAATGAGAAACCATTGTGATAACCTGTGTTAAACTGCTTTGAAATACTTGACACGCTTAGCTGTATGATATTATTGTATGCTTATTTTTGCATTTCCTTTATTAGTAGGAATTAAAAATTAGACCATCTAAATGGAGAAACGTTTTTTCATTTCATTTTCATTTAACCTTTATTTATCCAAGATACAAACTCAGTGTTCTGGTCTATACATCAGCAGAACAAGATAAAAACAAGAGACAATTTCAGCAATTACATGACATCTAGGCACAACATTTGAGTCTAGTAAAATAAATCACAGAAATCCCCTACAACCAAAGGTTTCTGTCTCCTTGTTCTTCAAGAGCCATTGAAAACTGTTCAGTGAAAACAATTCTCAAACTCTAGATCTTTCTGCAGTTAGTTCCAGTAATGTGTAGCAGGCAGAATATTTAAAAACTTTCTTTCTAAGTTCTGTGTGGGCCTTTGGTACACACAGAGAAATAACATCCTAGGAATGCAGACTGTAACCTCTTGAACTTTGCCTTTGGATATGAAGGAAAGAAAGAAGCAAACTGTAGTTTTAATTTTTCCATTACTTTGACATGGGATCTTCATTTTTGTTTTTAGGTAGCAAGCCTTGGTGGTCTAACTCCTCTCTGCTGGGTGTAACATTACCTGATTTAGAAGTCTGAGTTATTTGATGATCTTCAAATACTTTCTAAGCTGTGTACTGTCTGCAACCAGGCTCTGCAGTCTATACAAATAAATTCATATACTTTACTGATTTTTTTGTTTTCATTTACCCATTAGTAGCGACTTACATCATCACTCTCATTCAGGACAACATGGGCCATGTTTAGCACATACCTAAACTCTACAACCTTTACTTTTCAGTGGTAGTAATGGTATCACTGTTAGTCAATGTGCCCTAAGGTAATCAAGTTCATTTTGTGGACATTAGACATGTTTTTGTGTCGAAAGGCCTGACACACAGGCTGCTACAGAGATCAAACACATCACAATTTCCTCCATGTCCAAATCTGTTCAGTCAGCTGTGTGTATTATTAGCATTTCCGGATATCTATTTCCACTCTTCCCTCCCGCTTTTATCAAGTCAGCGACACATCCAGTGAACCTCCACTGAGATCTTTCCGGTAGGAAGACAGAAGGATAAATAACAGGGGAAATTGTGGATGTTGTGTACTGCTTTGTTTTAGTTGTTATTGCTGCATCTTCCTCTGTGTGCTGCAGAGCCTGTGTGTGGAGGACCAATGTGTGACTGCCCGATTCCCAACCCTGAGATGAGCTTCTACCTGTGGACCGAAGATCTAGATATCTGTGAGTAACTCAGGCAATGTGGGGGAAAGTAGTGAAAAAACTTAATCTTATCTCACAAATCCATTTATCTTACAAATGTGACAGTATTTAAAGGAAATAAGTTAACAGCAAAATATTTATTTCCAAGATGCATTGTTCCTACAAAGAAACCAACAACTGGTTTGCTAAAATTATGTAAATCTTTTAAATGTTTTCTAACAGTATAGCATCAGTTCATTACTGTGAATTCTGAAATCACTGCAATATGAAGTCATTTGATAGTGTTATTCTTAAACAGTGGGGATTTATTGATCTTTTCAACAGAGTTGACCTAAATCTGTAACAAAGTTATGTTTTATAGTGTTGTTTATATTCTCTGAATTTCAGGGAGTAATTATCACCTGACTGAAGGACTGTGTATGATGAAAGGTGTTAATATGCAAAGTTTCTGGTCCTAATGACACATAATTTGATAAAACAGCTTGAATGCAAGACTCATATCTCAGCAAGTTAACAGAGAAAACTGTTTGGACAGTATCTACCATGATGCTTTTGTTTTGCTTTAAAAGGGCGGGAGCTGGCCAAGTGGTTCCGATCCAGCAGCGTGTCAGAACACTTCTCCTCCTTCAGCCAGGAACAGGAGGACTTTGAGCTCGGCGAATCACCATTCACTCCAGGGGACATGCCTCGCTTCTCTATTATGTCCAATGACAGTGGCATTGAAAAGGACTTGCCCCCCAGTTCGGATTTCTCTCCATCAACTTCACTGGACAACCCTTGTATTGTTTCAGCGTGGGAACAGTGCAAAAGGTAAATTATACATTTTTTTTTTTACACAATCAAATTGCAGAGATCATTTTTTCAGAATTCTTAAACCAAAAGTTATTGATCCTCACACACAAAAAGAAAACGTACACAATTATATACCAAACATAATTTTTGATTTTTTAAAAAAAAAATTTCTCCCCTCCTGGGGGTCTTTTGTGGGCTCTAGTGTCCCTTAAATGAAAGAATGTTGTAAACAGAAGAGTTCATGGCGGGGTCAGCTATTGTAGCGTCCGTCTTCTGTGGTTGTAGAACAAGCGCAAAGTACTTGCTTTCCATCTTCAAGCTTGACAAAGGAAGGTATGCTTCATCTGGTTTTCACCAACATGGCATGGTTCGGTATGACTAAACATCTCCACTTTGGTCTTGTCTTGGTCTAGGGGGTGTTTTTCCGCCTGTCAACTTTCAAGCCGCGCTGAGATGTTATTTTTAGCAAAAAGATGGTTTCCTCTTCTCGCCAGATGTTAGAGCAGGCCATTAAACATTTAACTTTCCATATGCAGTTTGTCAATGTTGTGATGTAAGCCCATCCCTATCAGAATCTGGATTGTGCCTTAGACCTCCTCTTTTCTCTCTTTTCTCTCAGTGAGCAAGAGTCGAGTAGGCTGTCACGGAGACGAGGCATCAAACTGAAACCGACGGCTAAGGACGGTATGGTGCTCATGCAAGACACACTGGAGGACAACCCAAGTGCATCAGGTGGAGGAGGCCCAGGGACGGGAGGAAGGAGACCAGCCACTCTGCAGAGGCGAGCGGGGACGAGCATGATGGAGAACCACTTCCCCAAGCAGCAGCGACACTTTATCGCAAAGATTGTAGTTATGGGAGATGACAGAATAGTGGGTCGCCTGGCTAAGGCTTATTACGTCTATAGGTAAGTGTGTCATATAAAACATTTTTTAACAAATGAGTTAACAATTGTGGGACTGTTGTTTACTGTCCCATTGAATGTGCAATCATATTCATACTAATGTTAGTGATAATGCCTAATTATCATTTATTTTACAGTGGTGTGAAAAATGATAGTCCCAATTTCCTGATCTCCTTTTATTTGCATATTTGTCACACTTTAGTGTTTCAGAACAACAAGCCAATCTAAATATTAGTTAAAGAAAACATACGTAAACACAAAATGCAGTTTTTAAACAATATATATATTCTTTATTATTGAAACATTAAGATTACAAAAGTTTAATATCACCTCAAGGTCACAGTTCCAGACTGTAATCAATTTCAAAATCCATTCACTTTAACATTTCCATTTAAAACAACAAAAATCAAAACAACAACAATTTAAAAAAACAGAACAGGAACAAAGAGATACTATTGTGAAGAAACATTACTTGTACATAACCAAAAGGAAATTAGATATCCAATAGAAACTTCCTGCAAAATGAACCAACTCTTAACTACAGTTTCCTTTTAATCAAGCCAGTATTCTTGCATGTTGTGTTAGAATAACGCAGGATACCCGTACTGACCACTGGATTGTAAACTTGCTCATCTGTAAAAAGGATTGGGAATGTTAATCTTTCTATCTGATAGATTTAATTTCTTTCCATTCTTCCAGAGTGAGGGATTCAGGACAAAATGCAGTTTCTAAACAAATTTGTTTATAATTGAGGGAGGAAAAAATCCAAACCTATATGGTCCTGTGCAAAATAAAATTATTGCCCCCAAAGCCTACTAACCAGTTGAGCCACCCTTAGCAGCAACAACGGAAATGAAGCATTTGCAACAACCTGCATTTAATCTTTAACAGCTGTGGGGGAATTTTGGCCCACTCAACTTTGCAGTCTTGTTGTAATTCAGCCACATTGAAGGGCTTTTGAACACAAACAACTTTTATAAGGTCATGCACCGCATCTCAGTAGGATCTAGGCCAGGACTTTGACCAGGCCAGTCCAAAGTCTTCATTTTGTCTTCAGTATTCAGACACTCATATGTGAAACTGCTGGTGGATTTTGGATAATTTTCCTGCCATATGGCCGGACATACTCCTTCACGATTCTTTTGGTTGACAGCAGAATTTATTATTCTTCCAGGTCCTGAAGCAGCAAAACAGAACCATACCATCACACTACCACCAACATATTTGTATGTTTTTTTCTGGAATGCATTGCTACTTTGTTGTTAGATGTGAAGCGTCACCACAGCTCCAGGTTGTCACCATTTGTGATAATGGCTCTCACTGTTGGTTCGCTGGAGTCCCAAATGTTTAGAAATGGCTTTGCAGCACTTTCCAGACTGATAGATCTCAATTATTTTCTTTCTCCTTTGTCCCTGAACTTCTTTAGATTGCTGCATGATGTCTAGCTTTTGAGAATCTTTTAGTGTACTTCACTTTGTCATCCAGGTCCTATTTGAGTGACGTCTTGATTGAGAACTGGTGCATCAGTAATCACGCCTAGATGTGGCTAGAGACAATGATACGCCACACAATGTTTTAACATGGAGAGGTCAATCACCTTTTCAAACAGGGGCATGTAACTAACTAATTGACTAATAACTAAATTGGTTTGGTGTTCTGAAACAGCTAAGTGTGACAAACATGCAAAAAAAAATGAAAATCAGGAAGGAGGGAAACCATTTTTGACTCCACTGTATTAAACTGTGATGGGGTGGTTTTTGTTCATGCATTAAAACTATGTTAAACATCTGCCTGATGAAACATATTACCATATCAATATAAGGTATGACAGAAGACGAACTTCATAGCTGAAAAGCTTCAAAAAGGGCAGCAAGCGTTATGTGTGTTTTAAGTTTCTGCCTGCTTTAGCAGTTGATACATTAGCTAACTCTAGATTAAGAAACAAATGTGGTTTTCTTTTTTTTTTTTCTTTTTTTGTTTTTCTTTCTTTTTTCTTTTTTTCTCCGAAGAGTTTTTGCGGCGCTAGTGGCTCGTATTTTTTGTACAGTGGGCAGACAGGAAGGAGGGTGAGGAGAGGGGGGAAGACATGCGGTAAAGGTCGTCGGGACCGGGAGTCGAACCCGCGACGTCCGCGTCGAGTACTAAGGCCTCCAAACGTGGAGCGTGCGCCATCACAGCACGCCCCACAAATGTGGTTTTCTAAAGACACATGACATCAGACACATGATGTCATCTTTTGACCCTATATGGACGGCAGTAAATCTTAAGATGAGCTTTCTGCTCCTGACTTGAGAAATAAACAGAAGTTCTTTGACTGCAAATGTAACTTCCTGAAACACAACACGTGCTTCACCACAGTTGTCAGAACTGAGCGAGCCTGACACTTCTGGTGAATCTATTCTGTGGCCTTTACAGAAAGCGAGAAGCACGGCGGCTTTTTCTTACAATGAAAGTCAGTCTCCAGTTCTACTACATTCCTGTTTGCCCTGCTCAGCTGCCAGTCTCTCCGGTTACGGTAAGACAACCTCCCTGGGTGAAATCCAGCCCACTTACAGAAGAGTAAATAAACATGTGGGAATTGTGAAACATGGGGAAAATCCTAATTGTGGGTAATTGTAAAACAGACCTATTATGTAGTTGTTGAAATTACTTGGACATAATTTTCTTAAAAAAAAACCTTCATTACATGTCTCACTCTAATTTATGGAGATTTATGTTTCAGACTAGGTTCACAGTTTTTATTGTCGCAATGTTTTTTTTTAAATGCTGAGCTCTACGTTTGATCCACTGAGTCTAGTCTTTTGTTCTATAAATAATGGTTACCATATATGAAATGCTAAATAAATGCAATTGAAATTAACCACTTTCAGTGATGCTGTAAAACAGCTTGCTATGACATACTTTGAGTGTTCATTGTTAGCAAACATGTGGAAATAAAAGAAAAATCTTACATTGCTCTACACTATTTTGTCATTTTGCAGAAAAAAACCCCAAAAGGTTATGTTAGGTTGTGGCCTACTCTCTCCTACTATCTCTGTTGTTTTGTAGCTCTGCTTTCCTACAACCTTTTTTGTTGCTTAACAGTGAGACCTTCCTCTTTTTTATGTGGAACATTTCAAACTTAAAGCTCTTCCGATGATTTTTAATGATTCTTCTATGCTGTTTGAGGGATTTTTTGTTTCATGTTCCTTATTTGTAGGTAAACCTCAGTCAGTCCACGGGGGATTCCTGCACTCTTGGTTCCTACTTGAGCAACGTGGATCCATGGTACAACAGCAACATCAACAGTTTGGGATGCATGATTCATAAACTGGCTAAATTGGTATGACATCTTAAAATGTATCTTTAGAAACTAGACTAATGGAGTATTCATTTACAAACGTCACTTTTTAGTAAGCACATATGTGCTTACTTGGTGCTGCCAGATTCTTTATGGGGCTCACTTTACATATATATCTTATCCAAATATCACTGTGTTACCCTATGTTTAGTCTGTCAGCATTGCAGCTGCTCTCTTCTTGAGCTCAAACACAGGAAGTTGCTTTGCAACAATTCTGCGAGGAAAATAAATGTGCTGAATTTACCAAAACCACAAGTAAAGAAACTGTAAGCACTGTTGAAACTGTCCCAACTGTATTCTTATACAGGAAACAGAAAGATCATCGCATGGGGAAAAAAAATGCAAATGAGAATTTGTGAGACAATTTGTGAATTAGTGTGTCAGAAGGCCCAGAAATCCTCTGGATGATAATCCAAACATGCTCTTGTCTAGATTTCTTGTCATTTTTAAGCAAAGCTTCTTGTACATTTTCCAAATATCCTTCTCAATAAAAGCCAGGATCAAATTAAAACAGAGAGGAGCATCCGTGGTCTTTTGAGACATTTAGAAGTGATTTGATTGACATATTTGTTTTAGTTTCATTTATAAAAATGATCTGACTCTTTCTTTTGTGTCGCTCATAGTGTTTTCATGGCACATTGGTATCATGAGTGTGACCAGGCCCAACATTGTGCCGTCAGGTGGATTCATCTTTCATGATTTGTTTTTTTCAGCAAGAAATGAATCCTGAGAGACCCACAGACCCATTCATCTCTGATGTCATTGCTTACTACATCCGCAGCGGCCAGCAGCCTGTCTACTTCACCATCTATTTTGTAAAGGTAAAGACGTTTAGCTTTTTTTATGTTGTTTTTCTAAAATGTAGATTTATTTTTAAGAAAAGAAAAGCATCTTCTGTAAATATTTTATAGTTCTAATAAAGTTTCCTTTTCTATTAGATTACATTCAACAGCATGACGAAGGATCCAGTGGAAGATGTGTTCCTTACTAACCTGGAAATAGAGTTCCCAGAATTCAGACATATTGCAGCTTCAATGAAAGGTGACCTGACAACACATGAGTGTTTTCTATTGCTTTTCCTCAGATATTTTACACAGTGTACCTGCAGGTTCAATCCATTGTGAGCTACTCTTTGTTAGTCACCAAATCTAAATCACAAATATAAAAAGCAAAAAACTAAACCAGACTCCAGCTGCACTCTCTTCTCTTTGTCTTGTTTTTGACATACCACAAAACCTGATCCACTGATGAAACTACATAAATCATGTTTTCAAACAGATAAACATAAGAAGAGCGCTGGCTCGGGGGAAGTTTGTGGAGCTGTTATCTCTATGAATTACAAAAAGGTGAGCTGTATTTTTTTTTACATCCAGCATTTCCTCATAAGATTCCACTGACAGGAATCTTTGCCAGATGCCTTACCAAATGCCAAAAAGTGCCGGTAAATTTCTATCTCTACTAATCTTTGTGCTCTGGCATTTGCTTCTATTTGTGGCCTCTGATACTTACTTGTTGTTCTTGTGTGTTTCCTCTGTGGTGTCCAGATGACGTTAAGTGGGCGGGATGTTGATGTAGGAATTTCAGCGCGAACAACAGGCGCTCAGATTAATGCCATTCCCTCCTGTGAAGCAGAAGGTACAGTATTCTGTTTAGCTTTTCTTGTACATAATGCTTAATCACAAATACCAGCATTTCAGTTTTCTGATTCGTCTCATTCATCTGCTGTGAATAATCTCTTACCTTCCTGTTTGTAGATCTGAACTGTTTGACTCTAACACTGAATGAAGCTCCATCAAAGACAAAAGGCTCGAGTGGGGTGAGTCAAGACAGAACCACCGAAGTGATGAGCACCAAACTAAAATAAACTGCCTTGCAAAAGCATTCATGCATTTTTGTCACATGAAAACTAAAACATTAGTTTGGATTTTATCACCAAAACAAGGCAGTGCCATTGTGAAGTAAAATGAAAAATGATACATAGATTTCATAGTATACTTAAAGTGTGGTGTGCATTTAGGTTGATTCTAATAGCCATAAATAAAATACTTTGATTGTCACCTAATTATTAAAAATAGTCCGTCTGTGTCTCAGTGTAAATCCAGATGTTCTGTGAACGTTAGAGAACAATAGTGAACAAACAGCATCGTGAAGACAAAGGAACACGACAGGCCAACTAGAAAGTTGTGAAGAAGTTTAAATAAGAGTGAGATTATAAATAATACACCCTTTTGTGTCTGAACGAGTTTCAGGGTTTTTTTTTACAAAGAAAGATTTGGGCAGGCAGATTATTGTGTAGATGTCCAAAGCTGGTAAAGACTTAGCAGCTGTAACAGCAGTGAAAGTGCAACAGCACATTCACTCAGTGGGATAAATTCAAATGACACACTTCGCACATTTGTATTTGTCAAAAATTGGAAGCGCATTTATCAATTTTCTTCCATTTCACAATTGTGTACTGCTTGGTCACATGAAAAATCACAATTAAATGCACAGAAGTTTGTGATAATACTACAATATGTTCAAGGTTTTAAGGAATATGATAGATTTATGTGCACTGTATGTAATAAAGCACCTAATGTGCATTATTTTATTTTATTTTATTTGGACAGGAATCAAAGATTCGAACAAGCAATATTAAGATTCGTACCTTGGAGAGGCGATCGTTTACTCTCACCCTGGACAAAGACAGTCGGAGGATTTACAAACATGTGCAGAGGTAACGATTTGATCTGTTACACACCTTTGAATGAAGATCAGCCATGACTGCTGGGTTTAAATGAGTGACATTAAATTTTGATGCAGCTTTCTCTGAAGCCGTAAAAAACATTCCTCACACTGGTGCTACATTGTTGCGCAGTTCAAACTGACCTACTGTTTTGAACATTTTCATTGCAGCATCGAGATCTCTCCCTGTCTGGATCCTGGCTACTGCGTGCAGAAATACATGGGGTCCAAATTCTGCACTGACGGAGCTAAAGATGCTGGACTGAGCAAATACATGAGCAAAACTCTTCCTCTGCCAGTCAATACATTTGCTGGCATTATCAACTGATGTGTCAAAGTTACCCAACTCATCATCAAGGAGTAACGCTATTCTCACTTTGCTTAGTGAGTGGGAATGATGATCGTCTTCCCAATCTGATCTTCAAAGAACAACAGCAAAAGAAAATACGGTTACCTTTCAGACCTAATGAGCTGCTCCTGGACCCAAAGTGTTTCACATCTGCCACTTTGCTCTTACTGACATTGATTGAGAAAGACTTCTTTTTTTTTTACAATTCAGAAGTAACTTAAGCACCAATATGATCAAATTCTGCAAGTGACTGCCTCATCAAGTCCACTGGTTTTACAGTGTTAAGAAGTTTTATCATGCTGCAAGATGGGATTGACCTAGATCAATATTGTGCTCTTCATGAAAAACCTGCGGTGCACACTTTAATGATCACAGATATTCATTACATTTAACTGTGCCTAATACCAATTATCAATATTGTCCAGAGAGACCAGCAGAGAAAATTAAGTAAGCAAATATACATTGATCAGCCACAATAAAACCACTTGTATTTAGAAGTGCAGGGTTTGGCCGTCATGCATTGTGCTTGTTCTAGAGATGGGAACCTGCGTTTGCAGCTTAGGGAGCATTTTCAGCAGTCCTGCTTAGTCCACTTTTTATTCAACCTCTAGTTTTTTGCGTAGAAAATCTGGTTTGTTTAGCAAGGAATGCATCAAACTCTAATGCAGACCAAAAAAGCTTTTGTTTTGGTTGGTTAAAAACAACCAAAACAGTTGTGTGAATCTAGTGCTAGTGGGAGAAACGGCTAGTGGTCTTTTACCAAAAACAAAAGAGAGAGATCCTACAACCCCTAAAATCTGATGCCATTCCATTTTTGATTTAATTTTGTGAAGAAGAAAGTTGCACTCGTGTCTTCTTCAGAGGTTTTTCTGTTGTCTCCTTCAGTTGTTCTTGGTGCAGCGCCACCACAGGTGAGGGAGGGAACAAAGGATTTGGTTCATTTGACACAGTTCATTATAAAAGCAAACCACCGTCAATAATCTCTGACAAAACATTATCCTATTAAATTGTGTGTTTGAATCGTTTACCAGGGATGTTCATGAACTGTTAGCTGCTAACAGCCTGTTCATGGTTGTTGTATCATTGTAATAATGACCACAATCAAATTGAGATTTGTATGAATTGACTTTGGATCATTTTAGAACAAGAAAAAATTTACTTACCTCTGAAATCTTCTTCTCTTCTGGATAAAGTAGGCTCATTATGAAGACTTTTACATTTATTTAAAAAAAATAGTAGCACTTCCTAGTTAATTAATCCAGACATTCAACGTGATCGTGATGAGAAAATGTTAATTTCAGTCATCGGACTTGAGACTTCACTTGAACTCGCAATGAAGAAATGAGACATAACTTGGACTTGAGGAAAAACGATCTAACATCTGTGTTTTTTCACTTTGACGTTTTTCTTGGTATTCTCCTAAACAGTGTTATATGACGTGTCCTGCTGTTTACTATGGCATCATGACGGTCCTTAAGAATACCGACGTTAATCAGTTTTCATTGCCTGTCAAAGGTTTAGTTTTGTGGCTGATCAGTGTTTGTATTTCAGTACAAGAAAAAATTTATCAGTTAGTAATTTGGAAGTTGTAATAAATCTGCAGGGAACATGCTTTATGAAGGCATCACAAAATGCAGAAGATTTGAAGAGCTGATCTTAACGCTTACTTTACTCCTATTTACACACTACCGTCAAACCTTCTTCCTGACCCCCACAGACACACACAGATACAAGAACACACTCTCAGCTGACCAGCCACCTGCTGGAACATCGCTCTTACTGCTCTTATCTCTTCTGATGCTCAGGATCTTGATTACGGCTACCATTCAGACCATCTAGACCCGTCTTATCTGCTACATAATGTACACTCTATTCAAGGTGAAATGACTGACATTAGCCTTTATTTTGATTGTAGACATTTTCCACAACCACCTAACATAACATGGTGAGACTAGAAGCATGAGCGTCGTCAGGAATTACTCAGGACAGAAGCAACTATTAATTATAATCAGATTAATAGTTAGGAAGGTGCTGTTAGACCTCTGATTTACCCTCTTATAAGGCAATATGCACTAACTACAGGGACAGTTTTTTAGGGTTGCATACCTGAAATTACACAACACAGATGTGTTATAACCTGTGCATAAACACAAGTAAAAAATCTTGCAGCATTGAAGTGGACCTGCTATACATTAAATGGTATATTTTAGTGTTTAAATTTTATGTTGCACTAAATTAGCATTTTTTAAGCTGTGTAAAGTATATATTTAAAGCATAAAATAAGACTTGTAATTACTGTGAAATATCCTATTGATGCATAATCACCATTTGATATCTCTCAGCTTAGCGAGGGAAAATGATGATCTGACACAACTACTGGTTTTGTTTTTCAGGGCAAATGTAAAAGTGAAGCGAAGGTTGTATTTAAAGGTTATTAATGGTTAGTTACCTGCAGCAGCAAGCTGTTTGACTTCTAGATTTGACCGAAATTGAAGCTAACAGCTTGTTAAAGAGGTGCTAAGACCTAAATGGACTTCTAGCGTCATAAAACAACCCCAGTCTCAAAAATGCCATAGCAATTTTAGTACACTGGGTAGTTATTTATACTGATGCTGAAGACTAAATATAGAGGAAACAGCAATAGGAAGTGCTACACCACCATCAATAAACTACTGAGAACAGGACATGTAAACTGTTTCTGATGAAGGCCTAGCTGATATGAAGCTAAGCAATGTTTGAACCCAAAGCTTTATGGCAGATTAAAATTTGTTTTCATTCATTTTTATACTTCTGTACTTTAAAATTAGTTGTCATTTTGGGTTTTAAATGTTACATTTTCTGTCAAAAAAGATCATGGTTTGTGCACTTCCTCTTACTTCGAATCATTGGGTTCTGTGTAGATAATGGCTCAGTATATGAGTATGATGTGACGAACACATTTATTGAAGTGTTTCCATTGACTGCTATAATATTTTTGAGATTGGAAGGTTTTTTTTAGATGGTTCAAATCTGCTTTGCTCTTGGTTTCTCACGGCTTACTAGATTTAGATACCAGGTAGCATATTAACGTCTTTTCCATTTTTAACAGAATTTCACTTTAAAAAAAAGATTAACTTTCCCTTTAAGTTACTGTTTAATGTATTTGTTTTTACAGGATAAAATCAAGTATAATTTGCACCCTAATGAGTATGATTTCTGTCGCTAAAGACCTCAGGAACTGGAAGTGATGTGTGTATAAATGAATAAGATTCATTAACCAATTAGGTGCATGTATATGTGTATCTGCTGATCTGGCAGGGGATTAATCATGGGTTTGAAGTTCATGATGTATTTTGCACATTATTTCCTCCTTATGTTATGAATATATGTTGTATTCCGACTTTGGGAATGTTATTGTCTAAATAAATGATTTTGTTTTCTAAAAAAAAGAAAAGCTACTTTTTTATGTGTTTATTCATTGGGGAAAAGTTGGCTGCTGTAATTATGTCCAGAGGTCACCAGATGGCGCTGTTTGTTTGGTACACGTTGACACATTAGCATTCTCCTGCCAGAGCTGGAGGGAACCTCTGGAACATCTTGCCGCCTTTGCCTCCGTGCGTTAGTGACTGACTGCTGATGACTCACAAATACATCAACAATCCGCCTGCAAGACCCTCCCCTGTAGTTCTCTGCTGCTGCCCTGCCTCTACTACCGGAGAGCAGCTGCAGCACCGATGGAAAAGAAGCAAGGATCCTCTCACCAGTATGGTTCACTGGAGCACACCACATGGAGCGGAGACACCAAAAAAACAGGTCATTTTTTTAAAACTTATCCTTCTGTCTCTATTGATTAGGCTGAATCTGACCTTTGTGTACATATATGATGTAGGTTGACTAGCACTGTAGACTCCCAAAGCATTACTGTAGAATGAAATTGAGCAAATACTGAACAGTGTTTTCAATGTTCTGTCTAAAATGAATGTTGACTTCAGTGTAATTGTATATAGCATTATTGTTTTATCATTTTCTAGTTTGTTTGGGAAGGTTGAGTAGTTTTTTGGCTCTTTTTGCGGAGAGACATCTTTTTGAATTCATAGTACAATTCAGGCAGGTGCAGAGAGGGGGGAGGGGGGATGATGGGGGCCCCTTTTATCCTTGATGCCCCTAGTGCCTTTTTTGATTTTTGTTTTTTTTTTTCAATTTTTTTTTTTCAATTTTTAATTTGATTTTTATATGTATGTCAGAAGGCCTGCTTGTGCTCCTCAGCAGTAATATTTAGCTAAATATAATAATTTAGCAAAATAAACTAGTCTGGCTGTTGGGAGGTTTGTGGCAGTCTTCCTCTCGCCAAGGTGCAACCAAGATGTAAACAGCTCTATTCATGTGATAATTTACTCTAAACGTGATACTGCATAAGTATTATCCAAACACTCTAAACTTTCAATATTTGCTGAACATTAACTGAAAATGTAATCAGAAATCTTTTTGGAGTACTTGAAAGTGAAATAAATTTCTTGGTCACTATTGTGACCGGTGGGTTTAATAAAATAGCAGCAAATTTGCTTATTTCATAACTTCATTACCAGCGACCTTCTCTCCGATGGTCTGTATAACAACTACAGTCTCAGATCAACTCAGACCTCCAGAACTGTCAGCAGCAGAAATGGCAACATTATACCGGAAAATATACTACACTTGGTTTGCATTGTCCTCGCATGATGGCAATGACATAGTACGATAAAATTAGATTCTTGATTAATATGGGTTGTTGCTATGTTGTTGTACGGTGTTTTAAGTTGTTGTTCAATGTGCCCTTTTTAACTTTGAGCCCCTGCCCCTCCAAAGGTCTCTGCATGGCCCTGACCCCCTGCATGTTATTGTTTACATAAGGAAATTTAGGGCATGCGGACAATGCTGGAGGGCAAGAAGACTATTCTTTTACATGAAAAGATTGAAAATAAATCACATAGATCTATCGATCTATCGATATATATAGCTATCAATAGATAGCTATATATATCTACTGTATGTGATTTATTTTCAATCTAATCATGTAAAAGAATAGTCTTCTTGCCCTCCAGCGTTCTATCTATCTATCTATCTATCTATCTATCTATCTATCTATCTATCTATCTATCTATCTATCTATCTATCTATCTCTCTATCTTTATCTCTATCTCTCTCTCTATCTCTTTCTTTCTATCTCTCTATCTATCTCTTTCTCTCTCTCTGTCTCTCTATCTCTTTCTCTCTATCTCTCTATCTATCTCTCTCTCTCTATCTCTCTATCTCTTTCTCTCTCTCTCTCTATCTCTCTATCTCTTTCTCTCTATCTCTCTATCTCTTTCTCTATCTCTTTCTCTCTATCTATCTATCTCTTTCTCTCTCTCTCTCTATCTCTCTATCTCTTTCTCTCTATCTCTCTATCTATCTCTTTCTCTCTCTCTCTATCTCTTTCTCTCTATCTCTCTCTCTATCATTTTCTCTCTCTCTCTTTCTATCTTTCTTTCTCTCTATCTCTCTTTCTCCCTCTTTCTATCTTTCTTTCTCTCTCTCTCTCTTTCTATCTCTCTCTCTCTCTCTCTCTCTCTCTATATATATATATATATATATATAAGTTAGGTTAAGTAAATCTAAGCTAACTTTGCTAGGTGGGAACACTTGAAACACAATTTTTGTTAGAAAAAGGTGAACAAAATTTGCTTTAAAGAAGTTAAAGAGACAAGACTAAGCTAGTTTGGAGTGAAGTAAACCAAACTCTGCTAATTAAACTGAACTAAGAGACTGATTGTGTCGCTTGTGGACAGATGGCTTCTTCCTCGCAGAGTTGCCCTTTAGTTCATATCTGTTTCAACGTTGATGACACTTTTGTAATTTTCAGACCCTTAGTATTTAAAGACATGTTGAAGAAACAGACAGAATATCTCAACATTCTTGTATTTATCAAATGAAAACGTTTGTAATACTAATTGAACAAAAATGGGAGTAATAATTAGTTGATTTATCATAAAATGAAGAAAACATAATTATAAACAGTTTTGACTGTAAGTATATCTCTGCAGCCCTTGCCGTAGCATTTGTGTTGTACCTCATCAATCTCAAGCCAATGCCATTTGTGGATGTTGGAACACTGAGCTACTAGTTTTTTGGCAGTTAGTGTTGACTGGGGATGTCAAAATAACCATTCCTCCCACATTCTTTGCATTTAGCCCCTCTGACTAGGGTTACTTGAGTAGTAGCATTCCAACAGATCCATGTTTTCACCTCTCGCCCATTTCCGCCTTGTTCCAGTAGACCATTTTTCATCAAGGTGCTCTGGTTCCTCAGCACCTGACACAGACCTTGTTTGGCCGGGCGGCGTCTGATCCGGCATAGCGTGCATTTCATTGTTTCTCATGGTATGAGGTAGGCAGTAGCACAAAGGGTCTTGCCTAAGGACCCACACTGGAAAGCTCAACTGATTCAGACTGTGGCAGGAAGCCGGAGCGCCCGGAGAGAAACCTGCAAACAGGAAACCTGTCAAATCTTTTTACTCTTTTGTCACATAAATTTAAGTCAGATCTTCAGAGAACTCTTGTCTGGAAAGGAAAGAGATGGAACCAACGAAACCAAAGCTAGTGCTGTCACTTCAGCCACAGCTTTGGCTGCGAGGTCAGCCGCAGACAAATCTTCCCCAGCCGGGTCAGATTTTTCTGCGACTGTACTCGCACTCATCGTATACCATCGTCTTTGAACAAACTTCCCCAGCCAGATCAGTTTGTTCGAAGACAGTAAGATTCTCCTCTGTACTGTCATACAGTCTCAGTCACATCAATGTCTGTGATCCCACAGACATTGGCTGGTTGTTCAGAACTAACATCTGACAAACCTGTTGGGGACAAACCTCCCCAGCCGGGTCGGTTTGTCCAGTACCGCCGTCCTCTGTACTGTCTCGTATAGTCCTACTGGGGTCACAGTCTGCTGTTCCACAGCCTTTTCCAAACAAACCTCGCCAGCCGGGTTGGTTTGTTCTGTGTTATTGGATGGTAGACGTTTCCAAAATAAATCTTCTTCATCATCCTGATAGTAAGAATTCTTCCCTGAAAGGTGAAACGTTCCAGGGAACACTTTCTTCAACCCCATGGTGACAGCATATCCCAGGCTCCAGCCAAGAGGGATAATCAAGGGAACGAACGCGTTTGAAACACTAAACATTATTGCTCTGTACAAATCTCAGTCTCCACGAAGTGTCTGGATCCTGACTGATGGTTTGAGATTCAAGCATTCAAGCTTTAGAACTTCTTTGATCTACTGTGATGTACATGATGTCATCTATGACCTCATCGGTGTGCTCGCTGGACTTCTGATTGTTGCTATGGAAACGATCAAATCAGTTCTGCATGACTCAAGCTGACATAAATACTTAAATAAAAAGTAATATTTTTTATTTATTTAACATGAATAGATTAATAGATTTGTATATGATTTAATTTTTCCTTTTGTGGTTTTCCATACCTGCTGTGGTATAAATGGTCTTAAGCCATTTATCCACTATTATTTTTAAACACAATTCTTTGGTAGGCTAACTGTGGCGTCTAACTTTGAGCACACGTCATGTTTTAAATATTTATAAGCAATATATTCACATATATATTATATATTTACAATATTTTGCAAGCAATATTTCTACACTTTAATTACTCGTCTGCTCTTAGTTTGACACAGTGCAGTGTGAAAGTGAACCACACCTCTGAAAATTTAATAAATGTTGCAATTTTGGACCAAAACGTCTCAAAAGCTTTGGGCACCCCTGATCTATTGATATTGCTATTGCTTTAGTTCCCAGCACCAAGTAAAATTTATTTTTTAAAAATTAGAAGTTGTCTTTTTTGTCTGAAGATCAGGAAACTGAAACTAAAACAATAGCTTGGTCAAACATTTCAAAATAAAATGCAACAAAACTTCTCTGAAAATTTTTCTTATACACAAATATTCATTACTTTGTGTTGGTTTGTGACAAAATGTCCCCCAAATACTCTGGCATTTGTTATTTAATGAAACAAAATATAATAGACTTCAAGGGGTCTAATTACTTTTGTCCAGCCCTATAAAACAATGCAGACTATATTTAATATATTTCCATTTGCAAGTTTTTATTTGTTCCTATATCTCATATTAGTCCTATGAGTTCTAAATGTTTTATGTTGTGTTGTTTTTGAAGAAAAGCATAAAATTCTTCCTGACAGCAAGTTGTAACTAAATCATATTCATAAACGTAAAAAACAAAGTTTTCTATTGCAGTTTAACATTGTTGTGCAGTTCAGTGTCTCCTGATGATGCTGTAACTCTGTCAGTGGAAGCTATCACTCTATGCTCTTTTTTATATATTTTTGCATTGATCATATGCCTATTTTCCTTTTATTTTTCTTACTTTCCCAATCCAGTATTTTCATCTCAAGATCATTGATCACAGAAATCAAAGTACAGCCATGTAAAAGAGAGCTATAGAGTTTTAAAAATGATTTCATTTGGTTTCACTAGAGTCATTGATATTTGCAGGAGCTTGGATTGAGAATGGAGCTATGGGTTGACTTTATGGAGGAAAAGTAAAAGAAAATGGTAAAGGAAGAGTGAATGAGCTTAAGCGTAAGCCTGGATGAAGCAGCAAGTATTTCAGAAAGGTCTGGTGATGACTCATAACTGCTCAGTGACAGTATTACCTGGTCTCCAGAGCCTCTGCAGCACGCTGTCTCCAGTAGTATACACCAGTAAGTATAATGTGTGTGACACCAGGCTTTCTGCTGCATATCCTTATGTAGTCTTTGTAATAAACTACCATGTTTGTCATCTCTACAATGGAAAATTGTGCTTTTAAGGAGCAAGAGATCATATTATTTTCTCTCTCAGATGGTCCATGTGTGTAAATTTCATTCATCGCCTTTTCTGCACACAGAATCTTATTTTATTTATTGACATACTAATGATATAATTGTGTCATTTCAATAAAAGATATTCTAAAATTCACTAAAGCTGCTTATCCAATATTGTATCTTAATTCAGCTTAGCTATATCTGTCCGAATCAAATCAAAAAAGTCGTCTTTTTCATGAAAACGTCCACATCCAGTTATTTGTGAAATGATGACAAAATATTTTTCAAATAATCGGGGAAAAGGGGTATTTGTATCTCTAGACCCTTTGTCAATTGTCAACCATCTTTCATAGCAGCTCCAATTACAGGCTTTGCACGTATAGAAACAGACATTTCTGCTCATTGTTTTTATTTTTTTAATGTAAATAGTTCAAGTTCAGGTATGTTGGCTAGTATCAGAGAAAATCCAAATTCAAGTAATCTTCTCTTCTGTACTTTGACTGGGCCACGTATTTTGTCCTTAATAGATACCCGCTGTCAGTCTGGTAAAGACCATTTGATCATCAGCTCAATAACATTTAAGTTGTGTGTTTCTAATCTAAGATGGTGGAGGGGAATCTTTACAACAACTTGGCATTAACCAGGTTTTTCATAGTGGCCTACAATCTGTTTGTTCGACTGTGTTTTTCATTCTTACAGCCCAACATTTATGTCTCATGGAGTGCAGCTGTAAATTACAAAAATGAAGATTCCATTCAAGGAAATATTTGCCAGTTCACTCTAATGCTTATCATGAAGTACGGTTAATGCATTCTTCAGAGCTTTTGTTGGCAGTCTTGAGTCACACAGATCTAATTTCACTGAGTATTGCACACTCCTATTCTGCCTCTTCACTATAAAGCAGTACCTTTGCTGCACTTCAAACCTCAGTTGTACCTCGATCAAGGCTCGGTGTGACTTGAATAGAGATGACATACTAGAGTTATGCTGAATAGTGAGTTGTGTAAATAAAAAGGTATTAAGGGCTCGATAGAGTCAGAAAGTGAGGTGATATTGGTGTTATTTGCTTGCGTCCTTCTCTGCCGCCTGCTAGCCGAAGCTGCTCGATGAATCAATTCACACACAGGAAGACATGATTTCCTGAAATTGCTCAGTCTGGGCTTTTGGCACGAGCCTGTAAGCATCTAGTATGAATGTCTTTATCAAAAGGTGCTTAAAAATGTATAAAATCTAAGGGGAGATAATAAAATATGAACATTAATAAATACACATAATCAGCTACTGATAATGATTATAAAGTAAATATAAATACTGTAGTAATCATTGCTAAAAGTGAGGCACAGCTTTTTAAACCAAAGCTTTTTTAAAAATTTGATTTTAGTAACATAACCATTAGAGCAAATGTAACAGGAGTAACTGTGACAAAATCTTTCTTAAAAAATGTTGTTCAGAAGCTGAGGGAGGGAAAGTTTGGCTCTTTTGACTCGGCTCCCAAATGGTTGTTAATCTATAGCCTCATATTTTACCTTAACTTAGCGAATATGAATGTTTTCTATGTTAATAAATCCTTTTGCATAGTATTTTTATGAGAAGTCTTATTCTTTCCTTTCATTTTTATGTATTTGTTCTGTTATGAAAGCAAGCCTTGTTACTTTTGTGTAATATTTTAATTAAACTTTTCGTTTTTATTTAACAAAAAAACAAATGAGCAGAGCCCTGCTAGCAAATCTACCAAACAGAGCCATAACCAAACTCAGTTACCATCTATTTCCACAGTGCAGGTTGGCATTCAAAGAAATAGAATGGCTGATGGATGAGCTGATGCAGTTCCTCCTTTTTTTTTTCTTTGTATTTGTCCTGTTTTTAAAAAGACAGGCCACCATTCTGTCAATCAAAGCAAAGTTCTGAGCAGGAAGTAGCCAGTGAGAGTGAGAGCTGAGCAGCGAAAGGGAGAAGAAGTGGGAACCTGATCTCACAACATGGCAGTCGACTCTTTATTCACCACAGTCGCTCATTGAGTTGATATTTATGAGCATGATCCTTCACTAATTGTGAACAATTTAAAGTACAGAATGCAGTGTGTTTTGATTGGCATCCATTTTGATATTTTTTTCATCATAAATGGTTCAATCTGTGATTGGTGCAGGCTGCAGCAGAGCATGGTTTGCCCTTTTACACTAGAAGAAAACATTATTCCTTCATGATAAGGATGTTCATCAAACTTTGATTTGATCTCCACTACCCAAGATTTGCTTCCTCCTTATAATAACCATTCATTTCAGTCAGTATGTATTAATACTGAAGAGCATTCAGTGTAAAAATGGGCGTCCGTACAAATTATTATTAGTATTAACAGAGAACCTTTGAAGCAGAACGTCTGTGCAGACTCAGTGTGCAGCTTTATTGCCTTGGCTTTTTGCAATTAAACAATTTTTGTGTGCGGCTGTGTGTGTGTATGCTCTGTGTGTTGGGGTGTGCAAGTGTGAGTGACGGCGACGTGAGCCGTGCCAGTTACTGACAAACTGGGATTTGACTGTGACTCTCAGCTCTACTCTGCTCTACAGCGTGGAGCAATTTCCCAACTCCACCTGCTGCAGCTGTTTAACATGCACATTCATATTGGGTTATTGTTATGCAGTGCCAGAGTTGATTATTTTTGAAAACTGTATTACCCACCCTGTCTGTGAGCGGTAATTGAAACAATTTTAAACTCCCCTGATAAAAACAGCAACACTAATACTCCATGAGACATTATGTAAGTTTTTTTTCCAGCAATAAGACTTTTTCTTCCTCTCTTTCAGAGGACGATGTGGTGTCCATGGCGGACTCCACCATTACTGTGGATGACATTGAGGGGGAGCTCTTCAAGATTGAGAGGATCAGGGACATCTTGGTCAGGAGGGAGTCAGAGCTCAGATACATGTGAGTGGATCCCTGCAGCTAGCTATTAACATTTTTTAATGGAAAGAAATTAAAGTGATTTTTTTTTTCCTTTTATTCTTGCACAACATTATTTACACATTCTATCCCATTTGTTGCATCTTTTTTTAAGGTAATTTCTACTCTTTTTACCTCATCCGATTTTTTTCAGTGTAATCTACCCAGTCGCTAAAAAATACTCAGGATAATTGGTTAAGTGCATAAAAACATCTTCAGTGCTGTGAAACATTGTGGTGCTTTCTCTGAGATTGATTCTGCTGAGAACAACAACAGATCTCAAAGGGAGGTCAGCATGTGGGACGAAAGACAGAGGGAGTCTTTTAATTATCTGCTTCTGAGGAAAGTCACTCTGTAAAGCTACCAGAAATAAAAGCAGGTGTTGTTAGTGAACTGCAACTCTCCATCACTTTGAGCACTCACATTCAGCTCCCTGATGTCTGATAATGTTTAACTTCCACTTCCAAATCCACTGAGCCCAATCCTGGTGCTCCAATCTGTACTATTCCTCCTTCTGCAACCCTGGAATCCAAGTTTAGGAATCTGCTGAATTGATGGTCACGAGTGTTATGGAATAATGTACTTAAATAGGGTTTTTTGCAATGTCCTAAAAAGGCTTAGATTTAATATCATGTTTAGAAATGAAAAAGTCAGAAATGCATCCATTTTTTTAACTCTTGGTCTCTGATTACATTTCCTTTCATTTCTCATTTCTTTTTATTTTTGAAAAATAAAATAAAATACACCCAGGGTATTCATTTGAGAATGTTACTAGCTGTAACAAAACGGCTTGTGTGAAGTCTCCCCCTCAAATGATTTTGTCCTCAAAATGGTTTATATTTGTTTGTTGAACAGGGGTTACATTTGTACATACATGTATATGTAAGTTAACTTAGGTTATTTTTCCAGGATTTATATATAGGTCAAGAATTTAAATCATAATTACCCTAAAAGACATTTAAATGTCCTAAATTGACTCTTCTGAAACTCATAGAAACCCTTTAAAAGAAGACTTTTAATCATTTATTATGCATTTAATTTAGCATAAATCCAGACTAGATGTTCTTAGAGGGTGAATCTAAAAGCTAAAATAAAATCATTCAGACCAAAGTGGACCTCTACCTTCATAAGCTATTTTATGACAGTAGTTCAACAGTAAAGATTTATTGTTAATTACGCAGATACCGATAATTATTTACATAGGAAACGTAGGTAGGAGATGGTGCTTCATCGTTATCTTCCTGTGTGAAACACGTACTAAGAAATGAACATATAAATAATTTCCTTTTAAAGTTAGTCGCATTTAAAAGTAAAGTCATACATGTATAAAATGGGGTTACAAGGATTATAGGTGTTAAAGTTGTCACTATTTTATTAATCACTCTCCTCATTTAGACAGTTACTCTAACTTGAAGCAACTTACATGCTTAATCATATGCCTCCCTGAACATATTGTGCTTAAAGCTGGTCAATATTGCAGCCAGCACTCTATTATTTCACTGTTACTACTGTCTTCTTTGCTTTCATTTTCACTCAGACAGCCCTCTTTTCAAATTTCAACGGCTCCACCTTTCCTTCCACTGTGCAGGCTAATGCATGGATATTTATTCATACTCTCATGATGTAGATAGACAGCAGCAACATTCAGAGTGGAGAGGGAACGTGAAGAAAAGTGGGGGCAGGAAGGGAAGTGTGACCAAACCTCAGCATGTGGATAAACTCCATGTTTCCTTGACCGTGCTGCCTTTTCTCCCTAAAGATCTGGAGAATCCACAGGGTGAGAGCCAAGCAGCGGCTCTGGCTCAGATGACAGAGATAAATGTGTGTGATAGTGTGTGAGCGTATGCAGGGTCTCCCACCTCACCTCAGTGTCACTAATCATCCACCAATTCCATGAAAGACGGAGCATGAAGAAGTGGAAATGATCCAGGTAGATGTGGTGCGACAGCCTTCAGCCTGCATTTCTACCCAGCTCTCATTCCTTTTAGGAATTCCTCCCTGTTTATGTGCTGAGTTGGGCAGAGAAATCTCTTTTAAAATAAAACAAAAAAATCCTCAAGAACTTCTTTTAGAGGTTTCTTTTCAGCTCCGACAGATTTCCCGTCCAGCTTTCAACACACGTCACCTGATTGAGTAAAGGCTGCTCTGCATCCATCGATAAATTAGACATTTCCAAAGGCTCCAGCAGATTCAAAGACCTGGTTTTCAGTGCCAATCATACCTATTTATTGCTGCCATTTTGACACGGCTGTCTGACATTTTCACACTGCTGTCAGTAAGACAGAGACTCCTTGATAATCTCCTCCCTACTTTGCATGAAGGTTGTGAAATGCATGAGAATCTATAAAAACAAAAAAGCTGGAAGCTAATTACCAACCCTGGATGAAGTGATTGCCAGTGTTGATACGCTGCCTGCGTAGAAACTTGGAAGTCAACGTGATTAAAAATGTGATGCCGTGTGTACAGTGTGCAGCACTAACTTGTAGATTTGCACTGTGTGTGTACTTCTTCCGTGCTATCATGTCTGAGCAGGATGGATGACATTCAGCTGTGTAAAGAGATTACTCGACTGAAGAAGGAGCTTCACAAATTGGTGTCTATACCAGGTAGGAAACCTTCATACAATATGATGGTCAAAAAAGAAAAAAAATATGTTTAGGTGTAGTCTCATTAATTAAATCTTCAAATTTTGATATGTTTTTGTTGAATTCATATGTAAACCTAAATGTAACACCAAATCTGTTGGTCAAACAGTGTTTTAGAAATGAGCAGAGGAGTTTTCTTTGATTCAAAAATGACCTAAAAGAAGGCTCATTCAACTGCTAATTATAAGCAAAAGTTTTACTCAAACAGAAACTCACAGTAAATCAAATTCACACCAATATTATCAAATTGTGTTTATATTCTAGATAAGGACAAGTCCAACGAAGACCGACAGAAGGAGGATGAGCTGCTGCAGCAGATTCACAAACTGGTGGAGACCAGAGATTTCTTAGTGGATGATGTTGAGTTTGAACGCCTCAGGTGTGTGTCATGCTCCGTAGTAACCTTTTAATGCATTCTGTTGTTGTGTGATATATTGTTATAGATAAAATGCAACAAATAGATCAAGCTAAAGATAAGATGCAAAGAACTCACGATACATACAACATAGAGGCGTCGAAAGGGAAAAAGCTTCAAAAACACATTTTCATTCACAGGAGCAAAATTGTAAGACATGTAAAGATGATGATTTTGTAGATATGCACACTTCCAATAGGCCTATTTAACAACATTAAGGTAAGAACACCTGTATATACATGTATATTTAAGGCAACAAATATACATCAATCACATTTAAAGAAATTAGTCAACATATTAGAAAGAGAGTTTTGGACCTCAACGCTCTGTCTCATTTATGGGAAGGATTTCCAGATGCCTGTATCAACATGGGCTTAAAGGAGAAGCAGCCATTACTACAATTTTGTGAGAACTGGTGAAAATGGACATTTCAGAATTATGCATTTAACATTTTTGAGGGCCAACAATGTTGTTTGTTTTAAAAAACATTCAACCCAGGAAAAAAATAACAGACATGTGACCCCAATTTTGTTTTCAGGGAAAAAGAAGAAGATAAAGAAATGGCAGAGTTTTTGAAATCCAGATTGCCAAGAAACTTGAAGAAATCAGGTATTTAAGCAGGCAAAAATGAGAAATTATATTATTAAATTATATATGTGACATCTAAATACATCAAGAATTGGAGACACCCAGAATGTCTAAAGTCTGGCGGGACTCACTAGTCTCGGTTAAAATTTGTGTTTATGATTCAACAGTGAGAAAGAGACTGGGCTTATGGTTTCCTTGCCCTGAGGAATATAGATATGCAGCAGGAAGTAAACTCAAATTATAACATTTTGATTGGAAGACATGTTCTTCTCTCATAGAGCCACAGTTGATCAGAAGGAAACAAAAAAACAGTTTCACATTTGCTAAACAATAAGAAAAAAAACCCCTGAATGACTTTTGGAAAAAATATTCTGTGGATTGGCAAAGCAGAAGCAAAACTTACACGTCATTTTAGAAAAAGAACATCATACCTGCAGTCAAACATGGTCCCAGCAGCATAATGCTACTTGATTGAACCGTGAATTTTGCTCTGCTGAAGGAGAAGATCCTGAACGAGAATGTCTTGGTATCAATTCATGGATGTAAGGTCAGGCAGACTTGGAATGTGAAGTAGAAGAGGTATCCAAACCACACCAGCACTTTCACTCCTGAATGAAAAAAAAGAAAAATGAAAACCTTTTAGTAACGCGAAATCAAAGCAATCTTGAAAAGATGAGCAGCTCAAATTTCCTCCACAGTGTTGCAAAGGAAAAATATCTGCTTGAAATCATCTGCTCCTGCCAGGGGTGACAAGAAACATTTAAAAGCTTTGAAGGGGCAATTGCATCCATTTTTTTATAATGTCTTTGTCTCTTTCACCTTCATATCTGGGGCTGAAAGCAGCTTACCTCACCAAACAACACCACATGCAGGCAGTGAGCAGATCGCACTCTGCAGGACCAATCATTCCAATCATATTATTATGGTGTATTTATATCATGAGACCTGGTTACATCCAGAGTGGTAACTTGTTTTATTCGACTTGTGTTGAATTTTAGGTGCATCATCAAGAAGGGTACCAGCCAGAGCTCAGCAGACTTCCTCCCCTTTCACCAAGACAGGCCTCACCCTGCTGAAGGAGTGTTGTGGCTTTACGTGCTCCATCATGTAGACAATAGCCAAAGCGAAAGACTCGCACACCAACATCACCATTCCAAGGGAGATGTATAACCAAGTTCGCCAATTAGGTGTGAGAAAGAGACGCAAAGAGACATTGATGGAGGTGTGCACATCTGTGGAAACTATTTTGTTGTAAAAATGATCAGAATATTAATTTTTTGCCTCTGCTCTATGTCTGTGCTTCTCATCCCAGTGTAACCTACTGTAAATACTTTCTTTTATACCCAACTCTAAAGGCTCAGCTGTTGGTGTGCACACTAATTGGATTCAACCATCATGACTCAGCCACAAGTTGTATATTCAAAGTTTTCATGCATCTCTGATAATTGTCATCTCCTTTTCAAAGAGTTCCCATTTTGCAGTGAGTAAGCCAGACTAGATGCAGCTAGAACTTTATAATTAGTGTTAGGGAGATAATGGCGATGAAACTGACCGGGAGGTCTGTCAGCACAAAGCTGTGTGTAGTTTGGCGACAGACAAACGTGGGTCTGACCTTTAAAAAAGCGTTGCTTTATAAAAGAGGAAACCGAGTATTTATGTTCCACTTTTTCCTCCAAAACCTAAATCGGCTCAGAAGTTCCAGCTTTTTTTAATTTGCTTTTGAATGTCTGCATATGAAGTTGTAATTAGATATCTACCAGTGCTGTATAAAAGGGAGCTAAATTCAAACTCCCTTTTTTAATACAGACACGCCTCCCTGTGCTGAGCTGCTCTCAGGTTTGTATCATCTGTCATGGTTCAACACTCAATTGATATGCTGCATTATCTCCAGACTCAGTATAACTTTATCACCTCACGCTTCAGTGCTCACACATTACACATAAAAGTGGTTTATATAAAGCACATATATACTTGTTATCTGCTTGCCAACTGCACAGCTCTTTAGTTCATAGCCAGGAAGTTCCCGTGGGAAGTTTAAGCACACTCATCATGGATGCCGATGTCATTCAAAATCTGGTCTTTTACGGATTCATTTTAACTGCTTTTTAGCTTGTGCTGATGATAGATTAAACAATTATGAGGAATTTCATAAACCAAATTGGAATTTATTATTCTATAGTCACACATGATCAAATATTATGCACATTTTGTATCCATGCTTCTGGTTGTTTGACTTCTTTTCTAATCAGAAATGGATAAACATGGGTTTACTTTCAGACACAGGCCTGGCTTTTAAGTAATATTCACCAATATTTGATCAGGATATTTGACCACTTTTCTTATCCCAGTTGGTAGACTTCATTTAAACCAGTTTGTTTCTTGGCATGGGCCTAGATTTAAACCCATACATTTGTAGCCATTCCCTAGGCTTATTGTTAGCCTAGAGTTTCCTGTGTTTCATACTCAGTTATGTCTAAATTTCAACCATCTGATCCAATGGGTCACCCTTGGGCCAAGGTATTAAGGAAAAATCCAGAAGCCACCAAGATTTCATCCAGAGATGAACTAACACTTTCTGGAGCATATGTGTCACTGACCACAAGTTTTCCATCATTATAGACTGAAAGATTGGTGATAAGGTCAGAAGCTCAAGCTGCAACAAGCTTGACTAAAATTGCTATCATGAATGACCCAGATAACCACCATAAATCGGCATTGAAATGTGGATACTAAGAGTTTTCCTACACGAAAACCATGACTGTGCCAGGAAACCAACCAGTTTATATAAATGCTTCCAACTCTGACAAAGTTTATGCCAAATACTGTTTATTGTCTTCATTAATTCAGTGATCAAGGTGTATTTTACTGAAAGATAAAATACACCTTGTGTATATTTGATCTTATATAAATAACTTAAATTATGGAAAGTCTACAATGAAAAAAAGCTAAATTCAAACTCCCTTTTTTAATCATTGAGGTTGTTTGTTGATTTAGGAAAAATTAAAACCCCAAAATTGGTTTAACGTTTATGCCCATGATAAGTATTTATCAACTTCTTATCAGAGCTGTGCATGTTGTTTGATTTTTCCAACCAATGACAATGTTTTTCATGTCATTACCATGTTTCTTTCTATAAATGCTACAGTGATCTACATATGCAGCAGTACATGGGCTGCAGGGACATATGCTCTAATTTATTGTGTTTGTTTTTCACTGCCCAGAATACAAGTTGCCATGGAAACTGTTTAATCCATTCAGTAACTTTGAAGTTAAAGGAAAAGGAAAAAAACTGTTGGACAGTTCAGTGAAACGAAGGATTGCAAAGAAATACAGGCAGAAAAAGCACAAATCACAAAGATGCAGCTGACATTTTTGGCATTTTAATAATGTGGAGTAACTTCGTGGTCCCTCGCATAATGTTTGGTATAGTGCTGGAAGTCGGACATGTTATATAAAATATGGTCTTAGATATTGTTATTCTGTTGAAGACATTTTAAAGATTCATAAAAAGCGTTTGCATAAATCTCAGTGTTTGTGTTGATCTATCACATAAAATCTCAAAATCAAGATTCGTTTTGACTATAGCCTGTCAAGCACAAAAAAGGAGAGTAATAAGCTGAGAAAACCTCTCAATTTCTAACATAGTGTCTTTAGATGAGCTAAAAATCAGCACAATTCATCACGTTCAAGTAACATAAATACATATGGACTGTTTTTATGTCAGTTGTGGTTTTATTGTTGTTGCTATTTAAATAATGACTTGTAAATGTAGAAAACTTTCTTACAATGCAAATTAACCTCCCTTACTCATGGGTTTTGGATATATTTCATCAGTTGCATCTGTGTACTATAATTAAGACAGTCACAGAGCTGCTGCTGAGAGTACAGTTATGGTTGGAAACTGTGATCCTGAATCCCTGACTGATGATTTTCTTTAAAAGAAATTAAAGCAAACATGGTCTCTTGTCAAGAAAGAGTCTCACTAGCAGCCTGTACAGCATCAGTGTTCAATGACACTTCACATAGAAATGTGTGATGTTTCCATTTGCCAGAATAGTACAAATATGTTGTCATATTAACAGTATTTCCCTTCATTCATTCGTTCATTCATTTTCATGTAACCAATAAACAAACTGCAGAGCATTTCTGAGCTTTTGAAACATCACAGCAGTAAAAAAAAGAAGGATGAAATAAAAATGTGGACAGAAATCCTAAAAGCCGAAATCTGTTTTTGTATAACAGATGTAATAAGAAAAGAGGCTAAACTGACTGAAAGTAAAGTAGACTAGATGAAAAGAGAGAAAGGATGGGAGTGGACACAGAGATTGATAGGGTGTGTGTGTGTGTGTGTGGGGGGGTGTGTGTGTTTGAGGGGAGCGTCATTCTCCGTTTGAGTCATCTTTGGTGGAATCACTCTGAACTCCCACAAGGACAACTCGTGGTTGAAAAGGTCAAGACTGTCAGTCAGATTCCACAGTCCTGTGTACCTTCCTCACATCTTGCAGTTTATGAATACACACCTACATTTGTTTGTTTAGGAAATTGTGTGTGTACTTGTTTATCATATTTAGGACCATTTCTGGCATATTTACTAGCCCTCTTAAGACTGACAAGTCTATTGGGGAACACAACTAGGTCCAGATGCAGAGGACACAATTATTGAGTTTTGGTAAGGTTTAAGGCTATAGAAATAAATGGAAACAATAGAAAACCCCTGTAAAGATAGAGAACCACAACATTTGTGTGCGTGTGTGTGAGAGAGCTTGAATGTTCAATGGTGGGTCTGAGGAGAAACGTCCCCAGAACTCGAGGCAGACATGGAGGAGATCAGAGCCGCAGACAGAAAGATCACCAGGTCCTAAAAATTCAAAATTATTCAACGAGCAGGTTTGCATCATTGCATAAAAAACACATTCATTTTACAAAAGAAAGTGGTAAAGACATTGTGAATAACTAATAGCCAAAAATCTAACTGTTCAGATTTTTCTGAGTGCTTTTCACTCTGAACCTCAGGTCTTTGCTTTCATCCAGATTTATATTATGTCGAGTTAAAACACTGGAGATGACCATGAATTCATGACCTGATGAGAAGATAAAATATCACATGTTATGGTTTATATTCCAAGTATTATCAAACATTTCTGAAGTTTCAAAATCTAAATTTTAATGGTTGACTATCTTGTTTACTTCATTTAATAACAAGATCCTTCTTTTGAGTTTTAATTTTTTCATGTATCATTATTTTCTTTTGAGTTATTTATGTATCATAGGTCTTGCCATGTCCTTTTTATTTCTAAATGGTGATTATTGTTGCTAGGGTATTTCCACATAATTATTTCATTAATTTCTTAGCTTATGCTTATGTTGTGCTTCTATTTATTTTTCTTAGATCATTGTCTGCCTCTTTCCGTTTTAGTTTCTAGCTCTGTTAAATTATCTCCTTCCCCAGTTTCCTGCTTTCCTCTTGCCCCAGATGAACCACATTTCCTATGATTAGCTCATCTGGTTCTATTGTCACATTACAGTAATTAAGATTTTTTTATTGCCCTTTGCTGGATTTCTCTGTCCTATTGCCTATTATTTTGTCTATGCTCTACCTCCTGTTTGTCACGTTCAAGATCTGTTTGTTTCTTTTTCGTTAAAAACTTTAAAGTGGATGACTTGAATGTCTGTCTGCGCATTGGCTCTGCTTTGAGCACGCACAGCATGACAGAACGAACCGTGTGTAGCTGACATTTATTCACATAGTATGTGTGTGAAGTTACAAGGATGCAGACAAGTAAAACTAAATATGAAGGCCCCAACACGCACTTGCTGTCATGGATACCAAACACGTTGAATAAGTAAGAGCTTAATCTGAGAAGCCACGATCTGCAGTCCTTCCTTGGTTACAAGGCAGATGATTGAATTTTCAGCTTGCATTGAGTCCTTCATGTTTTCAGTATAAGAATTTATTTCTAATGGTGGTCCTGATCATATTTCCATTGCTTTCAAACAGAAGTCTGTTTGTGACAGCGGAGTAAACATTGAGTACGCAGAAAGATATTGGTGGCAGGTTCTGAGCAGGGATCCATCACACGAATCACGAGCCCCATCACATCCGGATGCTAAAGCTCCTGCTTCCTTCAGCTTGTCATGCAGAATACTGCCTGGCAGCATATGATTCATCACTATAGGAACTGATCAAAATGATCCCATTATTTGCTAAGAATAAAACAATGTTATCAATAGCTCCAATGCCAAGCTGAAAGTATTTCAATTATATTTAGCTCTTTAACTCTGACTTTAATAAGCGTTTGAAACTGGATGAAGCGGCTGAGCTTTAGCACTAGCCGACAGCTCTGTATGGGAGCCGAGAGCAGAGGATGTACAGCAGCTGACAGTAAAACAAAATGAAGTATGCCTTTATTTCTTATCATCTTCAACGTAGAGCCTTTAAAACCACAAAATAAAATCAGAATATTTTTCTAGAAAACTCTGGTGCTGACCCTTACGTTTAAGTGATACTTCCCAAATATTCCATTTCTACATATTTATAGGTTCTCAGCCATCCAAGGACATGAAACCCCCCGATACCCCAAAAATAAAAAAATAAAATAATAGTTTAGAGCAACTTAAGTTATAATTTAAATTACACATGACTTGTATTGAGAACCACTGAAATAAATCAATATTTATGAGGAAATTTATTAAGTGGAGTTACTTATTAAAACTTTTTAGTCAGAGCCTTACATTTTTGTAAAGGTGTAGTAGAGATTAGATCTGTGTCGCTGAACCAAACTCATATCTAAACATCTGAATCTTAGTTTGACTTCTATGGGTCTCAACAGGTTGTTTACTGAGAAAAACACTTTTACTAGTCATTTTTGGTGGTTGAAGACAATAAAAAAAATTTTAAACCACATTTTACATTGCATTTGACAGTAACTTTACCGACCGCCCCAAAATTGCTCTTTAAAAATTTCCCTGTTTATGAGATAATAAACAGGGAAATAATAATGAGATGGGATTTGCGCCCTTGAGTTAGCATCACTTAAACCCAATGTTATCAACCATTTCACCAGTTTTTGCGATAAACTGGTGAAAAAATGTGGGAGTTTGTTGATTTTGAGTGAATTTCCGATTGATGTAGTTTGGCAGTATACCATTACAAAATTGCTTTGATTTGATAAAATAATACTTGAACACAAAACGGTGATCTTAAAGGTCCTATTTATGCATCCCTCTGGAGTCTCACATAAAAAGCTATGATGGGCCCGATTTGGCCCCTGAACCTCGAGTTTCACACATATGATCTGGATACTAAAAGAGACAGGTACCTAGGAACCTTTAAAACAAAGAAGACAAACTTGTTTAAGGTTACAAGGTAACGGCATGGTCAACGGCAGCCAGGAGAAAAATATCTTCATGTTGTCCATTTACTGGTTGCTCTACTCTGAAGCACCTACAGGAAACAGTCTTTGATCCCAGCAGGACGAGGACTGTGTGTCCTGACTAATTAACAGTCCGCTGACATCTGAGCAGAGAGTTTGGCAGCTGCTGGGTTGCAGGCAGCTGGAGCCTGCCTGCCTGCTTCCTATTCTTTCATGTGCATTACCATGGTGATGAGTTGTACTTACACAACACATATTGTATGCAGCAGAGGCAGATAGCTCTTATCGCACTCATTTCTTTTTGTCTGACCACCTTCAGCTGATCAGTGTCAGAGTGATGCATTGTTTCCTGCTGGTTTACTGTTATGGCGGCTGTCATTTCTCTTCTAAATGGAGGAAACCTTTACCATCACTGACAGAGGGCGTACACTGCTCTGACTCATGCTTCACACATTTATTCCCCTTAACTGCGTAATTATAATAAAGCAGGACTCTATTTAAATTTTTTAAATTACATTATGGAGAGTGCACCTTGTAATAAAAACAAAACCAAAGTCAAATGAAATATGTCATAATTTTGAAATTGGTAGAACTGCATTTAGTTCTCTTCATTTTATTATGATTATGTTGGTCCTTAATTGTAATGTACAGTACTTTTGACTGGCTCTTTTTTTAAAGTGTAGTTCTACAGAATTCATGTGGTATTCACATTAATCACAGCTTTCCCAATGATCTACCATCCCAGGTCAACATTTGGATTTTTGGCCATTGCAACATTTTTATTCTTGTCTTTTCTTAGCAATCTTGCAGATTCACTCGTATGTTGAGGAAGAGTGCCTGTTACAAGATCAGATTTTCAAGAAGCTTGTTGAACAGATGGCCAATATTTGGCTCCAGATACAATGTTAGTCACAGACTTCACTATTCACCCGACATTTACAAAGAACCTATGTTCTGTAGTCACAGGTAATATGCAAATTGTTGTCTCTCTTGAATTGTGCTAGTTGAATTAAAGGCATTTTACACTCATTGGCCACTTTATCAGGTGACTAGAGAAAAACTGGGTTACAGGTATTATTTTAAGTTCTATTGAAACATTTAGCAAAAATATCAAAACTATTTGTCTGAGATTGTGGTCCATATTAACGTGACAGCTAGAGGTGCACCAATTGCAGTTTTCCGACCGATCGCCGATTACTGATCTTTTAAAAAGCTTAACCTGCCGATACCAATTTTCTTTTGTCTGAAATGTTGCTCAGTATAGCAAGAAAGTTGTTGAGTTGGCAACAGTGGGGTAACTATTGTTAATTGTAACCGTGCAGATATAACTTGGTGGGCCGGTCTGTCAGTCCAACCTTTCTCACCAGAGAGCAAAAGAGGACAGTGGTTGATTCTTAGACCTTTGCCAAGCTAGATAAGATTGGTGGATAAGATCGACTTCATATGTAAAAATTGTCCTATCACTGATCTCCCAAAAGTAAGGAAATTGGCACAGATAAATCGGCTGGCCGATAAATCGGTGCACCCCTAGTAACAGCATCACACTGTTTTGCAGATTTGCTTTCTGACATTTTTAAAGTGAATTTCCCCTTTGAGCAAATTTCAATTGAGCTCTATTGGACTGAGATCTGGTGACTCTTGAAGCCAGTGCAAGTAGAGCAACTGCCTTTTCAGGTTGAAAGAAGTCAGTTCAGATGGTCAGACATCTGGTCAAGAGCAGCCCGGGAAGAAAATTTGGGAAAAGCACAATAACTTCCCTTCTGGCCTGGGAAGGCCTTGGGATCCCCCAGAAGGAACTGGAGGAGGTCGCCCAGAGAAAAATGTATCGGACATGACAGCTATGCTGACACTTTTATATGTGTTCCTGGTCCATCACACCTGAAAATAATTGAATTGCCTCCTCAGTATGTAGTTTAGTTCTCCAGAGTTCTTCTAATGACCTGTTTATTTGACTCAGGTGTGTGGAAGCAGAGATATTTCAAAGTTTAACACCCTGTAACCAGGACTTAATATAATCCAATTAAAATATAACAGACTATTTTTATGACAAAATTCTGGGGCTTGTGTGTCCTCATATTTGTTGTCAGGTTGTGGATGTACGTTAAACACTGGGCAACACGAGATATTACTTGTTGCTTGAGCCCGCCGTCTTCATAGGCATTAACAGCTTTCTGACTCCATCTTGTGGTCATATAAAATCATTACAAGTTCAAGAAAACAGCATTGCTCCTCCGCCAAGTTGGCTCACACGTCAGAGTGAAACCTGTACTGGTGAGTGGACGTGTACTGTCGGCGTCATGCGGTTCCCGGATGCGCCGAACACAAACATGGACCGGGTGGTGGTGGAAGTCCCGATCAACAATGGTGAGATTTTTCAGAGTTCCACGCCTGGCGCGTCTCGGAGGTCTAATACCAACATGTCCAGCACCGCAGTCGTCTCGGTGCACTTGTGCACAGATGCTCCACCTCCTCTGACGCAGTGAAAGTGCTGCTGCAGCCGCTGTGGCGGACTGGCTGTTGTTCACGCTGAGTGCTTACACTGCAGTATCTGCAAGTGGCTTATACACAGAATGCAAAGCTGCTATTATCAAACATGATCTGTTTTCTCTTTTTTTAAATCACTTATGTGGTGCTAAGTTAGTAGAAAGGGATCAAATAAAGCATTTCTGATTGGATTCCTCTTTAACTTACATTAAGTTTAAAACCAGGAAATGTGGTTTCTGTTTTTGCTAAAGCACCAAAACTCTAGTACAGTTGAATTTTTATAGGCCATTTATTTATGATCGTCATACATTATCTGTGACTATAAGCATTACTTTTAAAATGTTAGAGTTCTTTATATAGGGTGAGATCAGAATTATTCTTTTTAAAAACAATAATACATTTCTTCACAACTCAATCACAAAAATGTATTTATTTTATATGATAAACCAAGACAATGTAATGTGTAACTCTTATGTAGAAGGAAACAAATACATAATTTAACAATTGCTATTAAAAATCCCAAAAGTCCATTATTTATCCAGCATTTTGGAGTAAAAACCTTGCAGAAACTCATTTCAGATTTGTTTGGATATGTCTGCTAGAGTTGTAGCAACTGAATTTTTTTTTTTTTGCTTAAGCTTTTTTTTTTTTTAGACTGGCTAGGATGTATATAGGAACCTGAATTTTGAAGCAGTACCAGAGATTTTCAATTGGATTTAGGTTTGGACCTTTATGCCATTTAAGTCACATGAGACCTTTTAACAGATTGTTTTCTAGGATTGCTCTATATTTAGCTTCAACCATCTTGCCATTTACTCTCACTTGTTTTCCTGTCCCTGCTGATGAAAAGCATCCCTACAGCATTATGTTTCATGGTGTGTTCATTGTGTGGTGTTAGCTTCCCCAAACAATTATAGCAGTTTGTGTTTGCATGCTCTCCCCAAAGGACTTTCTACAAATTAGCTTTGTTCTTTACATGAATTCTGGTGAACTGCAGACAGGCTTCGTATGTTTTTAAAAGGATGACTGTAATGGCTGTCATTCTAACTCTCCCATCTGAACTGTGGTCGTCTGGAGAACCTCCAGAAGTACCATGGACATTTCGGCTGCTTCTCCAGTTAATCCTCTCCTTGCTATTCATGCTGAAAAAAATGTGATCTGCCGCCATTATGTTTTGTGTGAATGATGTTTTCAGAGTGTGCACAAAGACACAAAACAATCTCCTGTTTTTCAGACATTTTCCCATTATGCTACAACGTGTTCTAATAATTTCTGCTTCTAACTGAAGAGTTTTCTATTTCCTATCCTTTCACAGCGCCCCGAAAGCGTCAGGTGCGTTTCTCAGCAAGGCATGACATCATCCTTCTGAGGGAGGTTATCGCCCAGAACCCGTTCTGTTCTAAAGAGCCAGGTGGGTTTTTGTTTCTTTGAATATACTATTCTACTGCAAACACAAACATGTATCAAACTGCAGCCTTTATTTGATATGTAAGCTATGTTCTGCTGTCATTCACTTTGTCAGGGCGGATGTGGGCCCGGGTGGGGGAGATCATCACCGCAGCCCTCCAGGAGGAGAGCTTTGAGGTAGATGCCAGGAGATGTCGGGAGAGGACCATGTTGCTGCTGGACTACTACAAGAAACAAGATTTTCCCAGTTTGCGCAGGTTGGTTTACTTTTATATCTACAGTAAGTGTAATGTTTGGCAAGGGAATGTCAAACATGTGTCTTGACATTTTATCAAACTTATACTACTTGAATGACACAGGTTTGGAACAGAGAAGTTGTATGCCCAAAAGGAAGATTTGCTCCACGAGGTTTTGGAGCTAGAGGCTGAGAAAGGGCTGCTGGTCAGTGGTGACGGTGCAAAATACCAGGTGAGCATCAGTGGAACCATGTTCAGTAATAAGACATTTTTAACAATTTGCACTTTTGCCTTGCAGTAAAAAAAAGGTCTCAAGTTTCGAGGTGCCCAGGCTCCTAACTTCTGGCATTTTTCCATGTAGAGTTGGAATAATCTTTATGTCTCTGCTCAGGATTTCTCTTTGTATTTATCCTTAAATAAACTAAGATTGACTAAAATTATCACCTTGTACTGCTTCTGATCTAAATGTAGCTGAGTTGGCATATGTATCCGACTAACGCAGGTTTGTGCATTTATCACACAGAGCACCAATTCAGTGGATGGAGTTATGTGCAAATCTGCTTCATATTGCTAATTCACATGTTAGGTATCCAAATTAATATTTATTAAAATTGATCTATTTAAGTCAACATCTACTTGGAGCAAAAATAGAAATAGTACATTATTTCATATATTTGTAAATTAATTAGGGCAGTTAAAGCAGTGGGTTCTATTTCTTTAGTTTCACCCTATCGCTGTCACAACTGGCAATATCTTAAACAACTGAATGCCTAAATTTGTTCTTGTTGTTTGTGAACCACATTGCAGCCAGCTCATAAGCAGTGAGGAGCACTGTCTCCTTCACTTGAATTAATTAGAATTTAATTCACAGGAATGAACTTAAGGAAACCACTTGAGTGTTCAGCAAAGTATTCCTCGATACCCATCGCTAGCCTATCCCTGTAGGGAAGAGCAGCGGATTCACTCCATAATTTAATGATGTGTAATTTTTCTGACATACTTCTCTACAAGGACAATAGTTGATGTTTTAAAAATAAAACCTACATTTAAAAAAAAAAAAGTTTTGTTTGTAAAGCATTTTTTTATCTGTCATGTTCAGGATGAAGAACCAAGGAATCATCTAATAGAGGAACTAACTCTTACAGAACCAGACAAACCTAATATCACACGGCTGCCCCCGTTAGGTAATACAGATTCACTGCGCTTTACAGCACATTTTACTTCAGTGGTCAAAATAAAGGGCTTTATTTGGTACATTTAAAAAAGTTGGAGAGACATGTCAAGAAGGGTTAAAAATTCAATATGTCTCTGTACAAAAAAAATCTGATATAAACATTTGTAGAGCTAGCTGTTTGGCCCACAAAATCAAGTGTTTGTTGACTTTTTAAAAATTCAAAGCTTTCTCTTCAGGTGAAGCACCTATGTATATATTTCTTCATGTTCCTTAGATATTTTGGAATAATCCCTGCCTGCTCTGTTTCCTCCAGATTCTAAAAGTTTTGTCACAGTTACAGAAGCAGAAGAAGAGCGTGAACACATGGCAGAGCTTTCAGCGGCGCCCACAGCCAAGCGGCCCTGCCAGTGTTGCTGCCAGACCTACTCAGAGATCCTGAGCTTCCTGGAGAAGCGCTCAGAGGCGGAGCAGCGGCTCCGAGAGGAGGAGCTTTCTCTACGTCGAGAAGAGCTGGAGATTCAGAGGAGTGGGATTTCTTTTGCTGATTTTAAATCCAGCTTTGCTTTAACAGAAATTGGGGTTCAAAGATCTGTCTGTGCTGTTTGAGTGAAATCACTCACAGGGCTGACCCAAGGTCTTAGTGGACCTGAAACAGAATTTAATTCTTGTTTAAAACATTAGTCAATTTGTAAACAATCTTAAATAAAAAAATTAAAAAACACATTTAAGTTAAGGCTGAAACCATCAAATCAAACTTTATACATTTCTCAAAAAACAAATGTGACAATTTTACCACAGTGTTAAAATTCAACATTTTATGCAATGTGCCAAGTAGTGGCTCTGTTCACTCGTCACCTCATGCATTGTTACTGGAATTAAAATAGATGTACTTTGTCACTAAACAATTGTTTATCATTCTTCATTTCAGGTAAGATCGCTCTGGAGAGAGAACGTCTGGAAGCGGAGAGAAAAGAGAGGGAGCGGAGGTTTGAACTGGAGAGCCAGGAGAGGCAGGTCATTTTGGACCTGCTGAAAGATAAAGTGCTGAAAGGCTAAAAGTGAGAAGCCACCACCTGCAGTGTTCGTAGATGGAGGGTGGGGACATGGAAGGCGGCGCAAATTGCAGTGAAGAGGAAGAGTGACGGTAAAACTAGAAGTGAGAAGATCGAAGAGAGGAACAGTGAGTCGAGATTAAAAATTAGGGCAGGATTGTTCTGTTGCCTTGACCTCTCTGAACAGAAGTAGTTATTTAGAGTAACTACATTACTGTAGGAAGTTCCTCAACTGATAAAATCATTAGTTTCTGGAGCCCTTTGCATGGATAGATGCATCCGAGCCACAGCCTTTTTCTGACAAACTGTGAGAGAATTTAAATATGATGTAAACCTGAACACACTGTGCTAAGGAGTACAGACAGAAAACTGTACAGAGTTTCAGTACACAGTTTTATTTATTAAAACATTAAAGATGGGTTTGTAGACAGACATGTAGCTGCTAAGTTAAGGTGAAAGTATATAAGATGTCCTATTTTTTACTTTTAGTGGCAGCCATAGTTACACTGCTTTGGATAACATGCTGCTAATGTTTATTTCAAATGTTATGCTGATAAAGAAAAGTGTTACCACCAACTTGAAGAGAATCTTTTCCCCTTTTGTCTCATCACCATTTACTAGAACCACACAGGAAAATTCTCTGTTGGACGTCAGAGAGTTTAGATTTGCAGTAAAATCTCCTTTGCTGTCCCCCAGGGTTGTGAGCTTAGTTCCCTGCTGGTTACTCTTTACACCCATACTGCACCTTGCAAACATCTACATTATTACTGCAAACCCCCATGTATTTTTATTTCTTTCTTCATTGCCTTACATCCATTCAGACATCCATCTATTATCTTAATTCAATTCAGTTTAATTCATAACACGTCATCTCAAGGTTACAAAAAAGTTATTTTAATCGATCCTAGTTATCAAATAGGCTAGTTCAGTTCATTATTCAAATTAGTTTAAAAACTTGTCTATCTAAGGAAACCTAATAGATTGCATCAAGTCATTGGCTTGCAGCAATCTTTTTGTAAATAATTTTATTGTAAAGTGACAAGAAAATATATTTATTGAAGAGATACAAAGAAAGGCAGGGATATGAAAAAACAGTGTAAGATTTACCCCTAAGTGTTTGCCTTTTAGGAACACACATAAAGGAATTTCTCGAGCTGACCCAAAATGCTGTGTCCTCTCTGAACAGCACCAGTAAACACAAGCTTGAACACTGAATAAACAGCGGAGTTTTGCCACTCCAGCAGATGGCAGTAGCGCAGTTAAACTTATAAAGAACACTAGAAAGAAGAACAAGAGAAAGAAGGGGAGCTCTCTGATTGGCTCTCTTGAACGTCACTGTTTGCGTCATCCAATGAACGTCTGCCTGGGGGCGGTGTTATCACCGCAGCTGAAAGAATGCTGCGTAGTGAACAGATTTCAATTCTGAAAGCGGAGTTAAGTTTCAGTCGAACTTTACTGGTTGTGTGTTTATCTGAGTTATCGTTCAGATTCAGTCCAGTCAGCTGTTAAAACAGCTCGTCTCTTCTGAAAGCCTCACCGCATGAAAACACTCAACTCAGTTTACCGTTAGCTCATAATTCAGTGTTGGTTCAGCCTTTTTGTTTCTTCTCCATCAAGCGTTTCACCTCTGACTCCACGTGACGTGGGAAACATGTGGCCTTTGTGTTTTTTAGTTTACTCGCAGAGCTGAGGACACATACTGTGGGTTTCCTGACATCCACGGGGGACTTTTAAAAAAAAATATATATATTTTTCGGGTTGCTTTTGGGGTCAAACCTCAACACATTTCTCATATTTGCCAAAGCAAAGCAGAATGCCCGTCAGGCGTTTGGGGGGTCACAGGTCCCTGGTTCCTTACTCTCAGACCTCCAAGCTGTCGTATGGTTACACAAAAATGAATATCTCAAGAAGCGACTATCGGGTTTTTTCTGCCAACTCTTCCACTGCCTGCACCGAGCTGGCCAAGAGGATAACAGAGTAAGTCTAATTCTTTATTAGACAATACCGAGTGCAGTATTTTCAGTTATTTGCCCATTTTCTGACATAGGTACCCTATTGCAGGAGAGTACATTTTGATGAAGAAACAAAGGAACATTATGTACATAGCATGGCAACAGCATAACTGTGTTTTATTACTAACAATGGGAAAGAAGTATGGTGGATTTCCAGGTAAAATTCCTGAATTAGAGGACACAGCGTACGCTCTAGTTACTGCATGTTTGCTCTTCTATTACTGTCAAAGGTTTTGCCCTTACAAACAAGGCATTCAGGGTTTCTAACTAGTGTGAAAAAGTATGAAAATAAGAAATTGTTCAGGTCTGAATGAACATGGAGAAATACATTTGTTTCCCGACTAGAGTTCCACGAAATACTACGTAGGCAAGTTTTATTTTTGAGGAGGATTAATGTTGTAATGTTTATAATACGAAAGGCTCAGTTCAGAAATATTAAAAACACCTCAGATATGAATGTTTAATAAAATAAAAATAAACTTTTGGCTTTCTTATGATAATATCTGTTGGGAAATTGTTGTGCAAAATCATTATCCAGGGAAGTTAAAATGTTCTAATTCCAGATTCTGTACTAAAGTGAGAATAATAAACCAACAACTCAAAATGTACGAATAAACATTTCTAAGATGTAAAAACAACTGTGGTTCTGCAACCGCTATTGCTGAACCACAAAACATCCATCCCTCCTTTCATTTGACTGTACCTTTCTTTTTTACCTCAGGACTTGTGTATCTGAAATGCACAGAACATGCTGTTCTTCCATGGGTTTACATACCAAATATGCCAAAAGAAAGTGGGAGGTTTTGGTTTTGACACATTTCACAAATGAACAATGAAAAAAATTTCTGATTTCTCAGTGTTTAACCAGCTGATCACCAGTCAGAGCCAATCTATGGCTTATTTTGACTACCGATTGGTATACTGCTATTTCTACCTGATCTGCATCTTGAATCTGCTTTATTTAATCCTTTACTTTGTTTATGGATCAGCATTTGTTCTTCAGACATCTAAGTCATTGTGTTAACCTGTTGTGAGATGTTACTTTAATAAAATGTCTCAACTCTGATGATTTAATCAAATGTAAATTATTGTAATAAAAATATTTCTGGAACTGTTTTAACTCATTTTGTTTACAGGGATGGTGAGTTTCTTGTGGTATTTCAAAATTAAAAGGAACTCTAACGTGTTGTTTGAATGTCATAAAAATCATGTTAATGATTCCAGTAATATTAAACCTGAAATACAACTAATAGTAGTAGTAAGAATTCACATTTTTTTAAATTAAATTTTTAAAACTTTTGAGCAATTGTTACAGTGCAATAATAAAAGTTGGGTTTGATCCTTGTTGTCTAGACAGCAAATTATGTCAAATAATATCGGTGACAGTGATTAAGCAGATGCTGCATCTTGCCATGTATTTAAGAACAGTAGCTGTAAAGCAAGCTTTTCTTTTCAAGAGATTTTTGTGACTCTAGTGGCCTTTATTCATCAAAATTAGCAAGTGCCAGCTGCACATCCTGTTTCAGGACATTTCAGGTTTTCAAGATTTCTTGCTGTCTGTTTTCACAGTGCACGTGCTTGGATGTCCAGACTCTGGCACAGTGGGGGCAGTTTGTTTGTGCAGCATTTGTAGACTGTTTTCCAGATTCATAAGTAGGTTTGGTAACTTTAGGCACTTTAGGTTCTTCACTATTTGATTTGATCACTGTTGCAAGGCTGCAATGCGATAATGAGTTGATCACATACCCATGGTATGTTTCCATGGTAAAGACATTACACGCACCACTTGTTTAAGGTAAGAACTGTAAAACGATCTGACCCCATATTCACAGAGTCCCTGCCTAGGAATTCTAGCTTCAGAGTGATTCAGTCAGCTGCAGAGAGCAAGGAGACAAGAGAGACTCTTAGTGAGGAAGTGTGGTTGACCCTGTTGCTTGCTGTGACACTGTCTTCTATGGACTGATTGGTTGATGCACGAAAGAAAATGAGACCAAAAACGCTCCAGTAATCAGCATTAAGATAATTGTCTCGATTACACTATGCTATGAATTGTATAGTTCCACACGGCATCGACATATTTGATTGCATTTTATTTACATCCTCATCATTATTGTGATTTGTCACATCGTCTTTCCATGCAAATCATTTTACTACGTCATTTATTTAATATTAATCAACTCTCTGCAAAAAGAAAAAAGATTTTATCTTACCTTTACCCAAGCCAGTCTACCGATTGGCAATGCACCACTTGGTAGTGATAATAACCCTGTTGCATTTATTTTTAGGAATGTTACCATTCTGTTGATGTCTCTGAAAACCACTTATTTCTCTTAGAAAACAGTTTAATAATCAAAATGTTTAATTTGTGTTTATTTTAAGTCAGATTTTATATTTTATTTTGACAGACGCCTAGGTGTGCAGCTGGGCAGGTCGGTAGTTTACCAGGAGTCAAACACAGGTAAGGCTTAGCTGTGTCCAGATAACTGACCCAGTTTGAAAGGACTTTATCGTATCCCAACCCACAGTGATTTTTTTCTTTTCTTCAGAGACTCGAGTAGAGGTAAAGGAATCTGTCCGAGGACAAGACGTTTTTATTATTCAGACCATTCCAAGGTAATTTTAGACTTTTAATCGTGCAGCTACACACTATCATATTAAAACTGAATTATTAAGCTTATTTAATGAGCAACAAAAATAATAATTGAATAAATTATGGAAAAACATTCAGGAGAAGAATACAAAAAAAAGTACGAACTTGTTGAATTCTTGTGACATGTACCAGGATATAACAATGATCTGATCTGAACTGGAGCTGCCAAATACTGTATATCAAAAAGCAAACTTCATAACTTGCCATCTCAAAGGGCTATAACAAGGGCCTGCATTACATGGTATGGTAATAAAGTCCAAGTGGACGACATGCATGCTTTGCATATTGATGATAAATCTGGCAAGTGGGATGAATTGTGACCATCTTTAATGTTCACACCTAAAGTATGCTTAATAGCTTACCTGTGCTGTTGATATTGTTATTGTAAAAATAGCATATTATTGTGAAAATATATGTAGGTAAATCATTTTAGTAATTGCAAGTTTCAGCAATAATCATGATTATGATGAAATCATATTTGTTTCCTTTTTTTAATTTAACTAGCTAGAAAGCAGATAACACGTTGCTCAGCATTTATTTGTGGCTCTCAACCCGTGATTTAACCCCTGCTTTGATTTTTCAGGGACGTCAACACAGCCGTCATGGAGCTGCTGGTTATGGCTTACGCTCTGAAGACATCGTGCGCCAAGAACATCATTGGGGTCATTCCCTACTTTCCCTACAGCAAGCAGTGCAAGATGAGGAAGAGAGGATCCATCGTCTGCAAGCTGCTTGCTTCCATGTTGGCTAAAGCCGGTGAGACAGAGCTGCACATTACAACTGGGAAGCCAGTCACTGTTCGTATGCTGTGGTAAGGTTTGCACAGCTGTGAACTAAGCTAAGTGATTCCCACTAATTGCTTTACTAATGTTTGTGTTCATAACCAAAAAGCTCATTTTAAATATAATAAATCAAATTTCAATAAATTTTTGTGACGTCCTTTGATGTCAAAGGTATCAGTCCAGTATCAGAAGTGAAAAACTCCTAAAGCTTATCATTGCTGTCGACATATGACAATGTGCAATGTTTTTGCATAGCTCAAAATAGCTCGGTTTTCACAAAGCAAACCACTGAGTTGAAGCAGTTGGAGCCACAAACTACGACTGAGTCACATTTCATAGTTTAACCTACTCTTTGTAACATTTAGAAGCAGCTGGAAACATGATGTCTGTGCAGTCTTAAAGTCTGGAAATTATTCTTGATAAAGGCTATTTGACTATAGAAAATTAGTTTCATGGTTATATTACCCAAATTATTTCTATTTGCTAAATGTCACACCGAGAGAAAGTCAGATGTTTATTTAATGTCTTCAGAGTCAGAACTCTACATACAGGATAATTACTGTCTCTTTAAACAATGAGGGATGATGATGTCGTTGCCTTGGATACCTCTGATGGGTTATTTTTTGTATTTTTTAATTGGCCACATGTGGAACACATTGCTTTCTTGTTTGACACAATGGGAAAGGCAAAAGTAATCAGCCAAGATGTCAAGAAGAGAATTATGGAGCTTGGGAATAATTTACAGATTCTGGAATGTGCCACATTCATTTGTTTAAAAAATTACCGTACTTTCCAGACTATAAGCATCTACTTCTTTTATGCGCTTTGAATATTGCAGTTCGGCTAACGGACCTCTGTAGATTTCTTTGCTATTGTTATTTTGTTCTGAATTGAAGTCTTATATTCTGTTGCAGGGCTTACTCATATCATCACTATGGATCTTCACCAGAAGGAGATCCAGGGATTCTTTAACTTCCCTATTGACAACCTCCGAGCTTCCCCTTTTCTCATCCAGTATATCCAAGAAGAGGTACATCATGCTGAAGGCACAAATATTAAACTGTTCATTTTTCTCTGAGAACCTCAGTCTTGCATTAAAGACTATAGTATTTCACCTTTTTGTTTCTTACAATACAGTCATAGTTTCTGTCTCTCTCTTAACAGATCGCAGACTACAGGAATGCTGTCATTGTTGCAAAGTCTCCGTCTGCTGCTAAACGGTAACAAGAAACTCAGAGCTTAATAATAATAATTCAAATGGATTGTCTGATAAAACATAGTGATGCTCGCATTTATATCACTACAATACCTACAGTATTTTGGTGGTCTGTTAAAGGAATTGAGTTTTGAGAGTTTTAATAAATACCCATGTCAATACTTCTAAAAGAAAATCTGGAAAAAGGGCTAATTTGCTGGTGGTTCGTTGATGTAGTCATAACCTGGAATATGAACTGTTTTTTTTCTATTTTTAGTTAAAGAACGAAACCCGAGTTTGTTGAAAGAAGGGAAAACTTAAGGCTCATGAATTATGAGAGTAGCCTCTCCTGTAGTGCAAAATTGCTTTTCTATTGCTGTGCTGACAAAAGTCAGGTTTGTGCACTACAACCCTCTGCAGGTGCTAAACAAATAGCCCTTGAATATGTGAAAGCTTGGACAGCAGTGGCAACTTTACTGACAGAAGGGGTCAAGGGTCATAATGCAAAATTACTTCTTTTTTTTTTACCTTTATATCATATTACAATGTCATTCCCTCATCAAACAGGTCATGTTTATGTATAATGTATGCTACAATGTGTTTTTATGCCAATTTGCCTGATAAACCCAGAAAAATAAAGTTGTTTGTTTTTGTTTTATTCACATGGAAACCTTCTGAATGGTAAAATCATCTTTGTATTTGAGTTTTGACTGTGAAGAAGGAATTGCAGATGTCATTTCTGTCCTACATTCAAATGAGTCTCCTCGGCATGAGGCTTTGACCTTTCTTTTGCTTTAACTCTTCTTTGCAGGCGTCTTTTCCTTTGCCAACTCCTTTCTTCAGTCTTTGGCTCGTCTGATTGAAAGTTTCTGTAGCCATTGTTGTTTCCTTTTCACTCCTCCATGTCTGCCTGTTTATCTGTTCCAGGGCCCAAGCTTATGCTGAGAGGCTGCGACTCGGCCTGGCAGTGATGCATGGGGAGGCGCAGCATTCCGAGTCGGACATGGCAGATGGCCGACATTCCCCCCCGCTGTCCCGCACCACAGCAGGACACACAGGCCTGGAGTTGCCTTGTAAGACAGATGAAAAACTATGTCAAATAGACTTATATAAGTAAAATTTGAGAATTACTGAATGACAGTCATGTAAGTTGATCAGTGTAGAAGCACAAACTGAGCGTGTTCTAACTCAGACCAGTAATTTATCTGTTTCTCAGTGATGATGCCGAAGGAGAAGCCTCCTATCACCGTCGTCGGAGACGTAGGAGGGAGAATCGCCATCATTGTGGTAAGCTTTCCTGGCTGCAAAGACAATAAAAAGCATTTTTACATGCATTATGAAAAATTTTACTAATCTGGGATTTTATGAACTTTGCATTAATCTGCGCTGTTCTTTATTTCTCCTGTGCTGCTGGTTTTACTGTAGGAAATTTCTCATAGAGTTGAAATATCAGAATATTGCAGTCTGTTGGAGCCTTCTGCTGTCCATTTCTTTTTTGTCCAGACAAAAAATATCTGTGATGTAAAACAAGTCTTTGCTCTCTAACATGTGACCTCTTCTCCAGGATGACATCATAGATGATGTCGAGGACTTTGTTGCAGCAGCAGAAAGCCTGAAGGAGAGAGGAGCGTACAAGATCTACATCATGGCTACACATGGGCTGCTGTCTGCAGAAGCTCCCATACTAATAGAGGAGTCTGCTATAGATGAGGTAAATGTCTCATGTGAAGATCTGACAGTGAAAGAAAATCTTTTGCAGCTATGAAATGATGTGCAATAAGTTAATGCATCTGAAACAAACCATGAAAAGTGAGATTTCACGACAACCCTTAGCAGAAATATGGAATTACTGCACTTGACGGGTTTGTTAATTTATTAGATTTTTCACCAAAAACGAAAATAATCAAATGTATCACAAAAGAATTAAATTGAAAAAATAAACATTCTGGCTTTGTAAAGCATGTCTTTAGAAAAATAATAGAGTGATTTCATATTTAATATTTTATTATTTTTATTTTATTATTTTTATTATTAATATTTTCATATTTTATTTAATGGCTCAGCTGAAGAAAATTATACAGAGTCTCATATTGGTATTTCTAAAACATTCCTGAAGAAGTCTTATTCTGGAATTGAGTCTGGAGCTAAAACTGAGTGATTGTAGAAGTTTGGGATATTTTCCACCTGTCAGCCATTGATAAAAAAACATGGCCCAACATCACAACTGTAAGCTGAAACAATGGAAATTACTCTGAAACTCTACTGGAAAAAGGCAAATCAACACAGTCATTGTTAGAAGACCATCTTTCCCTTGCAAAAAGGTCAGCTTGGTGGTCATGACCAGCAAACAATCTAGATCTGAATTTTACTGAACTTTTATGAAGAACTTTTCATGACAAAACACAAACCATGCAAAGCTGGTCTGTCAGCTACTTTACAGGAATGCTGGAAAGAAAAGTACTGATTGTGATGTTTTTGATTTATTACTCCAGACTGATAAAATATGTAGTATTGGTTTTACTGACATTGAGTTTCTTCTTTATATATATATATAAAGCTGAGCTCGGGTCCTCTACCAGAGGCCTGGGAGCTTGAGGGTTCTGCGCAGTATCTTGGCTGTGCCAAGGACTGCACATTTCTGGACTGAGATGTCTGATGTTGTTCCTGGGATCTGTTGTAGCCATTGGTCCAGTTTGGGGGTGACTGCCCCGAGGGCCCCGATGACCACAGGCACCACTGTGGTCACTGTGGTAACTTGGTTATGTCGTTCCATGTACGCTTTCCCTGCCAGTATCTTGCACCCTGCTGTTATGTGCTGGACTGTCTCAGGGGCCTCCTTGCACAACCTACACCTTGGGTCTTGTCTGGTGTGGTATATCTGGGCCTCTATTGCTCTGGTGTTTAGGGCCTGTTCCTGGGCGGCCAGGATGAGGGCCTCTGTGCTGTCCTTGAGTCCAGCTTTTTCCAGCCATTGGTAGGATTTACTGATATCAGCCACTTGGGTTATTTGCTGGTGGTACATCCCATGTAGGGGCTTGTCCTGCCATGATGGTATCTCTGGCACCTCAACCTCCGTTCCCTGTTGTCTGAGATATTCACTGAGCACATTGTCTGTTGGGGCTTTGTCCCTGATGTATTTATGGATCTTAGTTGTTTCGTCCTGGACTGTGGTTCTCACACTCACTAGTCCTCTGCCTCCTTCCTTGCGGCTCGTGTACAGTCTCAGGGTGCTGGATTTGGGATGGAATCCTCCATGCATTGTTAGTAGTTTTCTAGTCTTAATATCAGTGGCTTTTATCTCCTCCTTTGGCCAGCTAATTATTCCAGCAGGGTATCTGATTACTGGCAGGGCATAGCTGTTTATTGCGCGGATTTTGTTCTTGCCATTGAGCTGGCTTCTCAGGACTTGCCTTATTCGTTGGAGGTATTTAGCTGTGGCTCCTTTCCTTGTGACCTCATCGAGGTTGCCATTTGCTTGTGGTATACCTAGGTACTTGTAACTGTCCTCTATGTCTGCTATTGTTCCTTCTGGGAGTGAGACCCCTTCTGTGCGGATGACCTTCCCCCTCTTTGTGATCAGCCGACCACACTTCTCTAGTCCGAATGACATCCCAATGTCCGTGCTGTAGATCCTGGTGGTGTGGATCAGTGAGTCGATGTCTCGCTCACTCTTGGCATACAGCTTGATGTCATCCATGTAGAGAAGGTGGCTGATGTTGGCCCCATTTTTGAGTCGGTATCCGTTGCCAGTCTTGTTGATAATTTGGCTGAGGGGGTTCAGGCCTATGCAGAACAGTAGCGGGGACAGAGCATCTCCTTGGTATATGCCACATTTGATGGACACTTGTGCAAGTGGTTTGCAGTTGGCTTCAAGGGTGGTTTTCCACAGCTTCATCGAGTTTGCAATGAAGGCTCTCAGAGTCCTGTTGATGTTATACATCTCTAAGCATTCAATGATCCAAGTATGCGGCATTGAGTCATAGGCTTTCTTGTAATCAATCCAAGCCATGCACAGGTTGGTGTGTCGGGTTTTGCAGTCTCGGGCAACTGTGCGGTCTACGAGGAGTTGGTGTTTGGCTCCTCTGCTATTTACACCGATACCTTTCTGTGCCGTGCTCATGTATTTATCCATGTGTTTGCTTATCTTGGCCGCTATGATGCCTATGATATATATATATATGATGCCTATGATATATATATACAGTACAGACCAAAAGTTTGGACACACCTTTTAATTCAATGAGTTTCCTTTATTTTCATGACTATTGACATTGTAGATTCACACTGAAGGCATCAAAACTATGAATAACACATGTGGAAATATGCACTTAACAAAAAAGTGTAAAACAACTGAAAATACCCCTTATATTCTAGTTTCTTCAAAGTAGCAACCTTTTGCTGTGATTACTGCTTTGCACACACTCTGCATTTTCTTGATGAGCTTCAAGAGGTAGTCACCTGAAATGGTTTTCACTTCATAGGTGTGCCCTGTCGGGTTAATAAGTGGGATTTCTTGCCTTATAAACAGTCATGAAAATAAAGAAAACCCATTGAATTAGAAAGGTGTGTCCAAACTTTTGGTCTGTACTGTACGTAAATAAATGTCTTATATACACAGACCACCTAAGCAAATGCTTAAGTTGTTGTATTGAAAGACAGTCTCACATTATTCTGTGTTTATTTTTTTTTAGTTAAACATGACGTCCACATTGTCATATTTATTTACGAGCTCATTATTGTTGAAGAATTAAAACAGGAAACACGACAAATGTCGTAATTTGTATTTATAGCAGAAGTACATTAATGACTTTAATAACACAGGTATGGAAATGCTTTATTAGTGAATAAATAAATATATTACAGAAGGTCAAGAGGCACACCACATTTAATTTTTTAAATAATATATATGCTTCATAATATTCAAATGTAGCATCATTTTTAGAGTAAACAAATAAATCTAAACCAACATAAATGAGTGACTATCAACCCAAACATTTTACTGATTAACTCAACCGAAACCCAATCACTTCTAGTCATTTTATATGTAAATATGTTTCAAACTGTTAATTTCTAATTTCAAATATGCATTTTACAAGTTAATATTTATTCCCAGTTAAATGGTGAGAAATAATTGGTTTTGAAATATTATTATATTTTTAAATAAACATTTGTAGGCTTTGAGTGTGTAATGATGATCATTTTGGGTTATTATCACATTTACTTAGATTGTTAGAAATAAATCACAATGTACATAAAAGTTTAGCAAATTATTTATTGACTGATTGAATTGTGGCACCTTTGAGCCTCCATAGTTTTGCTCCACACATGCAGGTGGTTGTGACCAACACCGTTCCTCATGAGGTGCAGAAGCTGCAGTGTCCGAAGATCAAAACCGTGGATGTGAGTCTGATCCTGGCTGAGGCCATCCGCCGCATCCACAACGGAGAGTCCATGTCCTACCTGTTCCGCAACATCACTGTGGACGACTGAGGCGACACAAAGAGACGTTTACATTTCCACTCGCACAAAGTCAGGGCAGATCTCTGTATCAGTCTGTTCTTCCTGTCTAGGTTGCTGATAAATCTGTCAGTTTTATTTACCAGATGTCACACGCGAGGCAAGAACAATAAAGTACATGCATAATGTTACTACAGGTGCTCACTAATGTTTGTTCCTGTACACTGCAACTTGTAGCAAATAAAGCTGTTACTCTTTCAAACGTGTTGTCTGTTTTTCTCTAGCCTGAAGTATCACGTCTGACCTTATCGGCTGTAAATATAGACATGATAGCACAAGTGAAGTGTGGGTATATTTCAGGAACACAAACTACTTCAGTTTGCCACCTTCACACCTGAACGTGAGACTTTCAGTCATGCTTCCTGACTGAAAGCATGACTGAAAGACCAAATGTGTTAATGTCCAGCTGGATTTGAATGGTTAATAATCATCATAAAGGTATTAATCTCTACCAAACATCAGTTTTTATTAATTATGCTGTATTGCTGTTTGACACTGCAACATTTTAAAGTAATGAAAATGCAATAAATTTAGGAGAAAATTTTGATTTCTATTTTTTTTTTCAGATTCTGGATGTGTCAAACCTCTGAAAACACCATGCAAATCATCTGACTGCTCTGTCTTTATTTATGGCCATAAGTTCCTGTGTCAATTCGCTTGTACTCTGCAGTGTTTTACATTAGTTCACAGGACCATAAATGGCCCAGTGTAAATGTAGACATGTGACAGTCAATGAGAGAAGTAGAAGACATTTGAAACTCGAGACTGTAGTTGTGCAAATGGACCAAGTCCTGCTGTCTCTGGGCTTTCTTGCATCTGTAGATTTTGTGTCCCGAACCCTGAACTTGTTCCAAACGCCTCAGGGTGATTTTACTCCGCTGAGGAGCTTTGACCAAGTCCAGGGGCAGAGACTTCATCTGAGATTACCCGAAAAACCGCCTGAAGATCTCCAAGTAAAGTCTCCTTTACACGATAAAACAGATTCTCTGAGAGTTACTCTGAAATCCTGATTTTGTCTGATATCTTAGCTATGGAAGCGTGTAACAAATTATAAAAACCCACACACCTGCTTGACTCTGAAGCTGTCGGGCCTCCTTCCTTTTGCAACTGAGAGAGCACACTGCGGAAGAATGTTTAAATGTGGACTGAAAGAGGAACTGCCCGCTAAACGTTAACCGAGCCACTTCCTCAAATTAAAACAGGAAACTTGGTGCAGTCTAATCTGATGGACTGGAGGAGAGAGTAGGAGGTGGGGCGGGGGGACCTAAACCTGAGCAGTAACGACTGTCTCTTCTCTCCAGGTTGCTGTCAGAGGAACCAGGCATTTCCATTTGAGGAACTGCACACTGACCTATTTTGTCAGCTGGCCAACATGGAGAACATTGTTCATTGAATTGTTCAGTATTCAAATGTAGTGCTGAGAGGAAGATTCACTTGGTTTGTTCAGCTTTAAACTGTTTTCCCAGTCAGGCAGTGAGGCGGTGAAGTTAGTTCTAAAACTTATCAAACTTGTGTCTTTCAGAAGGAGTGATGTTTTCAGAGGTTGTGCAGAAAAATCACAGGAGTTCAGACGTGTAGAAGCTGAAGAGAGACATCTGCACTGGATGATATGCCTCATAGACTCTAATTCTACCAGTCAGGCTTGACGCAGATGTATGCTGATAAGATCAGAAAACCTTTTGCTGCCTGGTTAATGAAAGGTGCTTGTGTTAAAATAATAGCTTACAATTCTTCTGCATGCTTCGACTAGCTCAGAAACTTCTGATCAGGCCAGAAATCTGGGTCTGAACATCTTCAGGGTCAAAGGACTAATGTCCCAACAAGATCTTGAGAAACTCATGCGTTTATCTTTATTCAATCTGATTACTGTAACAGTCTTTACAGGCCTGCTTGAAAAGTTAGACAGCTGCAGTTGATCCCGAACGCTGCTGCTGCTTGTGTTCTCACTAAAACCCAAGAAAGTAGAAAAGTCCTTACACTGGCTCCCTGTAGCTCAGGCAATTAACTTTAAAATATTTATGTTAGTTTATAAATCACTAAATGGCTTAGCACCAAAATACATTAAAGACCTGATGTCGTTGTCTCAACCCTTCATTCCACTCAGGCCTTCTGCTTCAAGTCTGCAACCTCAAAATCAGAACCAAACCCGGAGAAGCAGCATATCAGTGCTCCAATAACCTTGAATAAACTTCCAGAAAACTGCAAAATTGCTGGAACCCTGAAGTACTTTAATGACTCGAGTCTAAAACCCATCAGTTTTAGTCTAGAGTTGTCCTTAATAATAACTGGAATGTGGATTCATTCTGCTCTGGATCACAACTTTTCATTACTTCTCCATATTTTGCCACTGCAATGTTTTTTTTGTAAATTGCATTACATATTATCACTGCACTGCCTTTTTCTGAAATGTGCTGTACAAACACATTTATCTCAACTGGTAGCTTTTATTTTGACACTCAATTTCACCGGAAATTTTACTCCAAATCAAAACAATAATAACAATACAATAACAATAGTATATATATATATATATCTAACAACTTCACATTACAGAAAGTGAGGTTGTTAGAAAAATACTAACATTTGCATTTCTCTTTAAAAACTCAAATATTTAGTACATAAAATGAAAAATGTTTTTTTTATAATCTATATATATATGTATCTTTTCCTGTGAATTATGGAACCGGGTCCTTTAGCAGTTCACATTATAATGTAATATTTGGGCAGAGTCTGACTGCAACAGACGTTCACACCAGCCCAAGTGACCCTACCCAAAATGTCAAAGGTCACAGAGGGATAGAAGCACAGATCAGAAAGAGGGGAAAAAAACATTTAATGCACCTGGCATTGTCGTTGCTTTTTTCCCCCATCATTATAATCATCATCACAAGACTTTCTAATATACTACAGCCCACATTTTGTGTTTTATACTTTTGCTTTTCTGCAGAATTCCGAAAAAAACTAATGTATGCTAACCGTTTACACCACGCGTAGTTATGATTAGACGAAAATGTATCAGCGAATCAGTAACACCAGTTGATTTTTCAGCCACTTGAAGGAGTGCCCCATTTCTCAGTGGGATAATTTTTTATTTTTTTTTCTACCATTGTAAAATGGTGTTAAAAAAATGGGGCAGAAGGGAGAGTAACCCCAAGAAGTGTATTTCAACCGTTATGTAAAAAGAAAACAAGAAGCATGTATTTATGTTTTTCGCCAGCAGATGGCAGCAAGTTCCAATACTGGGAATTTGATTCAGTGGAGCATGAAGTTAGTGTACCAGGAATCAGTCCAATGCACATTAACCAGCTGTTTTGAGTCACCTTCACAACGAAATGTAAACAGGGACAAAAAGGGATCAATTTTTGGCAACACAGATGTGGTTAATATTGACATTTTTAGTATAGATTTTGGCTCATTGACAGAAACCGAACAGCTGTAGCTGATAGTTACTGTGCTTAAGAAAATCATTACCAGCAGTGTTAATGTATAAATAGAGTTCAGAGATAGACGTTTATCTTCACAATATCTCTCCCTTCTTTGTTTCTGGGAGAGCCTGGTTTGCTCTCATAATGTTGCCCAAAATATAAAAGTACTGTTTCATAATTTACTGGAGAATTCTCAAATGTAAGAATTTATTTACAAATCGTTGTAAATAAGAGAACATATTTGCACATATGAAGCTAATTTGTTTCTTTTCAGCATATTTCATTCCAGGATCGACTTGAATCAATATTTTTATCATTTCATGTTTCATTTTCCTAAATCTGAGTTTAATCCACTCAGCCACATTAAAACCACTACAAACAAATAATCCAGCATGTTTTTATTCCACATTTTTGTACAGTACATTTGTAAATAAATGGCTACAACATTAATAATTATTAACAATGAACATTTGTGATGGTACCTTACTTTAAGAAAAAAAAAAAACACATTTTTTGAAAAGTGCATTCATGTTCATAACAGTATTTCACCACGGTTCACTTAACTCTCAATAGAAAACATTTTGAATTTAAAAATTGTAAACACGATGTGCTACATGTCAGTTGCTCAATTACAAAAACGTATTTACACAAAACAGACACTTATGCACAACATATAACAAACACCGTTTAAACACTCTGCCAGTATAAACAGTCTACGGGCTGCAGCCTGAATATTTTATCACCATTATTCGACATGTGAATCCCATCAATTGAGCTAAACACCAGCAGCAGCGGGTCACTAACAAGCAGCAACAAATGGAGTTAGTTTAACATCTCCTCTCAGGTATAAGTCAAAGCGTCTCTTTGTCCAGGGTTACTGTTGGACGTTTGTATGACTGAAGTCTCCAGAGTTTGTCTTTTTTTTTTTTTTCTTCTCTGTCCAGCAGAACTTAATTGGGCTTTCTCCAGGTTGTCTCTTTGTGGATCAGAACCTCTGCCCGTCTCATTATGACAGGATGCAGCTGTTGGTTTTGTTCATCGGTGGCCGAAAGTCGGTGCCCTTCGGGAAAGTCTCCCTGCGCCTGCGGAGCGCCGGGCTCAGGCGGCTGGGGAGGTTCACCTGCTGCAGGAGCTCCTTGAACACCTCCACCACGTTGGAGTTCTCCTTGGCGGACGCCTCCAGGTAGCTGTTGTTCCAGTCCATCTCCACGGTGGCCAGCACGTCGTCGGCGGACACCTGGCGCTCCTCCTCCCTGTCCGCCTTGTTCCCCACCACCACGATCGGCGTGTACTTGTCCTCCTTGATCTCCAGGATCTCGTCGCGGAGACTTTTGACGGCCTCCAGGGACTCGGGGTCATTCACGGCGTACACCAGGGCGAAGGCGTCGCTGTTCTGGATGGAGAGCTTGCGCATGGCGGGGAAGGAGTAGCTGCCGCTGGTGTCCAGGATCTCCACGGTGACTTTGACCCCTCCGATGTCGTACTCCTTGCTGTGCAGCTCCTCCACGGTGCGCCTGTGTTTCGGCTCGAAGGTGTCCTGGAGGAAGCGTCTGATCAGAGCCGTCTTGCCGACCCCTGCAGCCCCCAGAAAGACAACCCGCACTTGAGTCTTCTCCTTCACCTCCAGAGACATGTTTGCGCCTTTTTGGGTCAGCTTGTTGCAGAAAAGTCCAAGTTTGCTCCTTTTCACTTATCTGTACACCTACAAATGCCAACACTTTTCCCCCCACTTGAAATTCTTTAAAACTCCGCTTTTGCAATCACACCTTATTTTACCTGCTGATTTCTGGCTTCTCCCATCAGTTGCCTCTAAGTTACTCATTAAGAATGCATCTTCCCACACTTTCCTATTTATCCCCGCTTTCCAGAGCGCCTATCCCCTCCCTCTGGTTACGTCCAATCACAGCGAGGCAGCCTGTTGAAGCGCAATTTCCACTCAGCCAATGGCTGCGGAGCATGCAAATCCGCGTGCGCACGGCCATCTCAGCAGACAAGGAGCCGATCTGAGAGCGAAATGTTCTGCAAGAATAACGTTGAAAATGTAGTTTGAGCTGAGGCCTGATTATAATTTCAGACAGCTGCAGAACTCCTCGGGGGAATGCATCATTTGTATGCATCAGCTCTGGCAGTGCAGATAGACTGAAAATGAAAGTAAATCAAAATGCGTTCAGATAATTGACTGCTTTGTAAATTTTCTCTCAATGTGACAAGATCCGCTCCTGAATAAACAGCTCTCTGTCTCTCTCTCTCTCTGTGAGGGGAATTCTGAGCTATGTTACACCAAACTATTTATTTGAAGTCGGTGTAGAGCCTGTGATGCTTCACTTGAAATCAGAGACTGTTAAATGAGCCGCGAGTTAATATTTACAGAGTATAGTCGCATGCCAGGACCAGCTGCTTATCTGAATTAAAATGAAAACAAATCTGGGTGTTGGATGTAATCTAGATAGATGTGTTTTCATGGAGGAGTTTCAAATTTTATCCAAAAGGTTTGATCAGGTCTGACAATGAGGGGGAATCTGAGACTTACTGTAGATTTTTTGTGCATGTCTACGTGCATCAGAAAACTGGGCAACAAAAGTATTATTGTGACTTAGGGAAGAGAAATAAAATGGCATGCATGCTTTCCAAATCTTTCTAAAACCAACTGCTTTCAGAAATCACTTTTAAATGTGTGATAATTAGTGTAGGTAGCAAAACTAATGCTGAAGATTACGCTGAACTCATCATCCTCACTGTAAAATACTGCAGTGGTGCCATCATGGTGTAAGGTTCATCTTCTTCAGTGGAGACACGGAAGCTGGAGTTGTTAGGAAATGGCTGGAGCAAAATCTGGTACAGATTTACACAGTTAGGTTTACATTAAAACCATGATTTGTGGCAGTTTTGTATTAAATCTGTGAGCACATTTCCCACCCCAATTAAAAAGCTGTTTTACTGACAGGTGTTTGCAGGTTCTGCATTATTTCTCACTGGTCTGGGTAAGTGCCAGCCTGGTACTAGCAGGTCTCTCCTCAATTTCAAGTGAAGTATTTGCATTTGAATGCTCCTCTGAAATCCTCTGTGGCTCAGGAACCAGAAAAAGAATAAGAGCAGAGACGACACCAGAGACGAGAATAATGAGAATACTTTATAAAATTCACAACACAATTCAAAGAATTTATTAGTTTTGAACCAATATAAAAGTTTAGATTATTGCATTTAAAGGTCAGTTAAGGGAGAGTCATCTTTGAACAACGGACAAAAAACTTGCAACTGAACGACAGCAAGAAAAACATGATACTATGAAACAACTCAGTCATTAATGTTCATTGGTGCATTGGTAGAATAGAGGGGTAAAGAACATAATGTCTGCTTTGATGCAATTTGATTGGTCAGTGTACCAGCTCATATATGATATGCAGATAAAGAAACCAAAAAGTTTCTTAAAGCCAAAATCTTCTACATAATTTCAGCATTTTCTCTAAATTAAAATGAATCTCAGCAGCTGCATTACCTCTGATAAAGATACAAAAGAGTAGAATTAACCAATTCCAATCAAAAACCAAAACAAAGGAAATTCACCCTCTAATAACTCATTTCACTGAATGTTCATGCAATCATAAGACATTTTCATGCTTTGGTTAGATATGGGACATAAAAGGTGAGACATTTGGTTGGTTTCGTTGGCACACATGGTCCTTAAAGTACATTTGTTTCGGACTATGTTGTGTTTAATGTATTCATTAATCAGAATGCAGAATAGTGCCGATTTTCTGTTTAACAAAAACCTATTCTAGTATTTATCAGCACACTAATAACAGAGCAAAAATCTGAAGTTATAGATCCACTGTATCTGCAATCCTTCGTTTGAGAAATTACAAAATTCTGTCAATAACATACTTGATGAAAAGAGATTTTCAGAAAACAAGTCATTTACTTTATAGTTAGAACTTTTCTTGGTGAGTCTGTTGGGTGTAAGAATATTTTCCATTTGAGGAAACAATCTGTGTTATCCTGCAATAGTGTTAGTGCAAAATTTATTTAGAAATTATTTTTTTTTCAATTTCAATTTTTCAATTTTAGTCCACTTTACCAGGTCCCTGAAGTGCAATTCATTAATAAAACAAACCATTAATAACACAAAGATGAAAAGATTCATCTAACACATATCAAAAAATAAATACATGATTAAAACTTGAGCTAAAAATAAAACTAAACTACAGCAGTTCAACGGCAATGTTAAGTCAGGGAATTAATTCTACTTATTTTTTTTATATAAAAACAATGACTGTAGGAATACGTTCAGAAAATTCAGTCTAGATTCAGAACAGAAACATGTAGCTCAGTCGCACGTGGCTATGCATGACTGTGAATCACACTCTGCTGTCCTTGGTGCCTAATTAGATGCGATGCGGTGTCTGTCTCCAGTTAGTCAGAGTTTGTTCACAAGAAGCAAGTCTAGCTCATGATCCTCTTAAATTTCCCAAGAGAGGCTTCGTCTCATGGACTGCAACTGCGACTGCGCCTGCCTGCCTCGGTTCTGCAGCAGCTTGGAATCTTGACAAGCCTCGGGGAAAACAGTAACACCCCTGCTGTCCAACAGCTCTCACTTTCAGAATGCACACACACACACACACACACCCACACACACCCACACACACACGCCCCCACACACACACACACACACCCCTACGGTCTCCTCTGGGGACAGCTGTACCTGAGCTGGGCAGTGGTGCACAGCTCATCACTGTGGGAACAGTAACTCAACATAACATTAGGTGAGAAATATCATTGGAATCATTTGGAGAGTGATTCATACGTCTGGAACTGTTCTGCGTTTTATCACATCAAACCTACAAATTTCAAAGTGTTTTCTTGGGAGTTTATGTGATTAAGCACTCCACAAATTTGCCTTTTATTGATGAATGACAAGAGAAAAAAAGTTAATGTTAATATTACAAATTAAAAGTCCTGCTTGCATTGTGTCAGAACCCACATAGAGGACAGAGTAAACATGAAGAAGGCGCTTTGGGCAGACAGGACTAAGATCTAACTTTTTTGACCTTTATGCAAAAAATCATGGCCAAAAAAACTAAGACTGCTTTATATCCCATGCCTCAAAGAATGGCAGAGGCAGCATCATGGTGTGGGGATGCTTATCATTAGCAGGTATGGGGAAGCTGGTCAGAGGTCATGGATGGAGCTAAATATAGGATAATCCTGCAAACGACCTGAGCCTGGGACACTGCTTCCTTCACAGACAGAACTACAATGGGATGGTCAAGATTAAATATATTCATGACTTATAATTTTCCCCATCAATGTTGAATATACTGTATATGCTCACCACATCAGTCTATTAAAACCATTTACATTTGAGCTTGTTACATGACAAAATGTGAAAGATTTTGATGTGTATGAATACTTTTTCAAAACAACAGCCTGAGACTGAAATGAAGGATTTATTATGGAGTGTTTAAAATACTGTCTTCTAGTCATGTTGGTGAATAATCAGCTTTATCTTGTGTATCGTAAACATTTCATTTAACATTGTAGCTTTACTGAGTTACAGTATATGAAACATCTTTTTGTGTTCTCTTTCTCTCTTTCCTTGTACTCTATCAATGGTACAGTTATCTTTATTTGATTAAGGGCAAAAAAAGAGAAAAATTCAGGATACATTTTTCTAAAAAAATGTTAGATTATTAGTATGGATGAATTATTAAGCCACTCTGGCATTATGTACTCCATTTCTGATACATTCACATAAACAACCAGAATCCATGCATCATAAAAAGTTAAACCATTCAAACAGGTCCTCTTGGTTTTGCACGTGAAAGTTTTTCATAGTTTTCCATGTTGCCGTCACTTTAAGTTTACGACCAGATGTCAGATCTTACTGAAATAAGCTTTCAGGTCTGATTTATGCTGGCAGAAATATTCTTAAATATTGTATACAACTGGGTACCCCGGCGGTTTTTATTGCTGGTTGATTCAGTCAATATTTTCTGCTTTAAAACATTCCTTTTGTTTACGGCATGTATTTATGTCCATTGAAAGCTTGTGAATTGGATCTGTACCAGAAATGGCTCAGAATGAGCTCACTGGAGTATTTTTACCAGCCTTTCTCAGTTCCTGCTCTCCCGGTGGCTTTGTTAACTGTGTCGTCGTGACACAGTTGTTCTGAATGTGCCTTTGTGTCTCAGTGGGTCCTTTGAATATTCACCCAGCCTCATTCAGAAAGAGATGTTTTATTTTGTTGTGTGTTGTTGCCGGCACACCAGGGACACATGTCCTTAAATTTATGATACATTTCTTTAAACACTGGAAAAATACAATACAATATCACTTAAAATTAAAACATATAAATATACAAGGGTTGGAATTGTTTTGTAAGGCAGGTTAATTATTATTTTGTCGTTTACTTAAGAAAACGACTCAAACGTCTCTGGAACTTTTTTACGCAGTGGTTTCAGATCCATCTTTCCAGAAAAAATATCACAAGTAATGACACAAACTATTATTAGATTATGTGTCATTAAATGATTGCTTTAAGGCCACGAGCTCCTCGTGTTCAGAGAAGGAGCGTCTTGTGTGTTGGGAGAAGCTGGCCATTGTTTCTCAGCCTCTGGCTCGTTCGTCTGCGTCCACACTCCTCTGGGAGGCGAATGCACTTCAGCGGCCATTCTGTCAGAAAGATGACAAGTTGATTCTTTGGGAAACTGACAGATGCCAAACAGAAGTTTTGCCCTTAAGTGATAGTTGACCTTCATTGGCACTGAAATTTGTTTCCCTCTTACATTTCTTCTTAGCAGATGAAGGAAGATTGTTGCTGTTTTGCTGCAGGTGCAGAGGGAGTTTAAATCCTAAAAGCCCGAGAGAAACCTGCTGGTTTTCCAGCAAACATTGACAAGAATGAATTATGTGCTGGCGATTATAAATGGAACGTCTCTCTTTGAAAAATGTATTTATTTTTTTTTTAAATTCTACTTACTTTGATACCACTGCAGTGACTCTGCAGGTGAACTCTGATAAGATCAAAACTCTAATTATCCCCCCAGAGAACCAGATGACGGAAATCAAGCCTCTTCTATCAAACCAGACCTCAGAAATTTTGCTGTTATATTTTGATTCTGCCATGTCACTGGAGTAACATTCTCATGGATTAGAAACTTTTTTTTTCAGCCAAGGAATATTTGCATATAATTAACAACTTTAGGCTTCAGAACCACTTTGGCATCAGCTCACAGTAATTAGTGCTGCTGATTAGCTGTTGAAAGTCTTAATGGTCTTTGTTTCCCCTCCAAAAGCAGGAAAGCTACTGTTTAGAAAGTTTTGTGGTCGTAACACAAAAATTTGCAGCCAGTTTTGTCTCAAATGATTCTAAGCGTCCTTGATGCCGTGGGGTGGTCTTAGTCTGGTGTGGGAAAGTATATTTCAGATATTTTTTAAACAACTCCAAAAACAATATTCATCTTTTCAGCAAAACAATCTTCAGATTAAAGATTTGCTACACGTTACAGAACAGAACACCAACACAACAACCTTGGCATTACTTAGTATTATAGTTGTCTCACAAATACTTTCTTATCTTTAACAAACTGATAGTTTGATTGTTTCTCTCGGCTCCCTAGAGCAACAAAAAAGCAGCTGTTGAATCTCCTTAGCTGGTGTCCTCTGAGATTTCCTGACATTTATTAGTACAATCCCAAATAATGTAATAATGCATTTTAAATGCAGCAGCGGGTATTGCATAAACTCAACACATGTCCAGTTGTCTGTCGTGAGGGGCTGCTGTTGCTGCCATAAAATCTCCCGTCTGTGCATTGATGACACTTAGATGTTAGCAGTGCCTCAGTCTCACCTTGTTGAACCAATTTAGGTTACGCATACTCAGTAAGTCAGTGAATAGTGAGTAGGAAATGTTAATGGGTGAGATGATCCAAACGTTATGGTTATGTCTGGAGTTTATGCCTGTTCAGGTGAAGTTTCTGGCTCCTACTTTTGTTTCATGGCTTTCTTTGGAAGACCGTAAAATTAATTTATCACTTAAAGTGGTAAATCATGTTAGAAACCCAATAACAGGGAAAGATGGGTTTTCGTATTGTGACTAGATTTGTTTTCTCATTGTTGGACAGACAGGTAAGTTGCTACGAAGCACCGTTGCTGTGGTCCTTTTAGCTGAGACGGAGCTGTGCAGATAAGGATTACCCAAGCCAGGAGAGAGCGATAACAATTCTCAATCTGTAACCATTTACCACAAGCACATCCGTGTGTATCATAAAACTTTGCTATGTGCTCCATTTTACATTCAAAATGTGTGTTTAATGTTTGTTTGATTCTTTTTGCACATGAACAATTTACAAAGGAATTTGTAGGCACTATGTCTTCAGACTCATTCAGTTTGAGGAAGAATAAATTAAGTTGCACGGCAGAAGATTACTTTTTGTCTTTAGTGTCAAAAAATGTAATAAGTAAAACCAGTTACATCCATTGTCCTTGTAGATGAACTTCAACAACAAACTCCGCTGTTCTCCAACGACCTTCCATCGTATCTGCCTAATCAGTATGCAAGTACACTTCTTTCAGGTTCAAGAAGATTTATTGGGTCTCACTGTAGATTGTTCCCCAGTTTTTCAACTAACCACTTCAGATCCTCACTTCATGTGCCAGATGGCTTGCTGTACAGGACAATGTAAACAGTCCCAGGTCAGGCACTTCCAAGAAATATTTGCCAGATGGCTGGATGAGGCATCAGTCTTTTCCTAGTAGCCTAAAAAATGCATTACAAATCCAACTCCTGATGGACACAGTCAGGAAGGAAAAAAAACTTCCACATTAAATTTAAGGAGGGTTCTGGATCAGTGAACTGTTCTCTTGCAATCGGAGTTGGAGGTTTTAAGTCCCCATTTCACATATTGATGTCCCCTTCGGCAGCTTCACTAAGTTGTATACAGGTCTGCCTACAGTTTGAGTTTACGCAGGATAAATGAAATTCATAACGATTTGAGCTAGAAAAGTGCAAAATGACTTTACTGCATTTTCTATTTACTTACTACATAATTTATCTGCACTACTCATTCTCTAACCCTGTTTGCCAGCCATTTTAAGGCACAGCACTGATCAGTGTCATCATAAATCTTTGCCAAAAAAAACCTAACTTCATAAAATCACAAACAAATATTGGCAGTTTTACGAGAAGAGAACCGGAGTCAGTTGAAAGATATGCCTGTTGCATAATTTCTGATTGTGTCACTGAATGCATGAATTCATGTAAACGGCTGATTGCACCTGAGGACTTTGTCCCTGTTTAATGACAGCTGTTCCAATTTAAAATGGAAAACTTCCTTCACTTTGATCTCACACCATCCGACCTCCTTGTCTGACATTGGTAGATTATTGTTAAGGTGACCAAACCTTAACCTACAGAGTTCATTGCTCTGCGTGTCATTATTATGTGAAGTGTGTGAATTAACCATAACTGTCATGAACTGCGTTAAGTATTAGACGGTGACTCAAGTTGTCGACTTCATACTTAATTTAGACCCCTACCCTGGAGACCTGAGACTTGACATGGTCTTCTTCTCATGTAATGAAGAGTAAAAGACCATTGGACCTTCAGTTGGGCTTTGTTGGTCAGTTCATCACTGACTAATTGTGTTCATCGGAGCTGTAATAATGGTTTTGAGCAGCGACTGGGTCAGTAGAGAAAATCCCACTGACCCCAAATTAGAGATGGCACTGGCTGCGAGCAAAGCACTGATTTTCTTCACTGCTCTTTGATTTTTCCTACCATGTTTTGCCTCTTGTGCGCTCTGGAGAGATACTTTAGTCGCTGTTTCATATTTTACAGCAACAGAAGATTTCAAACAGCAACTGGAGAAAATGTATGGACCAAAATATTCTCCAAAATTCCTTTACTGTTTATATTTTGGGTCTTAACATTTTAAGAACCTTCTTGTCATTCCAATGTTATCAGCAGAATACAGGAGGATAAAAGCTGATCAGTTCTGCCAGTCACAGAACGTTTTGGATAAGGAAACCTTTTGAAAGTTTTGCAGTGAGGATGATGGTCTACAAACTCATTAGGTTGGACCAGATCTTAGCTCATACTTGTAGCAGCAGGGACCGAAATTCTTGGAATTTTGTTCATAATACATTTTTAAGTGTCCAATATTTTTTAAGAGCAAAATCATAGCAAGAATGTAATTAATCTCATGAAAGGTTAATAGATATGGACTCTACTGTTCTGTGTTTTTTTCCCCCCAAATAACCTTGTGGATTTTGCTGCATTTTGAATTAGATTTTCAGTGATGCAAAGGCAGAAAACTCTGTAGGGTTTGTAAAGGAAGCAAATAAGACTCTATTTGATTATAAAATGTGGATATATAGGGATAGTAAATTTACTGTTTGCCCACAAAGTAGAAAACAAATTACTCTAAGTTGTAAAATAGCTGTAATACAATCTCTGATCTCACTAGATTTTAATTATTACTAATATTATTGTGATACAGCAACAAAAACCATTCACAGCTCCCAAGTAGTAGTCAGATTTAAAAGGCTGAATAATATTTTAACTCCAGTTGCACTTTATGTTTTACACTTGCTCTCTTTTCTCCTCACCACATACAGACATACAGACAGAAACACAGACAAAAGATAAGAAAGAAAAAAGTCTCCTGATATTTTCCATATATCCTGCAGGTTGTTTTGGTTCCAAGTTTCTATTTTTGGGTTCCCATTGCTCCTTGTCTTCTATCTGCATTGTGACACAGCCATTGATGCACAATATCACCTCTGCAGAGATTTTCAGTGCACCCGGACGAGTGCTGTCTCTCTTTTCAAGACATTCATACTTGACCAGATTAGACTAGTTTCCTGGAGCTACGCACGCTTCTTCAGCCTCAGTTGCTCTGTTGTGTCCTGCTGACGTACCAATGCTAAATGCTGAAATGGTTTTCTCTCTGGCAGCCATCTGTAGTGTCGAGGTGGCTTTTTTCCACAAACTTTTAAAAAGTTCATGTGGACCTCAAATAAACTGTTTAAGATTTTTTTTATTAGTCAATGAGCTAAAATGCACAAAACAAAACATGTTGGCATTAGAATTTTATGTGCACTCATCAGGAGACTGAATATTAATCGATTTTATTTAACTGAGTTGAAGTCTTTGTTTTTCATTCTGTAATGATTAAACCACATAAAATGTTATCTATAAAGATAAAAATATATATATGTGGGTTTTTGTATTGTGACTGTCATAGTATATATATATATAAATAATTTGTCCACATGGGACATAATTACACGTAGAAGCTCAAGTTCATTCAGGTATTTACTGAACTCTTTTAATAATTGGTGCTGAACATTTTAAAATGTCTATTGACATTGATCACTAATAACGTCTTATTAGTGATCATGATTGACTGCTGCTGATAGTTTCTTTTATTTTTTTTATTTTTTTGGGAAGCATAAGAAGGATTTATTTAATAACACTCATTGAATTGCTAGAGACTCAAAACAGAGGAAAAGTCCAAGAGATTCAGAAAAAATTCAAGAGGGAAAATTAAATATTCATAACATTTTGGAACATATTTTGGACTCATTAACTCATTAACATTAACATAATTTCAAAGAATGGTATGTAATTTTAATTTTAAGATATTTAGACTACTGTTCACTTTGCCATGGTCTAGTGGAGGACCCAAACCTTTTGCTTAACCTAAACCCTTAAATTAAACCCTTAGTTTTGCTGCCATTTGTTCTGGGGCACCAGGTGATTACAAAAAGAAGAGCAGAGATGCTACTCCCACGTTGTCCACCTTCCGAAGGAGATTAAACTAAATACAAGTGGGAATGCATGCATGATTTTGACCCTGAATGGAATAAATAACCCCCCCAAATAAATTCAAAATTCACATTTTCAAAGAACATTGATGTTGTGTGTTGTGATATGATGCTACCCTAAAAACACTTAGCTTAAATAAAATCAATATGACAATCGTGTCCTTGATGACTGAATGTAAACAGTACTTTACATTTCACTGTGATTAAGATGCTATCCTTGACTTGCAGCAAAGTCGAATGGTTGGGTAACAAATCAACATGAAGCTTAATTACACACAAACCCTTTTAGCCGGGATATATGTGTACTGACTGAACGGTTTATAAAGTACGCGCATGTCCATTCCTTAAATCGTAATAAGCATCACTCATGAAATCATCCATGCTAAAATGTATGCCGTAAACACTATTTTAGATCAGTATCCTTTAACTTGATTAAATATTGGTCAGATGATTAATAGAAGTGGTCAACTGTAAAGAAAGAAGACCCAGAATAAAACAGAGGAGTGACAATCAATTAATCTCTGAATTATGTAAATCATATTACTTTCAGAGGACAATATTCAGAAAGGATATTGCAATGACAATGAGTGGGGTGAGCACCACTCATCTGGAGGTAAACAAGGCATCAGTCAAACAAAGTACTAGCAGATGAATCTGTCTGTGAAGACATGAATCTTAAAAGAACTGAGGACACTCTTTCATACATTCAAACTATTTTAACAAATGTCTACATAGTTTATGTTTTACATAGGAATATTATGGAGAAGCTTCTATTAGCTGGGTGGTAATATATAGTCCTGTTGAAAAGCACTTTATTCTTTAAAGATTTCTTCCATTTGTCCTTTTCTTTCAGATTCAGTGATGTCAGACAAAAGTAACTTGAGTAAATCTAATATATATACGTATATATATATATATATATATATATATATATATATATATATATATATATATATATATATATATATATATATATGTCCATTTTTCAAATTGAGATTTTGCTTTTGAACAAATATTTTTAGCATTACTGTTTGGGATTTTTATCCGTCGGAATGAACTGAGTCTGCTACATAAAGTACCCAAAAAAGCTTAAAAATAGATAGAAAATAGAAGGTGGAGTAAAGTTCTCACACAGAGACACAAATCTTTTTCAGAACATGAACTAAATAGTTGGATTATCCCATTCGTCTGATTTACCTCTGAGTCTCCTACTCCAGTCTGTGACCTGGAAACCAAACTCAGCAAAACAATTGGAAGGCTGTCTCGGTTCCTAACAGGCGCCCAGGGGAGAGAGGAGTGAAAAGGCTTTGTGAAGCTGCAGCAGCATGCAGAGGATGATCACGGATGTCTGAAGCTGGCATCCCACTTTGAATGTGAATTAAAAATAGAGATGTTGTCACAAACATCCTTATGGCTTAACTGACAGACATCCTAAAATACAGACTGGAACAAAACAGTGGACAGGTCATGCAGCTGTATCACTTCTGATATGCAGTTGATGCTGTTATAAAATGACAGCGCTAATATAACGATGCCTCGTGATATTAAACGCTCCCATTGTCACACTACGCATCTTATGTCTTCCATTAATTATTTCCATTTTCTGGACATTTTCTTTTTCTGTTTATTAAAATAAGAAGAATCAGTAAAAACAGATTGGAATCAGTCACTCATTTTAGGTCTCTTACAAAGATTCTTTTTAAGGTTGGTGCTTTCAGAGAATTGTAAATTCAGCTTACAAACATTACTTCAACTACTGTTAAGTTCAGAGCTTCCTCATTTATTAATCTTTATTACACTTTAGTGAAACGAGACATTCATTATCATCCAAATAATATTTTTGTTTGAAACCAAAAGTCCTGAAATAAAAGCCCACTAATCAGATGTTGTTTCTGTTCCACTTAAATGCAGAACTCTTAATGGATAATCAAATGAAGTGAAGCCACTCAGCCAGGCGGCTAGATATCATGACTCACCTCAGAAACTGTGGATTAATCTATTGGCTTCTAAAGCAAGCCTGTTTGTATGACGGTGACTCACAGCCAAGACATTTCTGGAAAGCCAATAAGTAAACCTAGTCAAAGTTTGAACAGCAAGTCCTGGTTACTTATTATCTGAAGTTTGTTTTTAATCACAATATCAAAAATATTCACAGCACTTCAACGGTTTCACATGCTTTTGAGGTTACAGACGTCAGTGTATTTTATTGGTGTTTGATATAATGGATAAACTAAATGCTGAGTATAATTGTGAAGTGGGAGGAAAAAAATATATGGTTTGATGTCAATGCAAAAATGTTAGCTTAGTGTAAAATAAAAAGGTTACATTCCTCCTGGCAAACTCAGACTATATTCACATTGCAATTCTTTATATTCAATGTTAATATTTTTGCTTATTTTCAAGTTTTTTCTCCAACATTTGTGCACATTATAATTTAACTGTGAGCTCCATTAAACTCTAGTGTGAGCCATCTACAGCCCTGAAAAGATGCACACATTTGACATGAGTTATTTATTTCAAACGGTTTTTTTAAAAACAAGGCAAAAAGAAAACGCAATCAGTAGGAGAGAGAAAACGTGTGCATACATAACCAAGAACAAAATAATTTGTTTACCATTATTTATCTGTTTGAAAAAGAGCAGGAGGAAGTGAACAATTATTTAATCATACCTCAATCCTATCTCAATTTAAATAAATATATTACCTTCTGACTCAATAATTATAAAAAATGTGTAATTAAACCCATGTTATAATATTCATGACGTCAGATGACACTTTGCTCATGGAAGCAAACATGGATGCTACACATATCAGTGTGAGTTTATACATTCTTAAGGTTGTGTCCCATTTTGTAAATTCTGTTTTGTATTTTGTTGTATTTATTTTTATATGTTGTAAAGAGAAAACATTTTTTTTCCTAGCACTGTCTGCTCTGTTATCAGTTTTGCTTTTCTGATTTTGTCCATTTAAGAGTCAAACTTTTGGTTGACAATATTTCCAGGTAACAGGTAGGATAAAGATTTTTTCCACTGCACTAGGTCTTTAGGATTTATATCCTCACAGAATGAGTCTTCATGCATTTGTGCGAGTGTGAGTCAGCCGCAGTCAGATGGTTTGTCGGTTTGCACTTGGCTCAGCAGTGTGACAGTTGGATAATCAACCATGTCACATCCTGTTGGATTCATCACTGCGATGGACCGAAGCGTCCAACGTTTCACACGGTAAAAGGATGACAAGAATGACGTGAAACAGGATTTAAAGTAGTTATACATTACTTACTGTCATTCTCTTTATTCTTCTACTGACCGTTCATGAACATACAGATAAATCAAAATATTGTTTCTCCCTCCAAAAAACCCCATTGTTAATAAATAAAGCAAAAAGAAGGTATTCCTACATCAATAGTTTCAAATCATATATTGAAACTGTTAGGCAAAAATCATGATTTCCATTTTTATTATTTTGTGAAAACAACTTTATCAGTGTATTGATAAATACCCATCAAAAACAGAATGTGAATCAATTTTCATTTAGACAAAAGACCTTTTTCACTTCCTAAAAAATTCAGTTTTTGTCTGACTGTGGGTATATTCAAATAGGGAATTATTTGTGTGTGTTTATTTTGGCTTCTAAATGATTATGTATTCTGCCGTACAGGTGCAAACTTAGTCAGAGCTCAACCAAAGCCGACGATGACTCATCCTAAACCTCTCTGTTAATCTTAAAGCCTGTAGTGGTTTGACAGACGATGGACTGTCTGCTCCTAATCCACATATCAACACATTAGGGACTCATCAGTTCCAGCTCGGACTGACAGTGGAGAAGGCGTTTCTTTTAATCATGAACATTTTAAGGCCAACTTGGTTTGGCTTCATGCAATTTTAAACAAAAGAAGAAGTCATTTGAGATTTTTAACGCATGTGATCAGGATGCCTCCAGGTTGAGTCCTTTTTTATGTTTTCTAGCCATGAAACTGATGAGGAGACCCGAGAGGAAGACCAAGGTTACGCTGGTTACACTTTTACCCTCTCCGATACTCTCCCTTCAGCACATCACCACCACAATGATTATTTGATAACACTCCAAAGAAAGATTGTAACCTTTCTTTGGAGTGTCGTAGTTTGCATGAAAAGCTCAGGAGACATGTAGTTCCACTAGCTGGTGTTTGCTAAGTGCTGCTGCTGCTGCTGCTGCTGCTGCTAGTCAAGAGGAGCTCTGTCGGATGGGAGCTCGGCTGGTAATTGCAGCTCCCAGGAGCTTTGGGTAAAAAGGCGCTGTGTGTGATCGGGCGTTAAGCCACCCCCGAATGGTTGCTACTAGAGATTGAAGGATTTCTCCAACATGCATAAACAGATGAAAACAATACTCCAGGTATATTTTTGATGCAGGAACATGTTGTTTTTTCATAACAACATGAAAAATCAACATCCTAATTTTCCATGAGAAGGAAGCAAACTAAATGTGGATGAAGACTGTCACCTCCTCAGCCTCTGGCATTTAGAGTAATGTGTCACTAAGGCTGACATGTTTTCCATCTTTTTAAAACTGTTTTGATTTGTTTCAGACTACAACTATAAATCAGCCTCTCAAAATTCCTCTTGGATTGCATTTCTGGGTACTTTTCTTAGAAGACATGCATGATTGAATGACAATGTGAAATTTTTATCTGACTCTTCTCACAAGATGTTTACAAAAGTGGAGAGAGCTATTTACAGCTTTACAAATGGGACTCAGTTTAAATCTATTCAAGAACTGAACACAACTATTTTAAATTTCACTCAGTAGTTCAGTTGTAGCACTCTGAGGGAATTTAATGACTTTATAATTAATAAATGACACATATCAGCTTAGCCATTCTCTAAGGAAGACAAAAGTATCAAGAAATTATTTGTCACAAACCACACTAAAAAAAATGTCCCTAATTTACGGTAATATACCAGCAGCTGTGGTTGCCAGAAATTTAGCGTATAAATACGGCAAAATCTGTATTCTAAATTGGGATTTAGAATTTAATGTCAATATTTGTTGAAATAGTGTCTCTGTAAAAATATAATCAAACACACTTACCACTGAAAAGATGGAAATAAAGTGGAACCTGTAGCATTTTTGCTCAGGGACATGTTACTTTCAGATTTTTGTTTTTGATTTGAACATTGAAAGAAAAACATTCGTTGGTCAAAATAACAAAAGACATAAAAAAGAGAGGAGCCTTTGAGCTGCTTGTTCTAAATTACACAAAGCATTTAATTTCAACAACTTTGCATAAATGATAAGTGCTTCAGGATCAGGTAGGTACATTTGAAAATCAGTGTTTCCATGGAAACTGAGCTTAGCAAACTTATTTACAAAGTGGATAAAAAAAAGAAAGATAAAGTACAAAATGTCAAGCATAAATAAGGCGGAAGAAACAGCTGATGTTGCAGCTGGTGCTTATTTTCCACAGAACAGCTGCATTTATTTTGAATTATTTTCACCTTATCAATTCATTTTTATTTAACTTTAATCATACTGTCTTCTTTGTCAGATGTTCACAACTAAAACAGTTATGCCAAAGAAGAAGGTATAGAAAATAAATAAATGTTTGATGGGATTAGAGACCAGCTAAGCTGTCTATCAGCTGTCTTTGCTGTCTTTTGTATTCACATCTTCCGATCTTTACATGTGGACAAGATGTGAAATAAATAAAACCCTCAATCCTTGAGGTTTTTATGTTAATCATCATGTGTTTTCATCCGTAGAAACTGTTCATGGATCTCTTCTCAACAACCTGCTCTCACCTGGAGGACAGGAATGAAAGTAATGTTCCAACATCTCCAGAGTTATATCCACTTTCTGCATGTCAACAGAGACAGCTCCCCAGTAAAATAGTTTATTTCCTTCCTTTGGCATTATTCACAATTGTCCTCTTAGCTAGTCTAATGAAACCTGGAACTGACAGTAAGCTGTTTTTATTATTTCCCACCAAATTCTGTATGAACACTGAGCTCATCCTCTGTAAAACTTTCATGGAAAGTCAGGTGAAAAAAAAAAACTCCACCCATCACAGCTGAACATTAAATCTTCGGTTTCATATTTTGTTTGGTGATGATTATTTAATCTAAATCTAACAACATTGAGAAATGTAAGCAATTTTAGGTAATTTTCTTTAAAATTTAAGTTTTAAAAAAAGCATATTTTAATGTCAATTTAGCAATAAACTAATTTCAGAAGCAAAAAACTTGAGGAGATATTCAGAGGCTAAAGATGTTAGGTCTTTTTAGTGAACCAAGCCATAAGAGAACCTGCTGAATTCCCATCATTACTGTGATTTATGATGGGTATAGCTTTCCTTTTGCCCATTCAGCTCCTCATGACCATGAACAGGATTAATATAAAATGGAGGACCTATCATACTTAGTGTTGAGTGAGCAAGAATAGACAGTGTCATGATGAATGGATAATTTATTGAACATGATACAGAACTGAAACATAAAAGAGAGCTACTAAGGGAACCAGGACCAAAAGGTGAGCAGCAAAAAGAAACCAGCATGGAAAGACATCAGTCCAAGGACTTAAATACTGGGGAGAAAAGATCACTGGAGTGCTTAGTAGCTGAGTTACATAGCAGAATGAATGTCAGCTATGGGCATTAAGAGCTTGAAAGACGGTGGGTATTAAACAGAAAGAAAACACAAGGACGTAGGAAAAATTACACCCAGGAGTGTAAGCCATAACACAAACCAAACACATAATAAATACTGGAAATAAGGAGGATTTTCAGGTATTAATGAAGTGAATAGAATACAGATCTCAAAATTTAAACATCAAGAATAAAACAGAAACCCTGGTTTACAAGAGAGAAACCAGAGACAGTGTAGAGGGGTGAAAAACAAGTTAGTAAACAAAACCAAGAAGCAAGAAAATAGGCACCCCAACATACTTTTTCATTTTGTATCTTTAATTTCTCATCGTAATAAGTTCTGTAGTGTTATTTCAGTTAGTCCGTGCAATGCTACACGTGGCCGCTAGGAGCGCTGACGCGTTAGTGACCAAGGAAAGATTGAGCACACCAGAAGAATAAATCTTCCTGTTCAAGGTAAAAAGAGATCAACGTGTGTGTCTCGTCTTTTTCATATCGCAGGTCAGTAAAAATGTATGTTGATGCATAAATGTGGTGTCCAAGAATTAAGAGGGTATAGACTCGAGAGTCAACTGGTGGGTCACTTTGTACAGCTTTGGATGGACATTGTGTAGAAAACGGGATGTATTTCTGGAGGCTAACTAATGCTAATGCGAGCGAACATTGTATTATGTTGAGCTAGCTGAGAAACAAAGAAACAATGTTGTCAAACTCAATGAGTATATGTTGTGCAGGATAAAAATTGTAAAAGCTATTAAAATAGTTAAAAGCAAATCCATATATTTTTATTTTGAAAGTTAAAAATATAAAAGGTCTGAGGAAAAGAGACAAGGTATTTGAGTTAAAACAAAGCTAATTGGTTTGGATAATTAAAAGCTATCTAAAATATTTTGCCATTCAATAAAAGTCATGATGGAGCATGTTAAAATAATTCTTGTTCGGTTTAAAAGGATATTGCAGTCATTTGTAATGTAATGAATCGAAGGGTTATTTGTGCAAGTTATACAGTGATACCTGAAGTATTTGATATAAGTATTTGATATGAAGTATTGTATATGGAGTACGGTCATCACCAGAAGAATAAATCTTCCTGTTGAAGTTAAAAAGAGCTCAACGAGTGTGTCTCGTCTTTTTCATATCGCAGCATCACACGTTGAGGGAAGATCATAAATTACATTACCCTCAGCCATCCGAGGTTGCAGGGTAACAACTGCATCATGACAATTCAAGCAGAAATGCATGTGAACTGTGCTTATTTAAGTGAGAAAATAAAACTCTTGCTTGTGTTTCACCTTATAATGTTGACCTTTTCATATTAAATTTACCATCATCCATGATGGTAAATTCAATATCAGATGCATGACATCTGATATTGAAGTGTTTTGTTTCATTGAAGTTTTGCAAGACTAATTCTTTATCTCCATATTTTACGAGGTGAAAAAGCAAAAGTGTTTGGTCTTATGTCGTCAAACTGTAAAATTCTGGGATTTTGTTGTAAATTGGTCTTAAATCCGAATGTGGTTTCCAAACACACATCTGTCATGTAAAAACTTTAATTTACTAAAGCGGGTTAAATGACACCCCCATACGATAATAGACACTAAAATGTGAATTCTATTATCAGACTATTCTGATATTTTTCTAATCAGCTAAAATCCACTTTAATAACTGGGTTTAAATCCATCTGTATAAATCTGATGCCGTAATCCAAAATCCCTTTCAGCATAACCCACCTCATATAGGATAGTTTGACCATATCTTTTTAATATTTATGATTATTTATGATATTTTTAGTGGCAAGCTGTCCTGGGTGTCCCCTGGCACTCACCCATTCACCAAACTCCCCTCCATCTCCTAGTTTCAGATGACAGTGCAATTCTAGCAGCAAGAAAATTCTAATATAGTGACCCACATATTTTTCCCTCAAGTAGATGATATATAAATAAATATGAATACGCAGTTCTGATGCTGTGACCCAGAAACTGAGTCATCAAGAGTTCTTGTTCAGCTTCATTTTCCTCACACAAACGTTCCCTCCTGGATCTCGTCGTTACGGCGCCACACCAGGGGGAATCACTGCAGCTGTGTTGCGCTATCATTGTTTAACTTTGTGTGATCACTGGATAATTTCATGTCCCTAATGGTGACATATCTGGGGCACATTGTTGCGGAGTTTTAACTGTAGTGCCAGTAAGGTGATACAGGCTTAAAGCTAACAAAGAGTCATTATCACCTCAAATATTTCACATTAGGTGATTCTATCTTCAGGGGAAACTTCAGTATTAAAATCTTTACTAAATGTAACATGTTGAACTAAAGCTATACCAGTGCAGAAAAAAGTTTGACCTACTTTTCTCAACCAAAAGCTTCACAGGCTGTGAACTGAGATAAGATGTGACGGTTGAGGAACAGATTGCAGGGTAAAAGTATGTCAGTAGTTGCTGATGTGGTTTTACTTTAGCATAAAAAGTAATATTTATTAAGATGTCTTCTCAAAGTATATGACTGTCTATCAAGCTAACAACCATGTCTGAATAATTAACTTACATATTTGGTCATATGACTTTAAGACTCAAGATTAGGACTTTGACTTTACTATAGACATGTGAATGTTGACTTTTTTTCTTTGGTATAAGGAACATCTTAGAATTTGACATGCATAAATTATGAATTTATGCATGTCATTATGGGACATCATAAACTATTTGCAGAGTCTTTAAATCATATATTTTTTTACTTTATTTGTGAAAGCGACAAAATGCTGATTCTCTCAAAATCCTGTATCTTATTGTACAGTATATTGTCTCGTCTTGTGAGCTGGATATAATATTACACCCCTCCGAGAGACTGAAGTAGATCTATATTTAAAATTTTAATATGCTTCAATAGAGTTTTGAATACTTATAAAACCTTTTTTTGTTTTCAGTGCTGTGGCCAAACGTCTTTCCACCACTTTTTCTTCCATTTCAGTTTTTCTTTCTCCCCAAGAAGGTGTGTGCTGTTTTATTTATCACACATTATACTATGCTATTTTTCTGAGATTGTTACATTGGATGAGTCAATACTGAGCTTTGATAAATAATTCTGTTGGTAATTTTAGATATTTCATACAGAACTTCTCTTTTAATTATGTATGAGGCTTTGGTTCTGTTCATTCTCTTGAGTGGAAGGGAGAAGACTCAGGATGACAGATTCTTCTTGTGTCTTGCAGGCTTTTATTTCATGCTCGATGTATGAATCAGAGGGAAATGTTTCTCCCCGCCTGTCTCCTTGTCCTTCATGTTGACCCTTAGCCTTTACTGTGCTGGTGACCCAGACTGTGCAGGACTCTCACATATGCAGAGTTGCTTCTTCAGGGCTGTCACAGTATAGCTCATTATGGGACAAGATGATTAACTGCCTGTGTTTAACACTTGAAGGCGTGCGTGGACTTGTGTGTGATCAAATTACTGTTGTTGAAAGCAGGGTTTTCAGGGCACATGTTCAGCAAAATGAATACCTTTGACTTCAGTTGATAAGTCATGGATCTACATCATTAGAGCAACTTTATTGTTTCATTTGAACTGCCAAACGAGTTACATATTGGACACTCAAAATATCACTTTTAGTTTAAGAAAGGGGCTGGACTAGCCTGAACAATGGCTGAATTAGCCATTGTTAATTTTACCCAATCACTAAAGTTTGGCTGTGAAATATGTAATCTTGAAGGAAGCTATAGCTTTGTCAGAGCAACCTACTGTAATGAACATTTTAAATAACCATAAAAATAAATATCAAACATGTTCTAAATAAATTCTATTTATTAATAAAATTCTATTCACATTGAAACTTTATCTTCTTTTTACTTACCATGTCTTATTTCAAGGAGAAACTAGAAAAACAAAATTTCTGAAGAAATTTAGCCGGGGCCTGCCAAGGCGCGCCCGTCGGGCTTGGGCCCGGCGTCGTCACGCCACAAATTGGCGTCGACGCCAAAGGACGCCGCAACGTAATCAGTGGCACGCGGAGAACCGCAAGAACGTTAAGCGAGGCGGACGTGCACCATTCGGTACGATTTAAAATGTTGTCAAGGCTTTTATTTTGGAAGTTTTGTTAAACTTCATTTCAAAGGGCCAAACTAATCCCATGCGTAATAGTCCTTGGGTTAAAATAGTTATATAATGCTCAAAACACAAGTAGCTGATGTAAAAATATTCAAGGCTTTTATTTTGAAATTTTCAGTATGCTTCATTTTAAAGTTCCGAACTAATACCACGTGTAAGAGTGCTTTGGATGAAAAAGTCAAATAAAGCCAAAAAGAGCAATTACATGATGTAAAAATATTCAAGGCTTTTATTTTGAAATTTTTGTTAAGCTTCATTTCAAAGGGCCAAACTAATACCATGTGTAACAGTGCTTTGGATGAAAAAGTCAAATAAAGCCAAAAAGAGCAATTACATGATGTAAAAATATTCAAGGCTTTTATTTTGAAATTATTATTATGCTCCATTTTAAAGTTCCGAACTAATCCCATGTGTAACAGTGCTTTGGATGAAAAAGTCATATACGGCCAAAAAGAGCAATTACATGACGTAAAAATATTCAAGGCTTTTATTTTGAAATTTTCAGTATGCTTCATTTCAGAGGGCCAAACTATTCCATTGTGTAACAGTGCTTTGGTTAAAAAAGTCACATAAAGCCAAAAAGCGCAATTACCTGATGTAAAAATATTCAAGGCTTTTATTTTGAAATTATTCTTATGCTCCATTTTAAAGTTCCGAACTAATCCCATGTGTAACAGTGCTTTGGATGAAAAAGTCAAATAAAGCCAAAAAGAGCAATTACATGATGTAAAAATATTCAAAGCTTTTATTTTGAAATTTTTGTTAAGCTTCATTTTAAAGTTCCGAACTAATCCCATGTGTAACAGTGCTTTGGATGAAAAAGTCAAATAAAGCCAAAAAGAGCAATTACATGATGTAAACATATTCAAAGCTTTTATTTTGAAATTTTTGTTAAGCTTCATTTCAAAGGGCCAAACTAATACCATGTGTAACAGTGCTTTGGATGAAAAAGTCAAATAAAGCCAAAAACGGCAATTACCTGATGTAAAAATATTCAAGGCTTTTATTTTGAAATTATTATTATGCTTAATTTTAAATTCCAAACTAATCCCATGTGTAACAGTTCCTGAGTTAAATCAGTTATATACAGCCCATAGCAGCAAAGCAGTTCTAAAGGCCAGTTCAGTCCTGATCTGTTTCAACTGAGCGGTCCACTATAGATAGAACTACAATGATGCGTATCTGTAGTCCTAATCAGCAGCCAATAGCCTCTTGAGTTCCGTTGCTATGGTAAATAATGGTCTCAGCAGGGTGTGAGCTCTGAGCTGTGAGCTCTCAAACACACAATTGTGTGTTTGAGCAAACACGTTTTACTGAAAAAAAGCATTGGAAACAAATCCTTGTTGTTCGGGAACCGTAATACATATTCGAAAAGCGTTTCGAGCGTATGAGAGGCCTATGTGTCTTCTGCGATAGTCCCGAGATTCATATCTGTACCTCACTCAGAGCATTTACAGTGATGAGAGAAAGAAATGTTGTGCCCAGATCTGAAATTCTATTCAAATACATGGGAGAGAGCCTCAGACAGCCTCAGAAAATCCTGTCGCATGACTTTGCTCTGAAGCACCGTGACAGAAAACCGTACGGTCTAGATAAATTTCGAAAACATTTTACCGGAGCAGACAGGCGTATCAATGTCAGGACCGATTGTGATACTAATCGTGCGATATTTGTGGGCGTGATGGCGATTTCAAAAATGATTTGGGCTGAAAAAGTTGTCTTCATCTCTCACTCTAAGCAGCCAGAGACGCACTCTAACTTTAGGAAAAATGAGAAACTTTGGGTCGCTTAGAGGCAAATTGTGGACAAACCGTAACTGGTATCGACGAGCCGTCTTCACTTTCGAAGAGATCACAGACGTATCTACAAAATGAAATTTGAATGGCATTTCTAGGTGAATTTGTGACGACACAGAAAATCCTCAAAAATAGGGTATTTCTAGGATTTTTCCCATTGACTTATAATGGGGTTTTTTTCGTAGTTTTTTGCGAATTATGTCGCCACGTTAAGCCCAAATCCCACCAGAAGTAATAGCTGGAATGGCGTGAATTTTCTGCAGGTTTTGATACCTCATTTGTAGGTGTGCACCAAGCGGTATGAGCCGCATTAATGGTTACGGAAGAAAAATAAAGAAGAACTAGAAAAACAAAATTTCTGAAGAAATTTAGCCGGGGCCTGCCAAGGCGCGCCCGTGGGGTATGGGCCCGGCGTCGTCACGCTACAAATTGGCATCGACGCTAAAGAACGCCGCAACGTAATCAGTGGCACGCGGAGAATCGCAAGAACATAAAGTAAGGCGGACGTGCACCATTCAGTATGATTTAAAATTTTTGTCAAGGCTTTTATTTTGGAAGTTTTGTTAAACTTCATTTCAAAGGGCCAAACTAATCCCATGCGTAATAGTCATTGGGTTAAATCAGTTATATAATGCTCAACAGAGCAATTATCTGATTTAAAAATATTCAAGGCTTTTATTTTGAAATTTGCAGAATGCTTCATTTCAGAGGGCCAAACTATTCCATTGTGTAACAGTGCTTTGGATAAAAAAGTCACATAAAGCCAAAAAGCGCAATTACCTGATGTAAAAATATTCAAGGCTTTTATTTTGAAATTATTATTATGCTCCATTTGAAAGTTCCGAACTAATCCCATGTGTAACAGTGCTTTGGATGAAAAAGTCATACAAAGCCAAAAACAGCAATTACATGATGTAAAAATATTCAAGGCTTTTATTTTGAAATTATTATTATGCTCCATTTTAAAGTTCCGAACTAATCCCATGTGTAACAGTGCTTTGGATGAAAAAGTCATACAAAGCCAAAAACAGCAATTACATGATGTAAAAATATTCAAGGCTTTTATTTTGAAATTATTATTATGCTCCATTTTAAAGTTCCGAACTAATCCCATGTGTAACAGTGCTTTGGATGAAAAAGTCATATAAAGCCAAAAAGAGCAATTACATGATGTAAAAATATTCAAGGCTTTTATTTTGAAATTATTATTATGCTCCATTTTAAAGTTCCGAACGAATCCCATGTGTAACAGTGCTTTGGATGAAAAAGTCATACAAAGCCAAAAAGAGCAATTACATGATGTAAAAATATTCAAGGCTTTTATTTTGAAATTTTCAGTATGCTTCATTTCAGAGGGCCAAACTATTCCATTGTGTAACAGTGCTTTGGATAAAAAAGTCACATAAAGCCAAAAAGCGCAATTACCTGATGTAAAAATATTCAAGGCTTTTATTTTGAAATTATTATTATGCTCCATGTTAAAGTTCCGAAGTAATCCCATGTGTAACAGTGCTTTGGATGAAAAAGTCATATACGGCCAAAAAGAGCAATTACCTGATGTAAAAATATTCAAGGTTTTTATTTTGAAATTATTATTATGCTCCATTTTAAAGTTCCGAAGTAATCCCATGTGTAACAGTGCTTTGGATGAAAAAGTCATATACGGCCAAAAAAAGCAATTACGTCATGTAAAATATTCAAGGCTTTTATTTTGAAATTTTCAGTATGCTTAATTTTAAAGTTCCAAACTAATCCCATGTGTAACAGTGCTTTGGATGAAAAAGTCACATAAAGCCAAAAACAGCAATTACCTGATGTAAAAATATTCAAGGCTTTTATTTTGAAATTATTATTATGCTCCATTTTAAAGTTCCGAACTAATCCCATGTGTAACAGTGCTTTGGATGAAAAAGTCATATAAAGCCAAAAAGAGCAATTACATGATGTAAAAATATTCAAGGCTTTTATTTTGAAATTATTATTATGCTCCATTTTAAAGTTCCGAACGAATCCCATGTGTAACAGTGCTTTGGATGAAAAAGTCATACAAAGCCAAAAAGAGCAATTACATGATGTAAAAATATTCAAGGCTTTTATTTTGAAATTTTCAGTATGCTTCATTTCAGAGGGCCAAACTATTCCATTGTGTAACAGTGCTTTGGATAAAAAAGTCACATAAAGCCAAAAAGCGCAATTACCTGATGTAAAAATATTCAAGGCTTTTATTTTGAAATTATTATTATGCTCCATGTTAAAGTTCCGAAGTAATCCCATGTGTAACAGTGCTTTGGATGAAAAAGTCATATACGGCCAAAAAGAGCAATTACCTGATGTAAAAATATTCAAGGTTTTTATTTTGAAATTATTATTATGCTCCATTTTAAAGTTCCGAAGTAATCCCATGTGTAACAGTGCTTTGGATGAAAAAGTCATATACGGCCAAAAAAAGCAATTACGTCATGTAAAATATTCAAGGCTTTTATTTTGAAATTTTCAGTATGCTTAATTTTAAAGTTCCAAACTAATCCCATGTGTAACAGTGCTTTGGATGAAAAAGTCACATAAAGCCAAAAACAGCAATTACCTGATGTAAAAATATTCAAGGCTTTTATTTTGAAATTATTATTATGCTCCATTTTAAAGTTCCGAACTAATCCCATGTGTAACATTGCTTTGGATGAAAAAGTCATATACGGCCAAAAAGAGCAATTACGTCATGTAAAATATTCAAGGCTTTTATTTTGAAATTTTCAGTATGCTTAATTTTAAAGTTCCAAAATAATCCCATGTGTAACAGTTACTGAGTTAAATCAGTTATATACAGCCCATAGCAGCGGGTAGTTCTAAAGGCCAGTTCTCAGTCCTGATCTGTTTCAACTGAGGATAGATAGAACTACAATGATGCGTATTTGTAGTCCAAATCAGCAGCCAATAGCCTCTTGAGATCCGTTGCTATGTTAAATAAGTTTCACACCAAGGTGTGAAGTGTTAGTGAAACAGCCTGAGAGCCTCAGAAAATCCTGTCGCATGACTTTGCTCTGAAGCACCGTGACAGAAAACCGTACGGTCTAGATAAATTTCGAAAACATTTTACCGGAGCAGACAGGCGTATCAATGTCAGGACCGATTTTGATACAAATCGTGCGATATTTGTGGCCGTGATGGCGATTTCAAAATTATTTTGGGCTCAAAAAACCTCTTCATTTCTCACTCTAGCCGAGATGGGCTGTCACTCTAATTTTAGAAAAAATGAGAAACTTTGGGTCGCTTAGAGGCAAATTGTGGACAAACCGTAACTGGTATCGACGAGCCGTCTTCACTTTCGAAGAGATCACAGACGTATCTACAAAATGAAATTTGAATGGCATTTCTAGGTGAATTTGTGACGACACAGAAAATCCTCAAAAATAGGGTATTTCTAGGATTTTTCCCATTGACTTATAATGGGGTTTTTTTCGTAGTTTTTTGCGAATTATGTCGCCACGTTAAGCCCAAATCCCACCAGAAGTAATAGCTGGAATGGCGTGAATTTTCTGCACGTTTTGATACCTCATTTGTAGGTGTGCACCCAGCGGTATGAGCCGCATTAACGGTTACGGAAGAAAAATAAAGAATAAAGAAACACTTTCTCCGACAATAGCAATAGGTTCCTGCCATTGCTTTGCATGGCAGGCCCCAACTAGAAAATTTCGGAAGAAATTTAGCCGGGGCCTGCCGAGGCGCGCCCGTGGGGTTTGGGCACGGCGTCGTCGCTACAAATCGGCATCGACGCTAAAGAACGCCGCGACGTAATCAGTGGCACGCGGAGAACCGCAAGAACGTTAAGCGAGGTGGACGTGCACCATTCGGTACGATTTAAAATGTTGTCAAGGCTTTTATTTTGGAAGTTTTGTTAAACTTCATTTCAAAGGGACAAACTAATCCCATGCGTAATAGTCCTTGGGTTAAAATAGTTATATAATGCTCAAAACACAAGTAGCTGATGTAAAAATATTCAAGGCTTTTATTTTGAAATTTTCAGTATGCTTCATTTTAAAGTTCCGAACTAATACCACGTGTAAGAGTGCTTTGGATGAAAAAGTCATATACGGCCAAAAAGAGCAATTACGTCATGTAAAATATTCAAGGCTTTTATTTTGAAATTATCAGCATGCTTAATTTTAAAGTTCCAAACTAATCCCATGTGTAACAGTGCTTTGGATGGAAAAGTAAAATAAAGCCAAAAAGAGCAATTACGTCATGTAAAAATATTCAGGGCTTTTATTTTGAAATTTTCAATATGCTTAATTTTAAAGTTCCAAACTAATCCCATGTGTAACAGTTACTGAGTTAAATCAGTTATATACAGCCCATAGCAGCAAGTAGTTCTAAAGGCCAGTTCTCAGTCCTGATCTGTTTCAACTGAGGATAGATAGAACTACAGCGATGCGTATTTGTAGTCCTGACCACCAGCCAATAGCCTCTTGAGTTCCGTTGCCATGGTAAATAATGGTCTCAGCAGGTGTGAGCTGTGAGTCATACATGCTCAAACACACAATTGTGTGTTTGACCCAACACGTTTTACTGAAAAAAAGCATTGGAAACAAATCCTTCATGTTCGGGAACCGTAATACATATTCGAAAAGCGTTTCGAGCGTATAAGAGGGCAATGTGTCTTCTGCTATAGTCCCGAGATTCATATCTGTACCTCAGTCAGAGCATTTACAGTGATGAGAGAAAGAAATGTTGTGCCCAGATCTGAAATTCTATTCAAATACATGGGAGAGAGCCTCAGACAGCCTCAGAAAATCCTGTCGCATGACTTTGCTCTGAAGCACCGTGACAGAAAACCGTACGGTCTAGATAAATTTCGAAAACATTTTACCGGAGCAGACAGGCGTATCAATGTCAGGACCGATTTTGATACTAATCGTGCGATATTTGTGGGCGTGATGGCGATTTCAAAAATGATTTGGGCTGAAAAAGTTGTCTTCATCTCTCACTCTAAGCAGCCAGAGACGCACTCTAACTTTAGGAAAAATGAGAAACTTTGGGTCGCTTAGAGGCAAATTGTGGACAAACCGTAACTGGTATCGACGAGCCGTCTTCACTTTCGAAGAGATCACAGACGTATCTACAAAATGAAATTTGAATGGCATTTCTAGGTGAAATTGTGACGACACAGAAAATCCTCAAAAATAGGGTATTTCTAGGATTTTTCCCATTGACTTACATTGGGGTTTTTTTCGTAGTTTTTTGCGAATTATGTCGCCACGTTAAGCCCAAATCCCACCAAAAGTAATAGCTGGAATGGCGTGAATTTTCTGCACGTTTTGATACCTCATTTGTAGGTGTGCACCCAGCGGTACGAGCCGCATTAACGGTTACGGAAGAAAAATAAAGAAGAAGAAAGAAACACTTTCTCCGACAATAGTAATAGGTTCCTGCCATTGCTTTGCATGGCAGGCCCCAACTAGAAAATTTCGGAAGAAATTTAGCCGGGGCCTGCCAAGGCGCGCCCGTGGGGTTTGGGCCCGGCGTCGTCACGCCACAAATCGGCGTCGACGCTAAAGAACGCCGCGACGTAATCAGTGGCACGCGGAGAACCGCAAGAACGTTAAGCGAGGCGGACGTGCACCATTCGGTACGATTTAAAATGTTGTCAAGGCTTTTATTTTGAAATTATTATTATGCTCCATTTTAAAGTTCCGAACTAATCCCATGTGTAACATTGCTTTGGATGAAAAAGTCATATACGGCCAAAAAGAGCAATTACGTCATGTAAAATATTCAAGGCTTTTATTTTGAAATTTTCAGTATGCTTCATTTCAAAGGGACAAACTAATACCACGTGTAACAGTGCTTTGGATGAAAAAGTCAAATAAAGCCAAAAAGAGCAATTACATCATGTAAAAATATTCAAGGCTTTTATTTTGAAATTTTCAGTATGCTTCATTTTAAAGTTCTGAACTAATACCACGTGTAACAGTGCTTTGGATGAAAAAGTCAAATAAAGCCAAAAAGAGCAATTACGTCATGTAAAAATATTCAAGGCTTTTATTTTGAAATTTTCAGTATGCTTCATTTCAGAGGGCCAAACTAATCCCATGTGTAACAGTGCTTTGGATGAAAAAGTCATACAAAGCCAAAAACAGCAATTACATGATTTAAAAATATTCAAGGCTTTTATTTTGAAATTTTCATTACGCTTCATTTTAAAGTTCTGAACTAATACCATGTGTAACAGTGCTTTGGATGAAAAAGTCAAATAAAGGCAAAAAGAGCAATGACATGATGTAAAAATATTCAAGGCTTTTATTTTGAAATTATTATTATGCTCCATTTTCAAAGTTCCGAACTAATCCCATGTGTAACATTGCTTTGGATGAAAAAGTCATATACGGCCAAAAAGAGCAATTACGTCATGTAAAAATATTCAAGGCTTTTATTTTGAAATTTTCAGTATGCTTAATTTTAAAGTTCCAAACTAATCCCATGTGTAACAGTGCTTTGGATGAAAAAGTCACATAGAGCCAAAAACAGCAATTGCCTGATGTAAAAATATTCAAGGCTTTTATTTTGAAATTATTATTATGCTCCATTTTAAAGTTCCGAACTAATCCCATGTGTAACATTGCTTTGGATGAAAAAGTCATATACGGCCAAAAAGAGCAATTACGTCATGTAAAATATTCAAGGCTTTTATTGTGAAATTTTCAGTATGCTTCATTTTAAAGTTCTGAACTAATACCACGTGTAACAGTGCTTTGGATGAAAAAGTCAAATAAAGCCAAAAAGAGCAATTACGTCATGTAAAAATATTCAAGGCTTTTATTTTGAAATTTTCAGTATGCTTCATTTCAGAGGGCCAAACTAATCCCATGTGTAACAGTGCTTTGGATGAAAAAGTCATACAAAGCCAGAAACAGCAATTACATGATTTAAAAATATTCAAGGCTTTTATTTTGAAATTTTCATTACGCTTCATTTTAAAGTTCTGAACTAATACCATGTGTAACAGTGCTTTGGATGAAAAAGTCAAATAAAGCCAAAAAGAGCAATTACATGATGTAAAAATATTCAAGGCTTTTATTTTGAAATTATTATTATGCTCCATTTTCAAAGTTCCGAACTAATCCCATGTGTAACATTGCTTTGGATGAAAAAGTCATATACGGCCAAAAAGAGCAATTACGTCATGTAAAAATATTCAAGGCTTTTATTTTGAAATTTTCAGTATGCTTAATTTTAAAGTTCCAAACTAATCCCATGTGTAACAGTGCTTTGGATGAAAAAGTCACATAGAGCCAAAAACAGCAATTGCCTGATGTAAAAATATTCAAGGCTTTTATTTTGAAATTATTATTATGCTCCATTTTAAAGTTCCGAACTAATCCCATGTGTAACATTGCTTTGGATGAAAAAGGCATATACGGCCAAAAAGAGCAATTACGTCATGTAAAATATTCAAGGCTTTTATTTTGAAATTTTCAGTATGCTTCATTTTAAAGTTCCAAACTAATCCCATGTGTAACATTGCTTTGGATGAAAAAGTCATATACGGCCAAAAAGAGCAATTACGTCATGTAAAATATTCAAGGCTTTTATTTTGAAATTTTCAGTATGCTTAATTTTAAAGTTCCAAACTAATCCCATGTGTAACAGTTACTGAGTTAAATCAGTTATATACAGCCCATAGCAGCAGGTAGTTCTAAAGGCCAGTTCTCAGTCCTGATCTGTTTCAACTGAGGATAGATAGAACTACAGCGATGCGTATTTGTAGTACAAATCAGCAGCCAATAGCCTCTTGAGTTCCGTTGCTATGGCAAATAATGGTCTCAGCAGGGTGTGAGCTCTGAGCTCTGAGCTGTCAAACACACAATTGTGTGTTTGAGCAAACACATTTTACTGAAAAGTAGCATTGGAAACAAATCCTTCCTGTTCGGGAACCGTAATACATATTCGAAAAGCGTTTGTAGCGTATGACAGTTCAATGTGTCTTCTGCGATAGTCCCGAGATTCATATCTGTACCTCACTCAGAACATTTACAGCGATGAGAGAAAGAAATGTTGTGCCCAGATCTGAAATTCTATTCAAATACATGGGAGAGAGCCTGAGACAGCCTCAGAAAATCCTGTCGCATGACTTTGCTCTGAAGCACCGTGACAGAAAACCGTACGGTCTAGATAAATTTCGAAAACATTTTACCGGAGCAGACAGGCGTATCAATGTCAGGACCGATTTTGATACTAATCGTGCGATATTTGTGGGCGTGATGGCGATTTCAAAAATGATTTGGGCTGAAAAAGTTGTCTTCATCTCTCACTCTAAGCAGCCAGAGACGCACTCTAACTTTAGGAAAAATGAGAAACTTTGGGTCGCTTAGAGGCAAATTGTGGACAAACCGTAACTGGTATCGACGAGCCGTCTTCACTTTCGAAGAGATCACAGACGTATCTACAAAATGAAATTTGAATGGCATTTCTAGGTGAAATTGTGACGACACAGAAAATCCTCAAAAATAGGGTATTTCTAGGATTTTTCCCATTGACTTATAATGGGGTTTTTTTCGTAGTTTTTTGCGAATTATGTCGCCACGTTAAGCCCAAATCCCACCAGAAGTAATAGCTGGAATGGCGTGAATTTTCTGCAGGTTTTGATACCTCATTTGTAGGTGTGCACCAAGCGGTATGAGCCGCATTAACGGTTACGGAAGAAAAATAAAGAAGAACTAGAAAATTTCGGAAGAAATTTAGCCGGGGCCTGCCAAGGCGCGGCCGTGGGGTTTGGGCCCGGCGTCGTCACGCCACAAATCGGCATCGACGCTAAAGAACGCCGTAACGTAATCAGTAGCACGCGGAGAACCGCAAGAACGTTAAGCAAGGCGGACGTGCACCATTCAGTACGATTTAAAATGTTGTCAAGGCTTTTATTTTGGAAGTTTTGTTAAACTTCATTTCAAAGGGCCAAACTAATCCCATGCGTAATAGTCCTTGGGTTAAAATAGTTATATAATGCTCAAAACACAAGTAGCTGATGTAAAAATATGCAAGGCTTTTATTTTGAAATTTTCAGTATGCTTCATTTTAAAGTTCCGAACTAATACCACGTGTAAGAGTGCTTTGGATGAAAAAGTCAAATAAAGCCAAAAAGAGCAATTACGTCATGTAAAAACTATTCAAGGCTTTTATTTTGAAATTTTCAGTATGCTTCATTTTAAAGTTCTGAACTAATACCACGTGTAAGAGTGCTTTGGATGAAAAAGTCAAATAAAGCCAAAAAGAGCAATTACGTCATGTAAAAATATTCAAGGCTTTTATTTTGAAATTTTCAGTATGCTTCATTTCAAAGGGCCAAACAAATACCATGTGTAACAGTGCTTTGGATGAAAAAGTCAAAGAAAGCCAAAAAGAGCAATTACTTGATGTAAAAATATTCAAGGCTTTTATTTTGAAATTTTTGTTAAGCTTCATTTCAAAGGGCCAAACTAATACCATGTGTAACAGTGCTTTCAATGAAAAAGTCAAATAAAGCCAAAAAGAGCAATTACATGATGTAAAAATATTCAAGGCTTTTATTTTGAAATTTTTGTTAAGCTTCATTTCAAAGGGCCAAACTAATACCATGTGTAACAGTGCTTTGGATGAAAAAGTCACATAAAGCCAAAAAGAGCAATTACGTCATGTAAAAATACTCAGGGCTTTTATTGTGAAATTTTCAATATGCTTAATTTTAAAGTTCAAAACTAATCCCATGTGTAACAGTTACTGAGTTAAATCAGTTATATACAGCCCATAGCAGCAATTAGTTCTAAAGGCCAGTTCTCAGTCCTGATCTGTTTCAACTGAGGGTTTCACTATATATAGAACTACAATGATGCGTATTTGTAGTCCAAATCAGCAGCCAATAGCCTCTTGAGATCCGTTGCTATGTTAAATAAGTTTCACACCAAGGTGTGAAGTGTTAGTGAAAGAGCCTGAGAGCCTCAGAAAATCCTGTCGCATGACTTTGCTCTGAAGCACCGTGACAGAAAACCGTACGGTCTAGATAAATTTCGAAAACATTTTACCGGAGCAGACAGGCGTATCAATGTCAGGACCGATTGTGATACTAATCGTGCGATATTTGTGGGCGTGATGGCGATTTCAAAAATGATTTGGGCTGAAAAAGTTGTCTTCATCTCTCACTCTAAGCAGCCAGAGACGCACTCTAACTTTAGGAAAAATGAGAAACTTTGGGTCGCTTAGAGGCAAATTGTGGACAAACCGTAACTGGTATCGACGAGCCGTCTTCACTTTCGAAGAGATCACAGACGTATCTACAAAATGAAATTTGAATGGCATTTCTAGGTGAATTTGTGACGACACAGAAAATCCTCAAAAATAGGGTATTTCTAGGATTTTTCCCATTGACTTATAATGGGGTTTTTTTCGTAGTTTTTTGCGAATTATGTCGCCACGTTAAGCCCAAATCCCACCAGAAGTAATAGCTGGAATGGCGTGAATTTTCTGCACGTTTTGATACCTCATTTGTAGGTGTGCACCCAGCGGTATGAGCCGCATTAACGGTTACGGAAGAAAAATAAAGAATAAAGAAACACTTTCTCCGACAATAGCAATAGGTTCCTGCCATTGCTTTGCATGGCAGGCCCCAATAAAGAAACACTTTCTCCGACAATAACAATAGGTTCCTGCCATTGCTTTGCATGGCAGGCCCCAATAAAGAAACACTTTCTCCGACAATAACAATAGGTTCCTGCCATTGCTTTGCATGGCAGGCCCCAATAAGGAGAGGAGAAGTCCGATATGCAGCGTTCCAGTCTTGTTGAAAATGGAGGCTTGTGAAGAGGGGCGTGGCTTTTTCCAAGTTTTGTCTTTAACCCAACCAATTGGGTAAATCTACCCAAACCCTGACCCAACAGAAGTATTCAAGCTGTAGAATTCTGGTAAATTTCTGACCCAACTCTTAAGTTATGAATTTTGACCCAATATTTGGTCAAACTAACCCAACCTAAAACCTAACAGCTTCTACCCAGAAATTGGGTTATGAAAATAACCCAGCATGTTTTACTGTGTTCGCTACAAAGCTTACCAGAAATTGTGCAAACTGTAAACTATCCCGCAGGGAGTAGGGCCTCAACATCTTCAGCAATAAAATGTCGTAAACATTCCCTCTTGCGCCGACTTTAATTGCTCAGTATTTGGAAGTGTGACCAAAATAGACTAAATGTCTTTATTTCTTTACTAAATGTCTTTGTTCAGTTCCTCTGCTGCCATTGCCATCGCACAGTCAGGGGAAGCCAACAGGATCGCATGTGTTTTTTCATTATTATGTGCATGTTAGTTTGGGCTGGGCCCTGACCCCTCTTGGTAAACCACACTGCCTAGCCACACACTACAGCTTTTTTTTACTTTTTTTATGAATTGTACTTTTTTTTTCTTTTGCAACACAGCAGAGCTAAGAAAATAATGAGCATAAAGTAAATAATAGGATACACCTAACATTCTTATTTCTGCTGCCTTTCCTTCCATTTTTGATTTTATTCAAATTTGCCATATTGGCGGTGGAATATTTTCTTTTTTGTTGTGTAATTATTTATTATCTCTTTAAAGTCCTCTGTGTTTTCAGCTGGTATAAAAGTGCTTCACAAATATTATCTGAATGTTTCTAAAACCGGAATACAAATTGTATGTTGGACAGGTAGATCAATCTCTAATCATTGTGTCTCTTACTCTGAAGTGAGGACAGTAGAATTATTTTAACAGAACAAGATTATCTTTGCAACCGTACTGTGTGTCTGTGAGAGCACAGATTGATATTTAAGAGAAAGTGAGATTCAGTTTGACACTGTGAAAGATCTGTGCTCGTTTCCAGGCTCAATATAAGGTGTGTTGCAAATATATTCACTCCTTCTGAACATTTCTAAATAAATAATGTGTTTTATTGAAAAGTGATTTGACATCACAAAATAAAATAATGCTAAATTGTAAAGTAGAAGGAAAAAGATACATGGAAGCCCTCAGAAGTCACTAAAGTATTAATTAGATTTCACAATTAAAACTGCTCTATAAAGACTTCAACCAAAATACACTATCCCTAATAAATTACACAGAAATTTCTGGATTTAAGGTAAAATATTCCAGAGGCTATAAACAATAACTTTTGCACGTCATCAAAGATCAATCCTTTCTTGTTTTTACATCCTGTTCCAAACTTATGAAGTCTGTGTCTTTTATTCTCTTGCTTGCTGTTTGCCATGTCCTTGCATCCGTATCCTTTGATTTTCCTTTTCTTTATTTCCTCTGCAAATTTAAAACTAGCAAAAAGAAATTGTTTTTTGCTATGGTAATGTGTTTGGTGAGATATGCAGCGGATGTTAGAGCATGAAAGCGAGTGTGATGATTGGGATCCTCTTCATTCAGAGTGCTGACTGCTTTGTACTGTGCTCTGAGGTACGTGTCAGAGAGAGATGTGTCTGTCTTATGCACCCGAGTCCTTCTAGTTTTCAGGTGTAAAACAGAAGCTTTCAAAGCAGACGCTGCAGTAGAATGTTTCTAGAAAGAGGTTCTTTATAATAAGAATATTACTTGCATTTACTGTTAGTTGGACAGAAGGCTTTAATTTAGTTTGTCACATTCTTTTGACTAAAATCTGTTGAATTTTAGTCTTTGATTGTTTTACTTTTAGCCTAATCAACAAATAGATACCTTATTACAGCCTTTTATGTATTTAATGAAATTATCTGACTATATAAACATAAAAAATAATTATCCTACAACAGAATGGATTTAAGGATATATTTTGTAACACATTTATAACAAAATCTAAACTAAAAACCATTAAATTTTTAAACAATTGTATTTTTTACAATTATTTTTCCAAAGCCAAAAAAATTTAAAGTCCTAAATAAGATCAATTAAAAACCTCAAATCATAAGTTTTTTTTTAAAATGGCATATACATCAACGCCATCAAGCCTGTTCTACCTGTAGTAGAGACTGAATTCAAATAGAAACCTGACAAATTGTTCCACACTTTAGCTCCAGATATTTAGAAAACTGTACATGTGCAATGCCATAGCTAAGTATTTATAAAAATGAGCGGGTCTGGTGGACTTGGCAAGTTTCATTATGCTTGTTAAGCCATATAAGAGAAAAATACCGAGAAAATGAATACATGGTTCTGCACACTCACAGAATGATAATATAATTTTTCACGTCCAAAAAATGTTTGGAATTTTCCATATTGTATCAAATCTCAATCAACAAAGTAAAAAGTAACTAATATGTTCAGCTTTAAATCTACATTGCTCGTTCATATCTGCACATATATTATTTTTGCTAGTAGAGTGTAATTACAAACACTGAGAACATTGATGCCGTAAAATAATTTAGCAGATAATATAATTTAGATTTTTATGATTACCTAATCCTTCCTCATACTGCCAAATACCGGATTTAGCAACCATCACCATTGGCCAATCATCTAGATTGACCAATCAATTGGACAGACTGCTTTGCTGGTAAAAAAGAGAGAGACACCATAATCAATAATGTAGCCTAAGGATTTATTAAAGCAACCTGAGCTTAACACATGAGCAGAGTCACAAACTGATTCCTGAATGCCATGCAGCATTAATCCAGTAATCCATTCAAAAAGAACCACATAATAACTCAAGAATCCTCCCATTTGAATTAAATCACTGAAATATATTAACTTTTCAATGATAAAGTAATAACTAACATGCATCTGCACTTCTGCACTTTAATAGGGATTTATCCCTGGGACACAGAACCCGTCTTCCTCAGTGGGATGACGACTGGACATTTCCATTGGGTGTGCAGATGAACATGGCTCCTCAGGCATCTGGAAACTGGTTCATCCAGTGATAAACCAGACTTTAGAAAGTCCACAATTGTATTCCTTATATGTTAGATGATCTCTTTATATTTGTTTTGTGATGTCACACAAGAAAGCGGTGATTTAGATGTTTCCCTAAAATACATCCACAGCAATATCACCAAAAACTTCAAATGTCCTGAATTAACTTTTAATCAGAAGCTAACAAAACAACAGTGTTATCATGTAGGCTTTCCTAAATTGTTTAAAAGTATAGTAGTTTTATGTATGTAAACTTTAGGAGAAAAAATCAGGAAGATAGACTGTGTCTCATTAAACAGTTCATGTGGTAAACTTTAAATAAAATGAGCCAACAGCAAAACATAAAATCTTTCTGGATCGGAACAAACCCTAAGAGTATAAAAATCTTAACATCTCTGAAACTGGTACTGTTAAATGAGAAATGTTGATCTTGCTTTTTCACAGTATTCACTTGAATAGTTTGTTGCAAATAAATGAATAAAAGCTATTGTGAAATCATTCTCTCATACGTATGTAGATGTAAAAACTCAGCACAAACTAATCAGATTGTTTTCCAGCCTCCACAACTTGAACAGTGGTATTACTCTGCAGAAACTGTGCCAGGCAGAGACTTACTGCTGGCTTATCAGTTCATGCATGGAAGCGCAGCAGGCACACAGAGATTTGAGAAGAGGTAAAGTGGGCCAAATGGGACCTTTTGGAAATACAGAAGTTAAGAAGCTCTGGTATAATCCTAGTAATAAATGCTAATTAGAACCTCAGGCTGCTTGCTTCTATTAAACTAAATACTCAGATGATATGTGCTTCCCTGCCAACGGTCATTGCTCTGCGACTTCTAAATACATACAGGGGGAAAAAACACATTCTTTGTTCTCAAATTAGATTTCACTTTGAAATCTAGTTGTTTTTGTTTCTCTTAAGTTTTGCTGGTACTTGCATGCTCTGTGGGATCTATTTTGCATCCCCAGGCCTATTTTTATTTGCATAAAATAATGTCCTTGTGTTGACCTCTATTGTTCAGAGAAGTACAAATAAAATATTCTTGAGTGTACATTAGTGTATTACTGGTGGCTGATTAGTAACATGCTGCAGCTGAGGTTGGACACCAGACAGACAGGATGATGTAGAGAGAATGATTTCATGAGGCGCAGAGGAGGAGTAAACAAATCTAACAGTGATAAACAATAAACTCAATACAAAAGAATGATCTAAACATAAGTAAATAAACAACAGCTAAGCGAAGACTGATCTAAAGTAAAGCAAGAATGGCAGAAACAAGAAGCATAGAATAAACAAGGCAGAGTGGAAACAAACAAGTGACCAATAAGGCAAACACTGGAGAAACACAAAAACCTAAACAACAAACAAACAAAATGAAAACACAACAGAACCTTTTGACCAGAGAGCACAAAAGAAATAAAACAAGATGAACTGAGCAAAGGAGTGATGACCTAACATCGAGCAACAGAGAAAATCAGAAACTATTGGGTCATACAGTATGTGCATTGAGAAAAAAAACATTCAAAACTTTCCACGCAGTTTGGTTCAATGTCAGCACGCAGATTTTGTCCCCATGAAAACAGATTTCTTAGTTTTGCCTTGCTAAGACTGTAACCATTTTGTGTTGATTGCAAAACCAGATTTTCTGAGCATGTCAGATTGTGCGCCACCATCTGCTCAGTCTAACATTAGAACATGCAGTGATGAGACACAAGACGTGGTGTGGTAGCACTTTAATTCACTTACAACGTTGATCATTTTGATAGTTTCTCTTTTCAGTCAGATGCTAATAAAGATGGTAATAAAACAAAACAAAAAAAACCTCACTAAATCTTCCTTTTCTGAAATAAATGGAAGCAAGTATTTTGTAGGGAAAGCAGAGGTATTAGTGATATTGGTAGTACGGTAGATACTACCAAAATAGATCGACATCGATAACATACTTTCTTCTGTTTTCATTCCATCAGCTAAAATTGTAGCTTTGTCCCTGAGCAAGGTCAACAGGTCCTCACCTGTCTGACTGACTGATTCCAGATCCCAGCTGATTTTCCCTCGTATGTTTAAAAGAAATCATGCCTCTGTGTATATATGAGGCTAAATATTTTTTTAAAATTAATTAGATTCTGTTTATGATAGTTGTCACATATTTCTAAACACTTGTTACCTCTCTTCCTCCACTCTTGGTTTGTTATAATCTCTCCTTTGTCTCATTCATCAATCACTTTGTCATCTATTTTGTCTTTTTTCACTCCAAAGCTCCAGCCATAGCATATATAAAATTGTGAACGCTTTCAAAAACGTATGCAGAAAATGATTCACTGGCCTCTTTGCTCCCTCTTCAGGGTTTCAAGTATTTATGGAGTGACATTGTTATCTGGTTTTTGATTGGACTTTGAGAGCAATATAAAACAGGAGCTCCTACCAACCCCAGAAGCTGAATTGCTCCATTTTCTCTGAAGTCTGACATCTGAACCCAGAGTGTGAGAAAAAACTTCCTTTTGGGGGCACTTGCAAACACACCAGGTGGTCGATAAAATACAGTGCAAGGCAATCAAATGCATGAGACAATTTACAAATCATTGGAAGCACCTCTAGCTTTTAAGATGAATGGATCTAAGTTCTTGGTGTGGAGTGGGTTCTGAAAATGCCTCCTTCTCTTCCTGTACTGAATGGAAAAATGGTCTTTTGCTGGAAATTGAGACCATTCTAGAGATAGGATTAAATTTTGGACAAAAGTTAAAAGCATATGTTTTTCTAAAAGTCTTTACCAAATATCAAAACTTCTTTCCTGAACACACTGATCTTATTTTAGACATACAGAAATATTGAAGACAGTTGTGATCTATTGAAGGACTTACATAATATTCCAAAGCTGATGCTACACTCCCAAATGAACAGATAATAATTAAATGACTTAATCAGAAATATCACTTTTAGTTTCAAGCATCTATCATGCTGAGGTGTGTAAAGTGTTTGAAACGGCTAGTGCAAGATTATGTAATGCTATTTGGGAATGGCAGTAGTAGTTCATGGCAACTTAAATATAATCTTACGTACACCAGTAAAAGGAGCATGTTATTTTTCTCACATCACAAAACGCTGTTTTCACTGAAAAGGAAATCGAGAAATGAATTGTAAATAATTCTGCTGGATTTTTAACCTAATTTCTAAACATTATTGATGTGTGTGACTTTGTATCATTACAAAATGTGTGTAAAAATGTGTGATTAAGAAATTATGTCATGAAAAACACAACATGGTTGGAAATGACGGTTTGTCATATTATTGCTAAACAGTATTTATCATTCATTTAACATTCATCCCTCTGTTTTTTGTTGATATCCTCCCCAACGTCCCATGTTATTAGTCTCTTTTTCCTCAGCCTGTTTGCCTTCTGTTTCAGATTTGTAATGACCCACCTGCAACTTATCAGCAATCTACTTCCCAGTATTTAAGCCTCTTACTTTCAGTCTTTCTCTACTGGATTCTACTTTTGCATACTGTGTCTCTGCTCATGCTGGTTATGTGTTTGAGGGAGAGAATAACATGATATAAAGCTAAAAAAAGTTGCTTTTGCAAGATATCCCTATAATGTTTGCACGCTGTGAGTGCTTGAAACCAACGTCAATTTCCCTGTAATTCTGATTTCTTTTTTCAGAAATCAGTTAATTCTGATTTCTTTTTTCCAGAGGTCCAGAAATTTGAACATTTCACACTCGTTTTTGTAAAACTTGATGTCATTTTGCAGAGGAGGTGGTTGATTGGTCTGGTTTCAGCAGCCGCCATGGCACAGAGTTTGGGCATTTGCAGAACTGTCCTGCGTATGGAGTCCTTGAAAACCGTTTGGTTTTAAAGTCCTTTTCATTTTTTATTTCAACTTAAACTGTTTTCACACAGAGACATATTTATTTTTTTAGACAATTAAGAAAGATTTTGTTGTGCATCCAAACGACAAGATGTAGCACCACTGGCGACGTTGTAGTTACATCTGGCCTATTGGTGGCGCTGTAACACTGCCACACAATGATATAAAAACCATCTATCAGTGCTACATTTATTTGGGAGTGAGGCACAGCCGAGATAGAGGGAGAGATGGAGCTTCAACATCAATTTGAAAAAGAAAAATTGGGCTCAAATGTACACACAGAGACATGAAACCAAGATTTTGAAATTCGTCCACTCTGGGACCTGATTTCAAAAATGATTGTTTCTGGTCTCACAAAATGCCAAATCTGTGTGAGTTCACAGCCTAAATGACAAAAATCCTTTGTGGACACAGACAGAGCCTTAAACTGCTACATCTTTGCTATGATGGCCCACCCTGCATTACTGCCAAGACATAAACAAATATATACATGAATCCCTTCAGGTCAAGGGAAATTCTTTTAGATTGTTTTTTTTTAATGTTTCAGAATAAAGTGAATCCTTATAAATGTACATTATCACAATAAAGTAGTTCTTGTACAGCACACCTGTGCACACACAGCATGCAGTACATACTGTATATAAGAGACAGGCTTGCTTTAGGTGGAAAGCAATCCACTCAGATAAGGAAAAACACAATCACATTTAGTGTTCAATATTACCATACATATGACATATTTATCGCTGTGATTTGGATACCGGTGATATCTTTCAGAGAAAGGGATTGGATTCATTGGCCAAGATGACTATCACACACCTGTTGCATTTGGCTGCTAGTGGCTTGAATAATATTGACTATAATATGTTTGCAGCAAATATACATTATCTCTGTAATGTTTCCTTTTGCTAAGCGAAGCAGATGTGCTATTATCAGACTTTAAATAAACTCAAAAAATATGAAGAAGAAGCCAGATGAGAGAACCCTTCCCTTTCATATTTACTGGAATAAAGGCATGTTGGAAGTGAGAACTGTCGTGAAACTGTGTTTAAATTATCCAGCATCTGGAGAGGAGTTCAGGGACATATGTGAAGCTTCTAGTTACTGCTGATAAACAATTTTCTACATGATAAAACAGAACAGTGACTTTAATCAAGTATGATGAACTTGCCTCCTTCTATTAACCCTGGTGATTGGCTGCGATCTTGGTAGAGCAAAAGAATGAGCTGTAAACAAAAGAATTAACAAGGGGGGTGAATGGCATAAATCTTTAAAAAAATCTCATGGAGTTTTGTTGCTATTATTGTGCATGTAGTTGAGGCTATTTTGATCAAGGTAATACAGTGCAAATTAAATGCAATGCTACATCGATTTACTGTCGAGTAATACTTTTTTAATGTTCATTATTAAAGTGTCTTGCTAATGTTTTCACATTCTTTGAACTTTTAGACATTTAAGTTGATACTACTACAAAACTCAATGTAGTTTATTGAATTTTTATGCAATAAACTAACACAGAAAGAAGCATAATGTCACACAAGGATATAGAATAACTTCAGATCTGTTAAATTTGTATTCAGTTGCATTTATAATCTTGTGATAAAGTTATGCTAACAATAATAATAAACAAAAGAATAATCTTATATGGAAAAAACCCTAACAGAAATAATACATGACTCTATCTTACAAATCTAAAGAAACTTCTGAGAAAAAATGTTAAAGTATAAATACAACTGAAAACCAAAACTCAAACACCCGACAATCATAGCAATGCCAGTTTTGCAGCTGGTATCAAACAAAGAAAACATGTCCGCATCCCGTCCATCAGTCTGTCCTTAGACTTCAGTCAAGCAGAAACATCAAATGTCAAACGGAGAAATCCTGTCTGACTCTGACTTTCAAAACATACATGAAGAGTCGAGACCTGAGGTTTGACAGCACTATAATTTCATACATTATATAGAAACATAACACTTTTTCCCTCCCTTTCTAAGATTAAATCAGCCCAAACTTCTCTTACTTTAGGTGACTTAGAATTACCAGAATTATTTCAATATGCTAAGTGTCACTGACGTACTTTCTGTGGAAAAGAAAAACAAACTTTTCCTGAAGATCTTGTGTCTGTTGAATTAGACGCTGTGACTCATGAACAGTCACAGGATATGACTGAGATCCAAATGCATCAATCTGCTCAATGACCTGTTTAGTCACATGAAAAGGTTTTTCTTTCTCAAGCGGCAGACATCCCAAGATGCTATAAAAATAAAATTAGTCTAATTCAAATCCATTCAGTTCAACGTCATCATAATTCGTGTGTTGTAGAACTAAATTACAAGATCCTAATTAGTGGGAAGTTAACCCAAGGAAACCATCAGATTGCATCAAATCCTCACTTTTTTCATTAACGTTGCCTGAGTGAGCACAGAAATCTCCACTAGAATCAGGCTTAGTATGAGCAGCAATGTGACTCGACTGGATGGGAGGAGAGAAAAGAATAGAATGAAAAAAACGAAACAAAAGAATCTTCAAACTACCAGGAGAAAAAAATACATCCAGTATTTTACAAAAAGTAGTGTGTAGCATTTTTTCCCCTCTGATGTTGATCAGATTTTAGGTACTGGTCTGACACTTTTATTTTTCAATGTCCTACTGTATTTACTGTAAAATAACCCTCCACTACTTATCAGTATTACATGATCTACCACAAATGATAGTCACAAGAACAACATATTTGAACACAATTAGGTGAATCATTTAATAGATATAGGATGAGGAATGCAAAAGAAACAACTTTGCTCCAGTAAAAGATTAATCTTCTCCAGTCTACATGATTTCTATGGATCTGGACAAGATTCCAGATCCTGAGCAAGAGCTACTTCTGCATTCTCAGCACAAAGTTGATCCTGTTCCCAGTGATGGTTGAACTCCCTCAGGGCTGCCACTTGTCACCGATCATGTTTCCTGCGTTAATGGACATGAACTCAAAAGGTCTCAAAACTGAGATTTTCTGGGTTGGGAACCTCAGAGCATTATTTTTTTCTCCTCTCAGATGTTGTGGTCCTCTTTAGGGCAAGACTTTCACCATGCTCACAAACTTAAAAGGGTCAAACATCTGATCAGGATTCTTCCTTAGCAGCTCGATTTGGAGCTTTTTTTTTGGCCAGTCTGTGAAATCACCCTGTTGAAGTCACAGTTCTTGATTAAGGAAATATATATTTAGTCTGTGAATGCCTTGGGACCCCTGATAATAAGCTGGAGGGTGTCAACTGGGAGATGGAAACATGGATTTCTCTCCCTCACCTTTTGCCCCTCTGGCTCAATCTTGGCTGAAGATGGACGGACGGACGGACGGATGGAGTAAAGACAGAATTTTGTAAATTTTCTGGTACAGTTGGCAGACACTGCTTAAGGCTTTTAATGGCTGAATAAGAAAAACACTCCATGCCATGTTCCATCTGTACATCAGTTTCTCCCCACCGATGATCTGAAAGGGTTTATTCTTTTAGTGATTAATCAAGAGTAGCTTAGCAAATGTATTAATACAGTTATACCTATGATTTGTGAGAGAATATCAAACTTGTGGACATGCTTAAAATATTGTTATTGACTTGTCTGAAATGTTACTTCCACTTACAGAGAAACAATATATTCACCCACTGTGTTTTTTGTCTTTACATGTACACATAAATTAAGTCATAAAATATATTTGTATGCCTCTGACTCCAATGCAGATGGAGTCAGATGCTTAAAACATCTGTTTAAAAATACATGTTGGGAGCTAATAAGATATTTTAATTATCTTAATTTGCATAACTTTGTATAACTTATTTTTCAAATTAATAGAAAGTTGTATTACTTTCAGCCGTCTTTTTAAAAAGATCTTCATGGCATTTGATTTTAATTTGTGACAGTTACATAAAACAGCCCACTGCATGCTTATATGAGCATCTGAAGTTCACCAAAAATGAGTCATCAGCGAGCTGAGGGAAAAATATAGATGAAAATTCAATCTCAGAATTGCTTTCTATGCATAATGGGATGCGATTCAGGCTAGCATTTCAGAATGGTTTTTAAATTGGCTCTTCCATCTCCAGACTGATCCCCTCTGAAGAGAAAGCCTCCTCCTTTCAAGGGCCGGAACCATTATTATGACTGGAAGCACTTTACATTCAGCCATCAAATAACTACCTCCATTTTATCTAAAACACTTCAAAGTGCTTGGTTTCACTTGAGAAACACACACATATAATCATTAATGCATGTGATAGACCAACAAAAGTTGCATGTAATAAGATGAAAGATAAATGATGCATTGTTTCCAATTTTATTTATATATAAAAAAAAATTAACAAGGGTGTTCAATTCTTAAAAGAGTTCAGTCTGTTGTTAAATCTCAGTGTAAATACAGCTGAATATAAGAAGAGCATAGTACAACTTCAAACCTATAGGTGGCCATTAGTTGTGTCTTTTAGATGTGTCTCTGGTTCATCACACCTGAGTCAAATATTTAGGTCATTAGCAGGACTCTTGAGTATTTGACTGGATTCTGAGGAGGTGATTCAGCCATTTGATTCAGGTGTGTTGGACCAGGAAGATATCTAAAAGCTGCATGACACCAGCCTTCAAAAACTGGATTTGGCATGCTAACAAGAGCATTAACCAGCCAAGCAGCTGTTAAATCTAAAAGGAAAAAAAAAACACAAGTAGAGCAGGACAAACATTGGTAGCATTACAATGGAATAGTTTATATCGAAGCATATTCAGGTGTTAAAGTCCAGACGTAAATGCAACAGCACTTAAGCTACAAACTTGAAAATTGATATAAATGTTCAGATATGGACAGAGCCTCATCTATGATTTGTGATGCTATAAACAAAACTCTGGCATTATCATAATCCACTATTTAATATTGTTGTATCTTCATTAAGCCACAACCAGAGCAACAATCTGCAGGTTCTTGCCAAACACAAGTCCACAGAGAATCCCTTTATGTTTTTTGAACATTTGTGGACTCTCACTTCAAAGAAAGTTCAGACTTAATTTTGGGCAACTTTTTCAGTGATTCTCCTTTGGGTTTGAAAAATGAGAGATCCCAGAGCTCATTTAAGTCTATGATGTGTTTTAATAGTGAAAGCAAACTTTGCAGAGACAATCCTTGAAATTTGGGAATTGAGCTTCAATACAGCTTCACAGTTTAGCATCCATCCATCCGTCCGTCCGTCCATCCATCTAGTGTAAGTTTCTTCCATTTTATTGTGGTCTTCGTTGGTTTCCTTTTACTGTATGTGTCTCTGGCTTTGCTTTTGATAATATCCAAATGTCTTATCAGTAAACTATCAGCATGGCTCCCCTTTCATTTTCATGCTGGGATTTTATGACAAACTGGTGGTTTTAGGTTTCTGTGAATCACAAGCTTTGTTATCTAGGCTATTTTAAAAATTACCAAGACAGTAAACTAGTTTACTCTCACTGAATTTATCTTACATGGGTTCTAATTACAGACATTTCTGTTAAATAAACAGCAAACAAATCATGAAATAGATATTTAACTGTATATGTCACATCAAACAGAACTCAAGATGCAGGCTATGTAAAGATTTAATAGCTCTACATTTAAACAGTCCAACATATAATTGGTGGGTGTAATACACTTGTAGCAAGAGCACATGGGAAATGCACAAGGTACAGAGTGGCTGGAATAATTTACAAAAAAATAAGTTTCTTGAATTAGTGTTTACTAAAGACAGTTATAAATACAATTGGTTTCAGAATTATTTACCCACCCTGATTATAATCACACAAAACTTTTAATATTTCTATTAAAATATTGAATGAAACATAATGAAAAAAATTTCTACTTGTGCTGCTTCCAAAATCAATAAAGACTAAATCTACTGTTGTTGTCAGGTGGAAATGCACAGCAAACAGCAAAATGTGCTGCCAATACATTAATGATGCAACTTCAAAAGCAACAAACACAAAAAACAAATCTATCCTTTATGGCCCTTTTCACATCCTTTGCACTTTGTAGTTCAGACTCAAGAAGAAGGTTTACGTATGGCCAAGAGGCAAAATCAATTCCAGAGAAATCGTGCTGCAAAGGCCCTGATATAATTTAGAAAATAAAACATTTCAAATTTATTTCATTATCAGATTTGCAGTGTGTTCAGAATATCATGAAGCATTTATGATCAAGATCTGCAGACTAGTAACAGAAACCTGGAAACTTTAAATGTGTTATTATGCACTTTCAACATCAAAGCCTAAATATTACATGCACATTGAGGGGTATCCGTTTAATCTCTGTCTTCCTCTCCACACACTCTATCTTTCTGAAGAAACTTGGATGTGACCTTGTGCTGTGGCACGTGGGCTCTAAGCCCTGGGCATCACCTTACTAGACTGCCAAATGCCATCCTCACGTTTCATTGCGTAAAAGGAGCGAAAATGTTATGGATGGAAAGTCAGCTCCCATACGCCCTCAAAAACAAGAATACCCTTTTTTGAGTTGTCATTCCTGAAAATCGTTCCATAGAATATGTCTTCACCAGACGTAACTCCGTCCAGTTGTACTATTTTGTTACCAAACCATGGCACACAGAATGCTGTAATTGTTGTAGATCACCTTTTATCTCACAGAGGCAATGTTTTTCACTGACCCAAAACATTTGTGAATAGACCAAATCAGCCCTGAGATAATCTTTCTTTTTATTAGCATGTACATCTGCAGCTTCTCCTTATGTAACTTTACATGTCAATACTCACTGAGGTGAAAGCAGACAAAGTTTTCTCACTGAGATGTTCGTGTATGGATTTCATAAAGCTGTTATATAAAGTATTTTAGGAGTGTGCATTCACACGGAACACTATGAAATGATTGAGCTTAATGATTGAAATGATTCTTCTTCCTTCCAAGCTACAAAAAAATATTCAAAAGAGAATAATACAATTATGTTTGAACTTAAAACAGCCAGTAATACTCCCTGATTAGCTATATCGATATAGATAAGAGTTGATTATGGCATTAATTATATTCACTATATTTAAAAATCATTCCATATGAATACGCTGATCAGGCATACCATTATGTCCATGGATTGGTGATGTGAATACTGCTGATTATTTCTTCATTGCATCAGGTAGAGTGTGGTACATACAGTAGGCAGCCAGGGGACATTGTGTCTTCAATTGGCCAGGCATGAAGATTTGAGTAAGTGTGATAAGCGCTAAATTGTAACTGCTAGATGACTGAGTCACATCTCAAAAACTGCAGTTCTTGTGGTGTGTTTGCTGGGGTCAATACCCATTAACAGTCGTTCATGGAAGAAGCAATAATGAAACTGAGACAAGGTCAAAGGTGGCCAAGGTTCATTCATGCAGGTCAGGAGCAAATACTGTTCCAACAGATTATCTTCTGTAGCTCAGATTACTGAAAAAGATCAAATGTACACCCTGCAGTTTTTACAAATCAATCATGATCAACAAAATGGAACTTTTTGACAAAAAAATATACAAAGGAAAAACTCTTTCATGTCAAAGTGAAAACTAATTTCTTCAAAATAATGCCAAATAAACATGTGCAACATAAAATAAGTGACTCCATAAATACTCATCTCATTTGACTAACTAACCTAATTCAACAGAGGTCCAGTGAGTTGCTAGTAGTCCTTACAATGAGAGGCATTAAAATCACCTAAGTGCAGTGAGCGCTTCTCAAGTGACCGTAGTGTAAAGACACCTGTACCTGAAAGGTCCATCCTCTGGTTAATCAGTATTTACCAGTGTTCTTTTGTTCTTCATGCTACCATTACAGCATGAAGACAAAAGAACACTCCAAGTAAATCAGAGAAAATGTTACTGAAATGTGTAAGTCAGAGGATGGATTCAAAAAGTCTCTATGGTACTAAATATGCCCTGGAGTTCAGTTAAATCGTCAAGAACTGGAAGGAATATGCCCAATGTGTAAATCTGCCTACATCAGGCTGTCCTCACAAACTAAGTGACAGTGCAAGGAGACTAGTGACACCAGTAACTACGCTGAAGGAGTGACAGGCTTCAGTCGTTAAGACGGGAGAGACTCACACCAATCACCATCCATAAGGAGCTGAGAGAGGTCCAGGGCTGTGTTGGCAGCAAACAGAGACAGACTCACTAAAGGGCAGGTGATTGGTGTACGTTTTTCTTATTCTCCATTAATTTGTGTAATTTTACCCTTTGATTTAGAAACTACTGTATGTTCCTCACTTTGGATTTTCTATACATTTAGAAGCTGCTCAGGGAAATCAACATGTGTGCATAGTTCCTGTTATGGATTTACACCACTACTAAACAAGTAATTTTTTACCAACAAAACACTCCACATGTTGCCAGGTAACAACAGATTTTCCAAGGTGAATACTGGTTCTAGATTCAAAATCTCATCATCCAGCATTGTTTCAAATAAAATATGCGTATTGTGTGTGGGTAGGTTGTTCAGTAGATGTATGCTTTTAAGTAGAAAAGTCTACAGAAACTATTACTATTAACAGTGAACACTATAGACTTCAGAGGTTGGGACAATTAATCCAGATTTAACTCACATTTGCACTAATGTTTGGTAAAAGGCTATGAGTGTTTCACATAAATCTCTTTGGTTTGTTGACATAAACTGGCTTTTATCTCTGTGATTCACTTCTGTTGTCCCTCCACTCTTTTCTTCTGTTGCATCCTTCCATCCCTGCTCACTGTTTTCATCGTTCATGGCTCTTATCTTCGTTTTGATACATTTGGTTCCCCCTTCCGCTGTTCATCTGTATGTACCCTACTGAGGCCACTCACCTGAACCTCAACCAGCCCGCTGTCAGGGTGATAAGGTAAACCTTGCTGGAAGGAGATAACACCCCACTGGGATATTTGGTTGTACACAGACACACAAGTGCACACACGCAAACACGAATTAAGTCGGGGCAGACGGTAAAAAGCCTCTCAGTTGCCATAGGAACTTGACCAGAAGCCTAGCATACACTCCTATCATCGTAAACTGACCTAACAACCCCCACTGTGTACACTGGCCAGATGAGGTGCTTACAGGAGAAACCTCAAACACAGGGATGAGGAATCAAAGTTGCAGGGTGCCTTATAATAATATAGGTTTCTTTTTATTAGATTACAAATGACAAATCCTTAAAGTTCAGGAACAGAAATTTTCACCTTCACCACCAGCAACTCTAGCTGCACAAAGTTAAGAAATAGTGCAGTAAAAACCAAAGACTATAAACTGATAAATATCTATACTTGAATCCATGTTTTTGTGTTGTAAAATTATTCCTGCCATATAAGAAATAAAATTGTTACATATCAAAACGGTGCTTTAAACTTGTCAACAAAACGTGAACATCTTGTACCCAAGATGATAATTCTCAGCCTGCAGCTACAAAAACTGTCTCATGGCTAGCTTGTTCCATCTGGTGGTCACAGGTGAATGCTACAGTTCTATGCAATATTTAAAACTGAAAAATATACATACATGCACAATTATTTTGGTCAGTTTTTGATTAAAAACAAGCAATTCATTTGATTTTGTTCATGAAAAAATTAAAATTCAAAGTAACACAAAAGAAAGAATGACTGCTTTCACAACAAAAGAAATATCTAAAATTAGGGACGTATAAAAAACACTGCAAGCAAACAAATTTATTAACATTCAAAATGTTTATATTTACCAAGTTAAGCTAAAATATAAGGCGAAAGATGATAATAGATTAAGATTTGGGAGCTGAAACAGTCAGCTCTGTTTTTAGGAGCCATACAAAAAGAGAAGAACTTCTCATTAGTGTTGCCAGAATACTTTATTTCTGCATGGCCTCAGTGAAAGGAAGCACACTTATCCACAGATAATCGGTCAGTCTTTTATTTGTGCCAGCTAAGAAAGAGACTGTGAAAATATTTTTCCAAGGACGATGTCTATCACCTCACGCCATGAGTCCATCTCTAGTTGGTTTTTCCTCACATTGTAAGTAAGTTCCGCTAATGCTAAACATGAATAGGAATTTACAAAATTGATATGAAATTTGTCTATCATTTCACTCAGGCACTGTAAGAAAAAAAATACTGATGCAACTTATATTGTGAAACATTTCAGGAAAGCATCAGCAGATTTAAAATTGAAAAACCCTTTTAAAGGCTGATTGATTTTGACCCACAGCAAAATGTTATACACGTTTTCTTAAAGCTAATTCAAGATTTATTTAAGGATCAAATTATGTTTCACACATCTTTCACACATTTTTTACTTTACAATTAACAATGTTTAGAATATGGCTTTATCGATTATTGATTATCTCCCTAAGTTTGAATGACATTTTAAGCCACAAAATATGATACAGTTTGGCATCCAGTGGTATAAAGTTATTTAGGAGAAAATAAAACAGAACTAATTTCTCATGTCTTCAGAAGTAAGAATCACAGCAGTTACACACATTATTTAGGTAAAACTAAAAAAATATATGCAAAATAAAAAAATAACAATCAGAAAACATGCAACATAATTTTTTTTTTTTTATTACAAGATTAAGTAATTTATTCTTGATTAAATTCCCTCTTTGCACAAATTAAGCCCAGAAATCAAAAACATATCTGGTTGGATATTGGTGGTTGGATATTGATGAAATTTGTTTAGAAATAAAAAATGACTTTCAAAGTGAAAGTCATTTTTAAACCATTAGGAGATCTGGGTTCAAACTCAACATTAGTTTGTATGTTAGGTCTGTATGAGGAGGCATCTGTGCACCTTGCACTGGTAAAAGTCACCTTGAAGTATTTCTTCACAGTGACTCTGAGCTGCTCTACAGTCTTGCCATATCCAATGTGTGTGACTAATCTGGCCTTTAAAAGCTCAATCTTTACCTTTATTCAGTGACATCACCGGCAGAGAGCTATCATGACTTGACCAAGGAGCACTGAGGCGTTGGAAAATAAGAGCTTTTACCCTGAAGCTACATTTGTCTCATGATGAAGGCCTATTAAAAATTTTATTTTAAAGTAAAGTAAGTACATTTGCAAATAGATATAAAACGATCCTATTTATCAATATCAATTCATATCAAATTCTCCATCATTCAAATGCTCTCTTAAATTTCTTCAAACCAAATAAGTATAAGACCTGGCATGTGATTCTTTGGGAATCTTGAAAAGCATTTAAATTGTGGGTCTACTTGCAGTTCACCCACTACAGCTGCACTAATGTGATTGGCCACTTAGTTGTGTTTTGTTTTTTCAGTTCTAACAAGGAATTTTACAATATTTTCCAAGAGTACTAAACAATGTTTCCTTGCTACTTTTGTATCAGCCAGGATAATAATATAATTTTAGTTTGGACACTGTATATTACAATCATTATTCATGTTGATTTGTGGTCTAGCAAAGAAAATCAGGCTGTTGGAGAAATATTAGACCATACAAGGGCAAAAATCATGTACAGCAGCACTATGTTTAAATGTATATATTTACTGTCAGTTTTATTTAACCAATATTTTTTTATATAATCAGTTCAGTTTAAAATGATCAGTGCCAATTGGATCAAATATCAAAATCAAATACCTTCAGCTTTGCAAATACGAAATATTTTTTACTTAATTCAGTTTATTCATTTTTTGCTATTTCACAACAAATGTCATGTCAAGGCATTTTACGAAAAGTCATCTCATGTTAACCACACATACATTCCAATTGATCCCAGCTATCAAACAGTGCATCATCACTTCACTATTCAACTGCGTTAGTTTAAAATTCAAATTAAAAAGGAAACTAATTAGCTATAACAGAGACTTGTGACAAACTGTTTTAGGTTTGATTAGTGGATTTCAATGAGTATACTACTCAGTAGAACTACTTATAAGTCCAAAAATGTTTCCTTTGTAACCACTGGTTCATCAGTGTAGCATAGTCTGCTGGTGAGTTAATCAAAAATATAAATAAATAGGGAAATTATGTTACTAATAATTTTTTAATGTCTATATTGTTACTGGAATGTAATTTGGTGAACAATACGAAATCACACATGAACCTATGATGACTGCAATGCTCAAGTATGCACTAGTTTTTCATAAATGAAACACCAATTTCTATTGTTTTAATTTGATGCTACAAATTATTGGACCACCAGATGGCAGCATCGTTCTACATACCACAAACAGGTCGGATTAATTACATTGCATGTGTCCTCCTAATAAGTATTTTATCCTCTATGTCTGTCCGTCTGAGAGTGACATATAGTTGAGTCAATCACCCACATTATTATTACCTCAGCATATGCAATGCAATGCATATTATTAAAATGATACATGATCTGAAGACTTACAGTGCAGGAAATAAGTATTTGATATGCCACAGATTTCTTTGATCTTTAGACATCTCTTTGGTCTTGCCCATGGTGGAGAGGTTGGGGTCTGATTGAGACCCCAACCTCAAAGTGAACATTTGTCATTTATACAGGTAACAAGTCCTAACAGGTGTAATTAATGCAGGTAATGAATGGACCATAGGAGGGTTTTTTAAAGATGAACTAACAGATTTGTGAAAGCCTGACGTCTTGCTGGTTGGTAATTGATCAAATATCTATCAACCATAGAATGCAATTTTTTCTATATATTTTACATGCTGTTTAAAAAGTTGGGTTGTACCTACAATTAATCACCTTACCTCAGAATTATAGACCTCTACATTTTTAAGCAGGCAAGCTCGAAAAATACTTATTTCCCGCACTGCATGGCTATCAAAACTCATTAGTCTGACATTAATTTAGTTTATAGCAGCCAAACAGTTAAAGTGCGCTTTCTATAGGTGTATTCCAAGTTGTGTGCTGAAAACCAACAAGCCCTGTTCCCTCATCTAAAGCTCTCTAGAAGCCAAGTGCTTTTATAATTTAAAATTATCAGCTTCCTTGTTATCACATTTGAACAGCCTGTAATTTTCTTGTTTACCTGAGCCAAGAATTAAAAGGTAGAATTAGAAATATTCCAGCCTGGCAAGATGACTCACCCATCTGTTTGGTTGCCATAGTTCTTTAATAGATTCTGAGTACCATCTTATTAATGATGGTACAGATTACGAATCATTCACTCTGACGTTTTATCATTCTCCAGAGTGAGTTTTTACTTTGCACTGTTCATTATTTTAACATGGAAATGAGGGTGACTAAAATAGCCAAAGCAATCTTCCCAGCTTGCAGTGATTTCTCTCTGTTTCCTGCACAACGGCTGTACCCTGTAGCACCTTGAACAGCCCGACGTTCATGTTTCTGAACTAAAGTACTTGCAATGTATTTCCCAGAAGTAGAACTTTTCAAAGAACAGTTATATGGCTCGTGTGAACTTCTCTCTGATGTACCGTTTAGGGTCAACCAACTGTGTATGATCATCCAGCCATGGCTATCGATGCTTTTAGTAGTGTGCTGCATCACGGATTCGTCTGAGACGTTACGAGAGTCATGAAACCAGTGCACATCCCCGTCTGGATAGACGTGGTTGAATCTGCAGGATGGACCATGACTCCTTAAAACAGCTTCCACTTTCCCACAGAACTCTAAGGAAAAGAGGAGAAATGTGTTGAAATTACTTTTTCCACATCATATTCTCAAATATTGTGCAAGTTTTTCATATCTCTTGAATTAACACACAATAGTCAATTTATTAGTTACACATGGTTAACAGCATCTTGACTCAAATAAAAGCATCATCCATGACAAGAAGCCAGTGGATTTAGGCATCTACAGTTGTTAAAACATTTTGCCAGAATGGAGAAAAAAGATTTATTATATGTCTAATGGGTATGCTTGTGTTTTAGAAACTCCAAATCTACAGCGATTATCACACACAAACATCTGTTGGGTTCACAGAGAATGATCCAAAAATGAGAAAATATCCAGTCTGTCACAGTTCCAAAAATGAAATCTTGTTGCTGTCAGAGGTCAGGAAAGAACAGCAAGTCCCTCCAGAAATACAACAAGACAACCAGGGGTTAAATAATTACTCGTTAAAACCAAAGTATGATTGCCATAACTGAGCAAACATGGAAGTCCTTAAAGCAAATGAGCTACAAAAGCAGAATACTGAGGCCACAGTTTACACAGCCGCAGGAAAATTGGACAGCAACAGATTGGCAAACCAATCTCTCATCTGGTGGTACTGCTGAATTTGAGACTCATAGTCTTGTTTACTGTGTCCATTCCTTCATGACAACATTGTACACATCTTCTACGGCTACCCACATAACAACTTTACACATTCTCAGTTACTTTTTCACAAAAATTCAAGAAATTTAAAAACAGTGGAAAGAAAACAGAAACTATGACTAAATGCTAAGGTTTATTTAAACATTTACCACAATTGCTTTTAGAAAACAGATAAGGAACATCAGTCCAGAAAAGTTAAAGCATAGACTCTGACCTTGCAGCTGCACCTTTGTGCATTCATTTGCCACTCCTTTGTTGGAGCGCAATTTGCACCTGTATTCTCCGCTCTGCAGAGGCAGCATTCTTTCAAACACCAGGGATAGTCGTCCATCTTCGTACTTGCAGTCGAAGTCACTTTGAAAGTGTCTTTGCAATTTGGTTATTGTTTGTTCACTGTCCACCGAACATAAAGACATGTTGCCATGGGACCACTCCATGTATTTCACCGATAGTCCTTGCTGAGGTGATGATGAGTTGCAGTGAAGGGAAACTGGTTTGCCACACTCTGCGAATATCTTGGGGCTCACCTCCAATTTTACTGAGTCTGCAAGTCAACATGTAGACATTCAGTTAGTAACAAAAAAGTGTGTGTTTCTATGTTGTATATTAGTATGTTAATTATGTTGAGTTATGGAGGAAAGTTTCCTGCTGCTAGTCAAATGCAGTTAATAAATGATCACTGGCAACTGTAACCACTATAAAAGCAGGGATTGTGCAAGTCTGTTAGTGGATCATACTGATGTGAAACCCAGGGTCAAGACTGAAAGACATTTGTGATGACTTTTGAAAAACAATTGCTAATGCCAATAAACTTGGGGAACATTTTGGCCAGTTGTCAATCTCCCCATTTACAACAGGTTCAACTTGAAGAAATTACCAAAAAACGCCAGCTCTATCTGACACTCTACAGGCCATGTTATCATATTAAATGTTTATTATAAGGCAATTTTTATAGATCTTCTTGTGATTGATGCCATCTGTCAGACTCATGGACTCACATTAAACTGGGTCATGCAACAAGATAAGGATACGCAGCAGCAAATCTACAGCAGAACAACTGAAGGGGGAAAGTATCAAACTGTTGCAATGGTCCAGTCAAATACCTGGGCTGAGAGTGACTGAAATGCCACGGCAGGACGGTAAAAGAGCTGTGGATTAACAAATGCCCACAAAGCTATATGAAATATGGGCTGAATGTCCACGACAACAATAAAAAAAATACATAAAGTCATATAAATACAGATGACTTTTTCCTATGACTGCATTCTTTCCAGTTTTAATTAACTCTGGGAAGTCAAGGAGGACAGATCGTACACCTACCTTGCATTGTGAGCGTAAATGCCGGAAAAAGGAAGAGCAAAACTGTGAACTCCATTGTTAACTGTTCCGCATTTCACTGCAACATAGGAAGGTTTAAATTAAAGCTGCTCTCTGTAGACACACACTGAAGTAAATGAAGTTGAACCGTGATTTCAAAACCACATCCTTGATAAGTCTTACACTTGAACAGACCAGACCTGAGGAGGATGTTTTCTTCTCTTCAGTTCTTCTTTTGCTCGTCCCAGAGTTCTTTGTTTCTCCACGCTTTTTATGGACACAAAGTTAATCATTACAAAATCATAAAGAGACGCCTGCCGACTTGACGCTCTGGAGGACGTGAATTGAAACCTTCAAAACAAGGAGATCGCAAATGAAGTGTGTAGGGCTGTACATGTGAGAGAGAGCGACACAGAGAGCATACAGAGAAAAAGTGAGAGACAGCAAGAGAGAGAGAGAGAAAGAGAGAAATCAGAGGCTAAGAGTGAAAAGCCTTTAATCTAGCAGTAAGAAAATGACATAATTAGAGACTTCTATGATTCCTTTGAGATTGTGCTAATTCTTCTGCCAAAAATTTTATGCTGATACTGTAGTTGTTTTTTTTCTCATTATGGCCAAAGGGGAAATGTTGTAATGTATTAAAGAGCCACTTGCACTTTGTGAAGACCTTCATTGTGTCTGCTTCTAAAGTGATGACTCATTTCTGGTAAGTAGTTGTAAATTCCCCCAACACTCCCTCCCAAGCACTAACGCGGACACACACGCTTTGACTTGCTTTTCTTTACTTGGCATAAAAGCAGGAACAGGAAGTTACTTTGTTCACTCATAAATCTAAACTGATTCAAGTTTGTGAGCTTTCCTCCTGGCTGTACATCAAAATGCAAATCTTAAGGCAAATGCAGTGTCGCAACGCAGAGAAAATTTGACAGTAACTGATGCAAACGGATTAAAATCTTTAATGAGATTATAAAAAATCTCTCTATAAGTTGGAGTGAATATATATGTGTGTATATATATATTAAACAATTTCCTTATCACAACAAATGCAAAATGATCTTACAGATCAGCACTGACAACAGGAAAAAAGATGAGGCAATGAGTTTTCTGTTTCCATAAAGGTATTGATCAGGGATTGCATCAGGGCTTTGAAGATGCTGGTAGAAGTAATTGCTCCTAAACCTCTCAGAGATCCATATGAAGCTCAGGCTGTTAGGAAAGAAATCAGCTCTCCTTCAACTGTGACTTAGCAACATAAGTCTGCAGTTTTTGTTTTGTTTTTGGAATAAATCCACTTTGTAACTTTTTACTGTTTTAAACTAGCAATTTATAGCAATCTGTAAAATAGACAGACAGAAAATTGTTATTAGAAACGTGTCTTACTGATTTGCATATTTGAACAATTAAGACCTTCTTTTGTTCTTTTTGGGCATATCGCAGTGAAATGGGAATTAAAGTGCCGTGCAAAAATACCACCCTTTCTAAAAATGTTTCTAGTTTAATCAACCACAAATTATAGTGCATGCTTTTAGGATTTTTTTAATAAACTGAGTAGAAAGGTCAATGGTAAAAGTCTTAAAAGTGTGGCGTGCATTAATATTTAGACCTTTTTACTCCGGTAATCTTAAATGAAATTCAGTGGAACCAACTGATGTTCTACGAAAGTCTCAGACATTTGGCAAAACACTTTATTAAATAAATCATCAATTATCATGAAGACAAACGAATAATTGAGGCAGGTCTCACAGATGGAGACCTGCCTTAATTAGATCACAGATAAACATAAATCCTATTCCTACACTGGACTACATAGGGCCACCCCACTAGTTAGCTCTGGGAGATAAGGAACTCTTAAAGTCAAATTCTACACTTGGCCTTAACCAGGACTTTACATCTGACAAGATAGCTACTTATCGTCATTTTAATTTTTTGCACAGCCGCACTGATTTGACAAAATCCCGACCTCTATGGTTTTGTTATAGAAATCTGGAAAATTAATTCAATGGAGGAATATCTTTTCTCCTCAACCCAGTTTAAAGTGTGGGAGAGTGGTTGTTGTTTTGATATTTCCCACCTCCACATGTTCTGCTACTTGAGCTTTGACATGTCCTTCCATATTTGTTTCACAACTCTTTCAAAGAGACCAACCCTTATTACACCCTTCATTCCTCGCTCTGGAAATTTAATCAAGTAAGTAGAGGAAGGCTGCAATCCATTTTTATTTTTTAGGTAAAGCATCCTGGGTTACAATGAGTTTCTTTGCCAGAATGTGAATGACTCCTTATTCAAATAGCAAAACATTAGCGGGTTAATCATTAAAGTTTTTGTGCTTTATAGTTATATGATAAACTACACTACGGCAGCCCCGGTTATTTTTTTCTTTTGTTCTTTTTCTTTTTTTTTTTTTTTACATATTTGGATGCTTAACATTTAATGAAAATAAATAGTAAAGTTAACTGCAAGATTAAGAAAATGTTATATGAAATATAGCATACAAAATTTTTAATCAGACAAAGAGTGAACAGGTTTAACTTCCACTGGACGTGTGCAAGGAAAACTTTGCTTTAGATATGAAGGCCGGATGAGAGTTTGGCAGAGACAATAGTCACAAAAGCTAGAACTTCTCTAGTGAGTATCTTTGGAAAAAATAGTCTAAAATTGAATTACTTTGACACCAGAAATAGAGCTCACGTTTGGTGTGAACTAAATACAAAATGTCAGTAAAATAACATATTTCCAGCAATGAAAGAGAAATCAGGGAGGACCATGGTTTGGGGATACTTTGCAGCATGTGTCCAATTTTATTGTGTATCACAGGATGCATGAAAAAAGTAAGATCAGTAAATAAAGCAAAGTACTGGGTCCTGCTGCATGACAATGACTTAAAAATACCAGTAAATGTACCTAGGAACAACTGAAAACTGAAGAAAGGAAAGTTTTGAGTCGAGTCAGATCCCAGATCTGGAGCTTTCTGAGATAGTGTAAAGAAAATCTTCAAAAAGACATTTTGTCCATGTCTTTGGTTTACTAAAGATAAAATATGACATTAATGATTTTTTTTAAAAGGATATTTACTGAAGTGTGCTGAATTGTTTTATATGACTGTGTGTTTTGATGGGCAAAACTTTGGAGGCAATGGAAGTAGTGTATGTAAAAGGAGTTGGACACACTATTTAACAAATCAACAGCATTTAATGGACATGTAATAACGGGCATGTTTGCTGTTTTAGGGCGCAGCATACAAGATAAATTTCACAATAATTTTGGCTACCATTGAATAACTGGCAAAAATCCCAAATCGGTGAGTCTCTTGTTAAATCACGTTCTAGCCTGTTACTCTCAAGATCTTTGATGAATACTCCCAAATCAAAAGCAATACCGGAGATTTACCAATTGTGTAACAGTTTTCATAACCGCCTAAAATGTGCAACTTGCACATTTCATTGTTCTAAACTATCTGCATTTGTTGAAATCTAATGTATTTTTACGTGCTGATAAACCACCATAACAGTCACACTGCTTCAGTACAGTATGCTGGGAAAGTATTAACTTTAATACAAGTTGCTAGTAAAGATGCACTCCGGTTCGGTCATATGCCTTCTCCTCACATTTCACAGTGCAATGTGAGTAGAAAGGTTAAAGTTAAAAGTCTTAAAAGTGTGGCATGCATTTATATCTAGCTCCTTTTATTGTGATATTCCTAAATAAAATTCAGTGCAACCAATTGCTATTCTGCGAAGGTCATACGTTTGGCAAAACACATTACAAATCAAAGTAGACAGGTCCCTGATCACAGATGAACATAAATCCTATTCTTAAACTGGACTAAATTGTATGCCACGTCCTAACTTCTCACATTTCACAATGCAAGAAAAAAAAGGATTCTATTTAATTTGAATCCTCAATAAGAAGATTCAAAAACCTCAATAAGAAAACAAACGTTAGACTATGCAACAAATGAAATTATGGCCTGTCCATTTTTTTAGTTGAAAACAACCTGCGTGATAAAACGTTTTGGTCCAGATAACTGACATCTAAAGGTTGCAGGACTGGAGTTTGAGACCAATAGATCCTACACACTGTTTTATAAATGAGATGCCTACACTGGAACTAAGTGCTTCAAATTCTTCTTTCCAGATTAAAGTAAAGTTTGCATTTCTTTTCTAAATCAAAGAGCCTGGAAGAAGAGTGATAAGGTGCAGAATCCATGTTGCATGAAGTCCAATTTGAAGTTTTCATAGTCGGTGATGGTTTGGGGTAACATGTCTTCTGCTGGTGTTGGGCGTCCACCAGGAAAATTTTAGAGCAGGACTTGATACCTGTTTACACTGCCAGAGGTATCAAAATGTGTTTCAATAACCATGTTGTTACTGTGATTGGTCAGCAAACAAGCCTGATTTTTAACCTTGTGGAGAATCTATCGGGTGTTGTGAAAAGAAAAATGAGACCTGACCCGACAATGATCATATTACGCTGCACTGATGCAATAGCTCATGCAAAATTAAATGCTTAGATATCAACATAGTTATCAGTCTGATGTTTCTGTTTATAATATAAGAATATTTTTTTATTCACTCACATATTCTGCTTTTCTTAGATACTGAATTCTGAGTTTTCAATATCTGAATGCAATAATCAAAATAGAAATAAAAGCTTGAAGTGTTTCACTGTAATGAATTCATGTAATGTATCAGTTTCACTTTCTGAAATAAGAGACAAAGAATGTGGAACTTTTTCATTACATTCTAATTTTGAGAAGTTCCTTATCTCCCAATTTTTCCCCCCTGCTCCATTTCAGCTGTTAGATGTTGGAAATGGTTATTTTATGTGCAGCTCTTTTCTCCACTGCATCTCAATAAGATCACGACTCTGCCCAGGACTTCCGATTTCCTAATTCTCAGCCATTTTTCAGGGAATTTACTGGTATGTGTTGCATACCAGTAAATGCGACAATATCTTTTTGCAGATATTGTCGCATTGTCCTTTGGCACCCTCTGATTCACAGAGTATTCAGGTCCTGCCGAACTCGTTCTCTGTTCTGATGTTCAAATAATTCGTTTTATGATCACCTATTCAATAAACCTCATTCCAGGAGTCTATGTTTTTGTCCATGTTATATCTGGCAAACTTCTGCCAGTTCTCTGTGTTTTTTTAGATAGGTTAGGTTTCGTTCTTAGATGCCTCCTATTTACCTGAAACTTGTACAGTCTTGACTGGATCAAAAAGGCAGGGCAAAGTGCTCCTGCATGGAGGCAGCTGCCTTGTGGGGGCTGCTGGTTCTGGGCTGGGATGGGACAGGACCCATCCTCGGAATATACCGGAAAGTTTACACTTTCAATGTGAAGAAGATATAAACGTTCATGGTGCATCACTATTTTGTAAGCAACTGTGTCATTCCAACAGACTGAGTCTGGGTGAGCCTGTGCATATTCTCTTTCTAAATCAGCATGAGCATGTTTAAGCAGGTTAACACAATTGTTCACACTAAAACATCTGAATACAGCTGCTTCTTTTTGCCTCAGTGCTCTAAAGCCTATAACACATTATCTGCCATTATGTCTAAGAGGAAAGGTACATTAATATGAAGAGATGACATTAAATTACATCCTTGTGGCTGTGTTGAACCGCCGTTGCTCATAATCATGACATTGTGAGTTAATTAGGCTAGTTTATTATTTTTGACAGAACCCTGGAAGTCAGCTCACACAGTGGAACTGAAAGTGAGCTGCCAGCTGTCTTGCAGACATTTAATATTCCCCATTCTCTCTCTGTTTTCACACTTTTTAAAAAATAAATTGTGCCAGAAGCTCCATGTTTTATGTAAAGAGCAAAAAAGGGATCTGTTTCCACAGAGAGAGATTATCCAGCTGTCTCAAGACTGATCCCTAATTTTCAAAAGTGTATTTCACAATTTGTATTTTTATTTCAGTTATAATTCAGATTACACGTTTGCAGATAAATGTACACGTGGAAGTCTGAAGCCACCACCAATTTGGGATGAGGGATTTTAAGGTTTAAAGTGTTTGTGTCTTTTGGAGAGGAAGTACGTCACAGTCCTGACTCAGAACTTCCAGCTTCCTTATTTTCCACCAGCTACATCTTGATTTGCTGCTGGATTCACTTTCTTGTTGACAAAAAGTGATCATTACAAATAACGCTCTGATGTTGCATTTCAGATCATGGGTTGTATCATCTGCCTAGGAAATCCCAGCAAGCAGTTGTGATTTCCTAGGCAGAAGTATATTTACCATTAGCTGTAAGAATTTATTAGAATTAGTAGTGGTAGTAGTAATTTTATAAATATTATAGTTAGTATGGCTTATGATGTTCTCAGCCTCATTAGTATATATTGTAGGTTCATTTTTATTGTAGTCATACTGCTTGTTTCTATCAAACAAAAGCATGTAATTTTTGTTTTTTATTTAGCTGGATGTATAGAAATAGCATTTCTATGTATCCACATATAGATCTTCACAAATCAGATGTTGATTTCAAGCAAATTTGCTTGGTTTCTTTAGTAAACACTTTGCTGGTTAGAGTAATTTCAGCTTGACTCTTTCAAAGCTATTTTGATGCATGAATTATTTTTAGTTCCTTTGGGAAATTCAGCATACTCTAATGCCTTTTTTATATATCTTTTTACAGTTCATTATCAAATTCAAATCTAAAATATGCTCCTTCTTGTGTCATACAAATTCAAAGTTGTTCACTGATTGCGTTGACTAGTTTTGAATTTTGAAAGCATCACCACAGACTCTGTTATGCTGCTGAAATGTAGAAAGTATTACTGCTGCTGTCACCAAAATATACAACTATGACTATGACATTAAAACAGTAAATCAAAAATAAAGTTAGCTGGCAAAGAGTTTTAAAGGCATAAGTCAGTAACTTCTCGAAGAAATCTTGTAATTGCCAAGATTTTATTTATGGCTTTAATAAATGAAAAAACGTTCCACAAAACGGAGCAAGAGTGAAAGACCCACATAGAAGAGCCGATCAATAAAAACTTGGATATTTTTAAGCCATGTGAGGAAAAAAATGTGTTCAACTTCTTAGACCCCATGAATTTAAAGGTCATTCTATTCAAAACATCTGAAAGGAGCCATCAGTCTTGTTAGTACCGTAATAGCTTCCTGTTACAAGAAGCCACTCTGTTGCAAAAATTACCCTTTTGATCAGTAAAAAAGTGCCGGCGTCTGCAGGAACACTGAGACATTAGGGAGCATTGTGCTTTGCCATCTGTGTCCTTGTTACACACCAGTTTCACCATCATCTGCAGTCTGCGACACGCTTCAAAAACATGTGACTATTCTTGATTGTCGTGCAGCTGTCTGACTCAGATGACTGCAATGTGACTCTAAGTGATCTGAGACTATAAAAATAAACCAGGATGGAAATGTTCCTTCTCATATTAATGCAAGTTAAAGCTTGTTTTTACCAAAACATGTTTTTTTTTAACATATTTGTTGAAACTGTCATTATGTTGGGTCTGTTGAGCTCGGTCTGTAAAAAGCGCGCTGTCAGTCATTCTTGTGAAAGTGCTGCTCAATGTGAAAATGGCAGAGAAACAACTTACCGCTCCAGGAAAACTGTTTATCCGCCATCATCAGTGGCTATGCTAACTAGCTAGCAGAGAGCAAGGGAGACGGTGTGAGTAGCCACTACTTTAGCATATGCTTGACAGCAAAGCCACAAATGATTTATTTGTTAATGAGATTGCAATTGCATCCAGTTTGCAAGGGGCTATGGTATGTAGTCCGTCAGTCTGATCATCAAACTCCTGTTCTAAGAATGTTGACGGATTAAAGATCAAACATTCTGTCGCATCCTTCCATGTTGTTTTGTTTATGAAGGAGTGGGCCACAAGGGAAACAGTCTAAGATAAGATTCTTTAGGTCTTTGTCTTCAGCATCCAAGAGAAGCTTATATCTCTCCAGCAAGACTGATACCTTCAGAGTTTTTCCAAATGTAATTTCTCTAATTTGCAAAACAAACTACTTTTTGCATGAATGTTGTCATGTCTTCTGGTGCTCTCCAAAAAGGTGCAAGGCTTAAGTTACATGTAACCCATGGATCCTGTAAGCCTCATGTTGTCAGCACCTTTGGTGCATCATAAATTTCTGTTTATCACTCAGAAACCAGCTTGGGGGAGATCAAAGGCATGTTTTGCTGAACTAATCTGGCTGGAGGCATACAGGAAAAATGGCTTACCTCCTTAACACAGAGCCAAGTTAAAACTTTATGCAAGTGTATAAAAGTGCAAAGGTTTATCTTCTGCATATTTTCACTTTACAGCTGGCAGTGTGCTATCACTGTTACTGAGTCAAACCACATTCTTTATCTTGGCTCAGCTGGCGAATTAGACTTCGGCCACTGAATGGGTTTTGTGATTTGGTGATTCAAATTAGATCAAAAATATTATCAGTAATAAAAATGCTCAGTGTGTGAATCACAACATTCAGGCTGCCACCTTCAAAATAAAGTGCTTACACATTGTAAAAGACAGCTTAAAGAATCTGACCAATAAATTTGAGGTAACAATTTGTGCTCATTTTGGCTGTTTAAGTTATATAAAATATGTTTTTTATTAAACAGTAACTTATGGAAGTACTTTAAAACTGGATAAAATGTAAACCTTATCAGTACATTATGAAACTGCAGTAATTACTCATAGAAATTGAGTAATTTTAACTCTTACTTATAAGTATACTATTGCTTAATTAAAGTGGGTGTTATGATTCTGGGTTGTTTTGTGATTCTTCTGTGTTCTTTAGTCTCTCTCTTTCTTGTTTCTGTTTTACTTTAGCTCAGTCCTTCTTAGTGTCTCTAGTTATTTCTTGTTACTCTAATTTAATTATGTTCCTTAGGTCTAGTCATTATTTAGTGTTAGATTCATTTCCTAGTCCCTTGTGTACTCTCCCTCGCCCCCTGTGCCATTTTCTCTCTCTCTCTCTCCCCCCACACCTGAAACCCGTTAGTTCATCAGCCCAGCATTCATTGAGATTTAAATTCACAAATCACAATGATTGTTTAAATATTTACTACTGCAACAAATTATTGAAATATATTGATTTTGAAGATGGTTGTTGCATCTGTTGTTCTGTCTCTTTTTTATTGTAGGTCTGTTGAATTTAGACAGTAGTAGGTTAAGAAAGGCTTCCTGTCAACATCATTCTGGGCTGCTGCTGACATATTGTGTAACCTGTTAAACTGATGTGTTTTATGTCTGACAACCTGCTCAGTATTGATGAATAAACACTTGGTGGTGTGCCTCCTAATCCAGTTGCTAAAGTCCGTTGTCACACCTGTTCATAGTTTCAAGATGTTCATAAAAAATCTAGTAAGGCATTCAGTGCGATTGCAGCGTTCCTCTTGAGGAGAAACTCAAATTGAGGACTCATTAGGATTCTCCCAGAAGGAGATATGGTGCTAGTTTAGGATGTAACTGAAGAAGAGCGTGTAGACAAAGAAGATGAGTGGGCCAATTATGGATCTTTGTGGGATCCATTAGCTTTATTGTGAAGCTTGAGTCTTTTAGCTGGGACCCACCGATTTTATGAAAACATAGTGGTTGAGCCAAGAGTTAGAAACAGAGATTCATGATCATTTGTATGGTCAGGTGTTCACTAAACTGTGAAGCATCCTTTGTCTTAGAACTTTCCATCACTGCTGTATATTTTGTCAAATTTGAGATATTTAATTCCTTCAAAATGGTTGAAAGACTGCAACTGATTAATAAAGAACATTGCAATTACAACTATACAATGCAGTGTGTCTATTTATTACTTCTTAGGATCCCTTACAATCTATGATCAGCAAAAATATATTGATCTTATTTATACAAGAACCACTGTTGAAATGTGTGTATTAAAAAATACATAAACATTAAGAGCAGAAACAATGGAAACAACAGATGTTCTAACACTAAATTACAGCTTCATGTACATTTTAGCGGAAACTCACCTTGGAGGGAAGGAAGTACATTTCCTCTAATCCCCCATTGTTAATGTTGATGAACTTAAGTGTTTGTTAACCAGGAATGTTCCATCTCTCTTTCCATCCCAGTGGCACATCTTCAGTCCAAACTGTTACACAATAATCAAACGCTGCACTGTTCTAGAGGTATTTTTATCTTTCATGTAGCTGATGTATTTTTCAGCGGATGTTATTTGGGCATTTTGGACCGTCGTTGCGGCTGTTGGTATTCATGGACAGGTTGTATTAGCCTTGCACCCTTCCCTGGGCACTCACCACTGTGATTTAGGAGAACTGTAGAGCCATGCATTTTTAGACAGGTAGTTGAGAAGAAGGCTGGGTGATTTATGCTTTTGTTTACAGTGGAGTGTGGGGACCTAAACCAGCAGTGATGAAGATGGGAGAGAGGCTCCACTAGACAAAGTGTGAATGTAAGTGTGCAAGTATGCTTGCATACCTACATTCATGAGCTTCTAAATTTGGGTAAGTTATGCACAAAAACGGCGATGAGAGTGAAAAGCAGACGGCAGTCAAGTATCAGTTTTGACTTTTTGCAAAAGTGACTTGAAAAACTTATCCACATCCCTCAAATATTTCCAGAATTTTTCACATTAAGAACACAATTTTTCAAACTTTTATTGAGATCTTATGTACTGATGTAAAGTAGCACATATAAAGTGTGCAACTGGTTTTGTGAAAATAATCTTTTTATATTTAGCCAATTTTTCTCTGATAACCATAAAATATGTCGCAAGAGGGTTATCTCCAGCGGTCATCAGAGTTAACTGCTCCGATGACAGGGCGCCACTCCATCATGAAAAACTGAGTCGACTTTTGTGAAATTTGTTATTATTATAAATCCAGTTGTTCTCTGAAGACTTGAAAGGTTTGTTGGAGAACACTAGTGAATGAAAAGCATCATGAAAACCAAGTAACACAAAAGAAAGCCAATGTTAAGAGAAAGTCACAAGACGTCCAATTTGGAGTTTGCAGCATAGATGTGGAAGAAGGTGTTCTGGTCAAATCAAACCAAAACTCATCTTTCCCACTAATGTGTAGAGTTATGTTTGGCTGTATACTAAGATCCCTCATCACCCTGAATGCATCAAACAGAAGATACAGAGTTTGCACTCTGTAAGTTATGAAAAATGATGATTGATTGAGTCTGATTTAGCAAAAGCAAAAAAGTGGCAAAACTTTCTCCAGGTATTCAAAGATGGTAATGACATCCAGTAAAAGACTTTAATTGCATCAAAAATATGTTATACAAAGTCTTGACTCAGGGGCTCTAAATGCAAACACACAGCAGACTTCTCAGTTGTGAACTTACTTAATAAAATCACGATACTATTTTCTTTCTAACATGCGTTTTTATATGAGCTGTTCACATTAAAACCCAGACAATATCCATTAAAATATGTGGCTTTAATATGTGACATAATGAAGAAATTTTCACAGTATACACTGGTTTTGATTAGACCTGTCTAAAGAAGAGAGAGTGATGCACAGCAAGTTTAGAAAGCAGAAAAATGATGAAAACTCCAGTATTGCCTTTATGATGTGCACATTCAGTTACAAATCTAAAAGCTAAGTTAGGGGCTTGCTATTTGTCCACAGTCAACGTTGCTTTGGTCAGCTAATAATTTATGCCTCTAAGCATCACATGAAAGTTCAACAAATTTCATTCAATACAGAATTCTCCCTGATGGAGAGGTAGCCAGATCATTAGCCTTCACTGATGTCCTCTTTGAAGGCATTACCCTTCCTAAATGGTACCACTCTCCATCAGGTGTAGAACATAAAATGAGTCGTTTGACTGCTGATGAAAATTGCCTCCATCAGCGCGCTCACACCTCTCTGCTGCAACTGACAATTCTTTTCCCAACAGGAAAAGGAGTCGAGGAAGAGCCAGCCATTCTCTCTGACCTAAAGGTCACCAGCATGCAAAACAATCCGATAATGGTCTTCATAAATAATAAATACTAAGTAATGCCCCAGAATGAGGTTTTCTGGAAAGATGACAAGACAGTTTTGTGAAACGGTATTTGCCCGTCATGAAGATTTTTTTTTCTTGCTTTGCTGTTTTCACTATAAAATTTTTAGTTCACGAAACTATTTTTAATATAAGACAGAGACAGTGTGAGTGAATACAAAAAGCCATTATGTTGATAAATCATGAGCTAACTGAACTGGAGATCTCCTCAGGAACAGACTGCTGCATCCTGACTGCACAAAGGAGCGTTACTGCAGATCCTTCCTCGCATCAGTTATAAGACTTTGTAACCAATACTACTCCCAATAATCAGGCTCTGTTGTTATTTGCACATTCCTGTATGCACAGTTTTCCTACTTCTTATAAATAATCTGTTGTTTCTATACACATTTATATCCATGTACATTCTGTACATTTTTTTCTCTACTCAGCTGCAAATTACTCTTAATCTGAATTAAAAGTAATTTGTCATAAAAAGTACAGTCATAAAAAGTTGTCTTTTTATGACTGTACAGTATTTTTTGACTTTACTGTACATTCTGTCATCCTTCTCGTTATTATTTTACCTTTGTGTGAATATATATATATATTCCCTCACTGCAGGACAATAAATGACAAGGGATATTCCTGCCTCAAAATAAACATATTTTAGACCATTTAAGTCCAGTTGACCTGATCACACCCTGGTCAGATTCTTGTAAGATATGTGGATTTAACAGCTGTCACATCTCCTGATTGACAGCATAAGGTTGTCTAAACGATTTAAAAAAATAAAAACCATATCTTGACCCAATCTAAAGAAAGTCACTCATTCACATATACTGTATGCACACACACACCCCTACAGTGCACACCCCCCCACACACACACCCACGCACCCACACACACACACACACACGCGTGCTTGCTGGTGTTTTATGACCAGAAGAAAAGTTGTCTCTCTCTATTGTTCTCCATGAAAGACTGTGGAAAAATAGGTGTGGGGCTGTTTCTCGTATTTCCTTACATCAAATGCCAAAAGCAGAGTACACACTCTCCGTCACTACTCACTTCAAACAACAAAGCGTGTTTGTGAATTCATTTATTGGCTGTGTTCCCCCTGAATTTTACATTTTCACCTGACAGCCATGATAGGAATTGTCTGCTGATGTCAGAGTTTGTTGTGATTGTAGCTTCAATCCAGGCTTCAGTCAACATCAAACCGTCTCCTAAACATAAAGATAAATCCTCAAAGGCAGCCTGTTGAAACCGAATGTGTACACTTGGCTAATGATTATCAGTTTATTATTAGCTTATATTCAACCTGAGCTACAATAGGTCAGGTTGCATCCCCAGAACCAAACATGGAGAAAACTGCAAAGCAGCCAAAACAGAGTTCTTTTAAATCAAGACTGAAAGCCCATCTATTTATATTGCCTTTGAACCATAATTAATGCAACATTGACCAACATATACAGTATGATGTGCATTGATGATTTTGATGATGGTACCCAAATTGTCTGTTCTCAAATTAGTGACTGTATGATGCTTTTGTGACTTTTGTTTTTATGCTTTTATGATGTTAGTCACTTTGCACTGCTTTGTTGCTGAAATGCACTATACAAATAAACTTGATTGATTGATGTAACAATACACTTAGTGGTGATCAGAACAGCCTTGATAAGCAGTTGTTAAAAATGGATAGATAATGTTGATATCATCACCTACTGGCACACCATAGGTATTACAGCATGTTAGATTGGAAACCCAGAGACTTTGTAGATGCAGATTGTTTTTAATAACAAAGGAAAAACAAAGTGGTTCCTTGAAATTCTAAAAGTAGAATAGGAAGCAGATCATTTAGTTAGGCTGCTCTCCTGCTAATCTAGTTTCCAGTTCTATCTCACAAAGGAGACAGTTTTGTCAGACTTGGCTTAAGACGTTCCTTTTTGATCAAACTTATAGTTACAGTAGCTTAGGTTTTATTAAATAGGTTTAAAAATTATATACCACTATCTGAAGTGTTACTATTTGAATTCTTCTCTGCAGCTTTCTAGGCGGCTCACTTACCACAGTTTAGCACTTAATTGGGACTTTCACTCCATACCTCAACCTCCAGTCTCTCTGTCCATCCATTTGTCTTTTAAAGATTATTGACAAGAATTTATTATTTTTTCTCGTTCCTTTTGTGAACATGTCACAGTGGGTGTAAAAAAGATCACACAATAACAAAATACCACAATATTCATTGTGAGATGAGTCCTGGAAGTAAAGATGTCTGCTATCAGCTTGACACTCTGCTGTGTCTATGGTTTTCTTCCAAAGTAAGAAAAGAAGTGATTCTTATTCACCCTTTTGTGTTGAGAATTGTCTACAAAAACTTTCTGTTGGTATGTTTGTCTATTACATTAGCTTTGAAGTCAACATAAGACCCCCACCCAAAAGGTATGAATATGTAAGAACTGCACATTTCTAAAAGTTTTTCCACTACTTTAAAATCTATACTGTGTCACCTGTACTTGATCATTTCTAATTCAAAATCTAAATACTGTTTGCTAGGCTAACATGGTTTAAAATTGTGGTTTAAAACACAATTTGAACTCCTTCTGATAGAGTGATTGTCATGATGCTGTTGTGCTTCCAGGGCCTTTGACCTTTGACCTTACCCTTTAAACTGGACCCTTCAATGGCATCTTCACTGTTTATCATCTCTAATTTGTTCTTATTCCTGCTGTATTTCAAATGTTATAAAGGTATTTTAGAGGTATTAAAAATATCTTTGAAAGAGGAACAATTGGGTTTACATGTGTGCAGAGAGAAGAGGGATTCGTTAAGTTGAAAAGAATGTCACATTAAAAGTTTACGAAGCGATTTCCTGTTTCCTCACTTAGGAATCTAAATGTTTTCAAAGAAAGGCAACTTAATACTGACTTTGTCTTTGTTAGTATCCACTGTCTAAATATATTGTTGTGGATTATCATGAAGATATGTATTATATATTACATATATCTAGAACTAAGGCTGTCGATTTAGGACAATTTCTGTATTTAGAGAGCGCTTGTTTTCATCAGTGAAGATGGCAGCACAAAGAGCTTCTCACCAGAAAACAATACACTAATGAGTTGAAAGAAGGTAAACAGGAAGAAACAAAAGTACAGAAATGTAGACGTGAAGCAATGACCTTTGGAGATACTGATATTTCTAATCAGTTTTAACAAAACTGAAAAATTCAAGTACACAAACAATGATCACTTTTAAATTTTTTCTAAAATAAAATTTGAAAGCTGGGCTTGTTGTGTAATCATAACAAATCCTGTTTGCTGTAGAAATCGGCAGATCAGATTATCTGACTGATACCTCGCAGCATTTATCCCGACATCTGGGAGGATTATCTGGATTTTCATTGATTTGGTTAATTTCAAGTTAAACTTGGAGGTCTTTATCACACACAAACAGGAAACGTGAAGAAATTTAAATTGTGAGTGATTCTGTGGAACTTTGTATCGTGGAAGTGGCCAGTACGGAGAAAATCATGCAACACTAACATCCGTGAAAGCTTGCAGACATGTTGTCAGATATGAACTGCCTTCTTAGTGCAGCTTCAGGAACAGCTGGTTTCAATTTTACATCAGCGAAATCTTTGAGGAAGGCTTCATGTTGAACTATTGTTCCAGAGATAAAGTAACATTTGTTTTTCCTGTGGATAGTCTTAAAAGCCAGGGTAGTGCAGTTTTTTTTGTACAATAAAGGTGAGTTTTTAAGTTTTTCAATGAAGGAGGATGAATAGATTGAAAACTTTCCAACCAAAAACTGAAGTCAGTGGGGAAATTGTTTGCTGCCTTCTTATATGTTTGATTTGGATCACTCTGTGTTGCTGTCTAATATTAGAGAAGATAATGAGAAAGGCTGACAAGATTCAGTGAAGAGATATTTTGAAGCGTTACCGTATCAAAGATCAAACATAGCAACAGCTTTTTTTTTCTTTTTTTTTTACAAAGCATTCAGAAGGAGGTTCCAAAAACTGCTTCAGATTATTCATAAACACCTCTGACAAACAATAGACTAATTTATGGGAACACTGATGAGGATATGAAATAAGATTAGATGATAAAAACAAAACAATGGTCCGCACACTTTTAATTTCCTCCCAAGTGATGAAAGGTTTTGGTTGGTTTCCATTAGGCCAGTAAGCATCAACAAGCTCTCACTTGTCCGGCCGATCCTACTGCTGCTGCTGCATGCTGAGCAAAATAATGACGTCTTAATGGAGCTTTGTCAATAACATTTCACCACAACTTGTTGTATTTAAGAGATCTATGATAATGCTTTTCTACAGATGTACCACACATTTAGAAACATCAATGCACATCAGCACTCTGCGCCAGCTGAGGCAGCAGTCATGTGATATTATGAATGTTGTTGAAAGTTTCTTTAAAGGATGTTCACATCCCATTATTTCTAAAAGACGAGTTTTGAGTGACTGTTTACAGATTCACTATTGGCTCAATTAGGATCAGGGAAAGTGATTGATACTCAAACATGAAATCAAAGACAAAACTGACAAAAAATACAGTGTTTCAAAAAAGTATTTTGTCCCAATAAGATTTCTTCAGTTTTTTTTATTATGTAAAAATAATTTAGATGAAAATGTTTTTTAAGAGAGAGAAGCTGCCCAAACCAATATACTGTAGTTCCATGTGAAAATGTAATTAATTCATCTTATTGGTTCACTTTCATAAGTTCTACCCAGGTCTGGCCACTGCTTGTCCTGTAAAATCAGAAAAATAATTCACTAATTTTCCTTAATAAATTAAACTCTTGTTTAAAACTGCATTTTGTAATTATTTAGGTAATATTTGTCTTATGTTAAAACTCCTGATAATCTGAAACCTGTAAATGTGACTAAAACGCAAAACCACAAGACTTCTTTGGGGGGGCAAATACTTTTTCATGAACTGAGGCAAAGAAGGGAAAAGGAAAATGTTGAAGTAAATACAGAATTTAAAAAAAAAACTATCTTCTGAGGCAAAAGGCTTTCCACTTTCAAAAGCCGCTTAAGGCCAAAATGAAGGCATTCGTATCCAATTGAAATTTCATCAATCCTAATTCTTATTCAGCCTCTACATATCTCTTACTACTTTTTCCTGTTTCTGTGCATCCAGCCAAGAGTAAACCCTTTACATGGGTCTCTCTCTTCCCCAGGTTGGCAATTTATCAGCTTGAGCTCAGCGAAGAAGACAGCCGCTGGGGACAGTCTGCAGGGCCTACTGTTTTAATGAAAAGCTAAAGCTGCAGCATTCCCTCCTACACAGAGAAAGCCCTCATACATAAAGCCACACAGACCAACTGACACACAGCTGTGCACACACTGCAGCCTGCTAGTGGGCAGGTCTTCGACTGCAATTACCTGAGCTGTGTGGATTCCCACCATTAAAAATCTGCGACTGCCACTTTGTTTGTGTCCTGAATGAGAGATTTATTTACAATCGCAAGATTATTCTGGATTAGTAGTAAGTGAAAATTAGTTCCTGTTCACAAGTGCTGAATAAAACAGCATTAGAATGATTCTTTTACCTGAATGCAAATAAGGGTCTCTGGTCCAAATGTCCTGAAACCTTCCTAAGAATATTTTCTTTTTAGTTTCAACAAGTAGCAGAAAGGATGCTGGAAGGATAGTGTATAGTGTGTTGCATTAAGTAAATGGCAGGGCTCTGAAGCAATAGCTTTAAAATTGTGCTCACATTTTGGCTTCTTGTACTTTCAATGACCAAGTGTAGGGTCTAATACTTTATGGTGCTCTCATATCATATTTGTAAACCTTTTTATTTTTAAAATTTTCAAAGTTATAGCCGCAAAAATTTATGCATATCATAGGAATTTTATTTGAAAGATCCAAACAAAGTGGTACATAACTGTACATGATACATATTCAGAAATGTTGCCAAAAAACTAAAGTGCTGAAAACTAAAGAATAATTTTTCGCAACAGTTGTGTGAGCAAGGCCTTCCCAGATGTAGATGCTAAAATTTGTCACTAATCTATCTCTGAACAATCAGAGTCAGAAATAATGTATATTAATACAGAATATGCAACTACCCTAGAGGTAGTCCTTAACACTGAAAAAGTTTAGAAAATTAATATTTACATAATATGTTGATTTAAAAATACTCGAGGTGCATAAAGAGCATCTGTGAACGATAATTTTCAAGTCCTGTTGCAGAATCTTAGTTGGATTTAGGTGGGGACTTTTACAGAACTAATCTAAAACAAGAATATGTTTTGATCTAAAAATGGGGATAAAACTCAATATAACTGAATCAACTGGCTGAATTACCTCCCATGCATTCTGGTGCTGCAGTCCTGCTAATATATGTTCAAACCTTGGAATGTTGTTTTAAAACCCAGTTCCACTTTAAACTCACACCTTTGTACCTAAGATCTTTGATGTGTTCACTGGTCTTAATGTTGCTGTTTGTTCACTAATTTTCTCTAACAAATGTTTTAGGCAGGTGGATTTCTTCTGAAATTAAATAATAAAAACAAAAAACCACATTGACCCTTTTTGCTATTTATAGTGGACATCTGCAGATAATTAGTTGCACTAGACTTTATTTTGTGGTATCAAGTGTCGACGGGTGTAAATACGCCAGACTTTTTAAATTTGAATTTGCAAACAAATTATCTCTGTTCTTGTCTCCTTCCTCTAAAAAAAATTATGCAATCATTTCCAATGGCGCATACCATTAAAATCGTACTAAACAAATAGGTTTGAGGTTCCAGTGTGATAAAACATTAGTTCAAGGAAACGAAAGTCTTAGAGTTAGGCATCTACGGTATCCTAATTCCGAATTAGGGTAGGAAAAAAAGTCAAGACAGAAAAAGAAATCTACTATTTATTTTCTATATAGCCTTTTGGCATAGATTACAAATTTTGCATACATTTTCCCCTGCAGCTCCAAAAGGTTCAGATGTAAAGCACATATGGGCAGTTCATACTTTTGTTTTCCACTGTTGACAATATAATTTAACCCATGAGAACTTAAAGCTGCTGTCAAAGTTACATTAAGAGACCTCAGTTTTCTTATCACATTATTTTCCAACAAGCTATAGGATAACCTATCGTGTTCAGATACCATCTGGTGTCTATGATGCAGTTTAAATACTTGCTAAGTTTCCTTTTCTGTTCAACATGTTCAACACCTGTGTTGTCTTTAGATTTGGCCAGGCTGACTCACTAGCTGCTGCCCAGGAAATGTTTCCTCCCTAGTGAGATTTCTGGTTCACTACACACTCAAATGGCTTCAGATGTTCCTCACTGAGGGACGTTACTCGGCTGTATGTGCGCTGTTCTCTCCATTCACCTGTGTGCCTCGCCTCTCTGCCTTGACGGGAAGCAAAGCAGACAAACTGTTTATTTTAGGAGATGAGTTCCTTTCCATTTTTGCGTTCTTGCCTTGCTTTCGCTGCCAGGATGCTGCATTTGGCAAATCAATAATGTAATTCTTAACCAGGGGCTCCTCGGAGCTGAAGTAATTGCCTCCTCCATTATCTGACCACATCTCTTATTATGCTGTAAGCAGGCTTCATTAGGGAATGCCTAAAACACATACACTCTTTCACGCACACAGCCACGCACACCCCCACACGCGCCAACACGCAAAACGGAAAGGATACAAGGACAACCGCTGTGCAGGATTACACCTGAGCTCTCAGAGAGAAATGGGAAGCCATGTCACCTTTCTGCACTCCCCCATCTCTCCCTCCTCACCTGCCTTTCTCTCTTTGTCAAGTCAGTCAGATATCCATTAGCCGGTATTGGTCTCAGGAGGCTGTTCACAACATATTGCACATGTGTGCGAGCATTTTCTGCAGTTAAGATGGCTCACCTCCTAAGTGTGATAGCACCACAGCCCTGGGGAAATGAAGACAGTTGCCGCCACATCGAATTTGCAGTGAAGAGGGACAATAGCTCAGATGATCAGGTTCTTGCTGTGGGGCTTCATGACAGTGGGGTGGGAGAGGAGTGGCAGTTAAGATTAAGGCTCTGTTCAAAGGTTTTAGGAAATGAATGTCAGTATTTATTCTAGTGTATTTATTCAGCATCAAAGCCGAGTTTTACCACTCAAAGACAACTCTGATCTTAAAAAATTGTAACAGTTTGTTTTAGTGTTTTTTCATGATTCTTGGGCAGTATCTACTGCAGAAGTCCATGTCAATCACACAGGAACTGGAGGTAGGAGGCAATCCACCATCAGTGATCTTTCTTTGTGAAATGTGTCCTGTAACACAACAAAGCAGCGATTTTACTTCCCAGTCCTGCATCTTTTAGCTAATGGCTGACCTGCCTCCTCAGCATGCAGTCAAGTACTAGAGAATCAAAAGGAATGCTAATACATGCATGCATTATATTAACTATTTATAGTCATATTTCAAAAGTTAGAATGGGTTTTAATGAGGCCTGTTTGTCAGATTTAAAGTATCTATGGAAAATAACAGCCTATAAGAAAACTTTTTTTATTAAGCTAATATTTTTTTGTGAAAATGTTTTTTATTGGTCTGATGTAATATTCTCATTATTAATGCCACGTTTCCATTAGCTGTAAGCGGAAACGCTTCATGATAACAAAGATAAAGGCTTTAAAACTTGTGTGCTGTGTGTAACTCAACTATCTAATGTGTTTCAGTCAGTGAAATGATTCACTGAAATAAATAAACTTTTCAATAATAATCTTATTTATTGGATATGATCGTAACTTCAATCAAAAATCTTGAACTTTCCCTTAATAACAGATTTTCTGCGAAGCTGTAAGATTTGTATTCATACTGAGTAACTGATCATAAGACAATGGTGAAAGATATTACTATTTATTTGTTATAATGCTTGGTCATGTTTTGTCTGCCACACAAGCTAAATCCAATCCCCCCTCTTTAAGACTACACAATAAAGTAAATTTTCAGGTTCCTTTTCCAAGTTAGCCCTTTCAGCAAAGGCAACAGTCATGGTGCATTAGCTGCAGCTCAGAGATAAAGGCCAGCGCGTGACAGGAGTAACAGGTTAATGTACTCTGTGACCTTTACAGATAAGACAGAAGCAGCTTTGTGTGTTGCGGTGCACTGAAGCGGCTGAAACTGTGTTTCACAAGAGATAAGAAAATAGAAGCGATCATACAGAACCATTAGAATTTAAAATCATATTAGAGAATAACTAAGCAATGTGAGATGTTTCATAACATCTCACATTGCTTAAAAGGAAGAAAATTTGTTTTGTGTGTACACTGGGGTGATTTCACTCCAAAGTTTCCTCACTTAGAGACTCTATCAACCATTTCTCCCAGGGCTTGTTAAATTAGATGCTGTCTAAAAAAAACCCCAACAACTCTGTCACAGTTTTTATCATTTCTATGTGTGTGCATCTCTCTTCCTTCCTGAGCCATCAGCCACTTGTTATGCGACTGTTTATCAGTTTGATGGCTTTGTGCTAATGGTGTCAGTGGACTTCAATTAGCTCTCCGCCACACTCGATTGCACCGTCCTGCTGGAGAGGGACTTTAAATGATCTGAAACACCACAGCCATTATGTGTGAATGACTAATAACAGATTAAACAAAGAGGATGGGAATGGCAGCGACTTGGCAATATCATGGCAAATTGTTGAGTTCCTCTTTTTCCTCCGCCGTACATCCTGCATAGGTGATAACACTCTGCAAATTCCCTTCATTCTAAAATGTGAGCTAGTACACATTTGAGTTCAGTTTGGTTTATTTTATTTTTAGCAAACAGCCTCTGGGTCAACGTAAAGTTGAGATGCAGGCTGCAGAAACTAAACCATACCATTAACTCCAAATCGATATTGCCTCTATGGAATTGTCATTAATAACAGAGACAGTAATAAAGTCATAAAATCTAGGTTTACAAATAAAACGATTTCCTACTTTTTGATATAATGAATCACTTGTATCATTGGGTTTTTTTTTTTTTAATAGTAATGTATCAGTCCTGTACCTTGTTTTAGTGATTTTGGCCTTTTATTTCATTATTATTATTATTATTATTATTATTATTATTATTATTATTATTATTATTATTATTATTATTATTATTATTATTATTATTTTAAGTGGCCATTCTACCTGGTGATGTAAATAAATACTTGTGAAATTTTCAAGCACATCCATGTTTTAGATGATTGTCTTGTTGGAAAACTCACTTGTTTCCTTAATTTCTATGGGAGGGACAGGAGGCAGTCATTTTTTTGGTATTATTCCATCCAGATTGCTTGACTCACCAGTATAACATGCAGGAAAATCAAACTCCATGTTCATCCCTGATTATTCTGCCTAATTGTCTTTCTGTTGAGAGTGATGCTTGTAGTAGGTCAGATTGTTGTAACTTGGACACAACTGGTCATTTCAATCTGACAATTATTTCCAACACAGTTCTAGATAGTGCTAGGTACATCAGGGACCGTAAAACGTATTTTATATGACCGTTATAAAAATGTAAAATTCTGTCAAGACCATTTCTTACTGACTCTGTCCATATGTCAACGTGAAAGAGATGGAGTTTCCCCACATCTCTTTCACGTGATGTGGGGAAACTCATTCATAATTTTTGAATGAGTATATTCCCTATGTTTCTTTAATTAACTGATACAAAGAAACATAGGGAATATACTCATTCAAAAATTATAAAATACAGACACATGGAATAGTAATAGAAGTCATCAGCATAAATTCCTTTAGCAGCATCTTGTTTCCAACCAACAAAACAACTAGAATAATCAAAATGCAAACAGATGAGGATTTATGGCTAGTTATAAGACCAAATGTGTTGGTTAGAGTTTAACTTTTTGTAGACTCTGTACAGCCAGACGAAGGCATATACTTTATGAGACAGCTGGTATGTTTTGCCCTCCATCAAAAATATATTTGAGCATGGAAATGAGTTGATATTTTGGATCAAAGCTGGAAGCCAACAGCAAACTCTGTTAGCCCCTTTCAGCTTCATCAGAGGAGACTTTCTCTGCTCAGCACTTGAGGCTCTCAAAAGCTGCCAAGAGAGACTTTTCACACTGTGAGGGTATGTTTCTCAATCTTTGGAGTCATCTGGGGATATAAACTGCTCATCACATCAAGTATGGCCGCATCCATAATATCTAGACAAAGCAATTTCACAAAACTGGAATCAACTTAGTTTTGCCTTCAGGCTAGTCAAATGCTTTGGCTTCCAAGAGGACCCATGCTAAATGATAATAATCATTAAAAAAAAAATAAAAACATCAACAAAGAAAGGAATTGGTTTCATGGGAACTTTAAAGAGATGGACGCCTCTCAGGCGCAGCCAGCCTTCTGTTTCACAGAAAATCAGAAAGGCTTTTTTGGCTTCCACCCTTTGATTCATGTCCACCATGAGATTAATCAAATTTGCCAAATCCTCCCTCAGAGCAGCAAACTATAATTTGAGGTAAATGAACGTCCTGTTTTTTTTTTTTGTTTGTTTGTTAGTTTTTCCGTAAGACAAAAAGCAGGAAACATGCCTTCATGTCTTGCATTAAAAACTTTTACTGTCATCCTTGACATGCATTGTCTAGTGTTGAAATACACAATAACAAGCTTAGTGACAGATTTGCAAACTGAATCTAATATACTGGATGATAACCAGAGAAGGACTCATACTCTCAATTGTCCTAAATGAGTTATCAGTTGCCAACGAGGCAATAATTTCAACCATACTCAAATTTTATTTACAAAAATCTATGATGATTATGATGATCAGGATGATTTCATTAGAACTTATCCAAGAGTTGACAAATGTCTTAGGACAATACTCCAAAAGCAAGATCCAAAGTTGTGCAGAAATGTGTCACTAAATAAATAGAAAAAGAAAATTATAGGACTAGAGCTCAACTTGAGTTTATCAGGGGTTTAACAACTTTTTTCAAAATCTTACGATTTTCAAAATAAAGCTTATGCACAGTCTTCAGACTAAAATCCTAGAGCATTTATACATGACTTGTATTACACTAAATAAACTAGATTTGTGTTAATCTTGCATGTACAGCATAGCTTTTCAAGTCTATTTCCTTGGATGTCATTTGGGTTCTTTCCCTGCTTCAGGGCATAACTTCAGGCAGCTGAAGTTGAGGAACCTTGAAGAAACCTTGGAACTCACAAAACTCTTCAGTCTTAACTTCTTGGAATAATCTAGCAGATAGCCAATGGCTCTGTATGTTGTTGATTAAAGTAGACATGTAAAAAGACAGATTCTTCATGTATGTAAGGTTAGAGTATCAGTCACACTAAAACTAAAAGAACTAGTTAGACTTTGGCTCACTTAAACAGTTCCGCAGTATAAGCCTTGCATGTTTTGGTAGACTTGAAGGTGTCTCAAAAATTATCTTTCCAAGCACTTCAAACCCAAAGCTATTTATGTTTGACCTAACCCAGCAATGAAACATTTATCACCTTGCTGGGCAGGCACCATCAAATTTTCATCTTTTCTCATACAGCTGTGTAATGATTAGCACTGTCAGATCAAATGAGTAGCGTTTTTTTTTAAATCTTAGTGGCACTTCTTCCAGGCTGACATTTTACAGAGAAAAAAAATGACATCTTACTTTCTTCTTTCATCTTCTCATGACCTGCGTAACTAACACAAAATGAATTTTCACTAATAGGACAGTTACAAATCCTCATTAAAATACCTTCATCCTTGCATAGATTCTTTCTTAGCACCAATTAAATTAAAAGGAATAAGAAATGCAGGCTTGAAATCTAACCTAATAATAAAAACACCCTGCTATTCACAGACCTGTGATCACGATGTCATGCTGCTCGCTCAGCGCAGCGTTCGCTCTTCAAGGTCAAACTTCAGGAGTTGACAAGAGAGAAAGCCCAGTTTTGACTCAATGAGCACATTTAAGACACTATACATTAAGATTTCCAAAACACTTTTCTTATTTTAAAGTCATGTTATTGTCATATTGTGTTTTGGTTTTGTGTAGCATCTCAGTAATAGTTGCTAGTGTCTTTCTCTGTGTTTCTGCTGTTGCAGAGGAGGGTGACTGTGGCAGATTGTAGAAGTCATTGTGTGTCACATTTCATTTAGCTAAATAATGGAACTGACTCCTTATTAGCCAGATAAATAATGCAAACAGAGGCATGAAATGACAGGAAAGGGTGGATTGGTTGAGCCTTTATTTAGAGCGGGCCAATGACACACTCTCACACAGCTAATCATCGTCCTACTGACAGGAACTCCTGACATCAGTTTCACCTTGAAATGAATCCCAGCTTCCCCTCCGTTTCATTCTCCTAATCTGTGTGTCCTATTATTTTACCTCCTTATCAATAAATAAACAATGACATGCAAATTATTTCTCAATTTTAGAGCGACGGCATTATGTAGATCGACTTATTTTAGCTTTATGTCATGTTATAATGTTATTACTTCATCAAAAACATACCTGGAGTGTTGCTTTGATTCTTTTGTGCATGTTTGAGAAATCCTTGAATGCAGTTTTTCAGATGATTTAGAAATAATGAGTTCTTGTTATAGTATACCGTAAAGCGTGTTTGCAGACATCATGTCTCTCCTGCTTTAGTTTCTGTCCTCTCTTTCACATACCAGTGATAATAGATTAGTTTGAGTATCAAACTGCTCAAAGAACTGGATGTTGCTCTATGGAATAGATGAATTGCCTTTGAACTTGTTTGAACAAGGATTTCGGATTAAAAAGTCCAATGTTTCAATGTTGCATTAAGCAGTATAAAAATGAAACATATGAATTTTAAGCTTTACTCACTCCTTTTAAATACACTGCTACTGTTTTGAACACTACTGGATATCCTTCACTACAGCTGATTACATCTGACAGCATGATGCTTGTCTGAAAAAAAATCTATTTTCATGAACTAACGTTGACATATTTCATCGAAACTCAGCAAAGAGTGAGCTTAATTTGACATTGAAAGTGTTTTTGTAATGGATAAATTACTTAATCTAATTAACATTAGTTAATCTTCCAATCTTTTTCCAATTTTCCAGACTTTTAGTGGAAATTTGGAGATTTCAGTTGCGTGTTTAAAAGATTTAAAGTTAGTCTTTAATAAAAGTCATATAAAATTAACTTTGATTGGACTGAAAGTGCTCAGAGCAGAATGAAAAATATTCATTAATAAAATGGGGACTAACTTTAGACTCAAGAGTTCTTATCCTGTCAGTTTAAATCTATGGCCAACCTTTTTTGATTTCACTCTTCAGTTTAAAATATATAACTTTAATCTTACAGCCATTCACTCACTGTGTTACAAAGCAGTTCCAGCTCCCAGCACAAGCTCACCATCCAGATTCATAACTCTTGTTTCAATGAACATGAAACAAGGATGAAATTGGACGCATCTGTACAGCTCCTTACAAACACAGCGGCTATGCTGAAGCATTATGTCTACATCGCAGCATCTCTGTTTATCTCCCTCATACACACACATTCCAGTCTATGTCCCCCATTTTTAGTAGAGCTTTCCTGTTGCTGCTCAGATGGCTCTCCAAATTGTTGTCTTTGCGAGTTAGATGACGCCCGGGGCTGAGACCTCCTCAATAGTGATTCATTGCTTTAATCGCTCTGGCTCTCCAACCTCTCACCGACAGTGCCAGGGTTTGACACATCGCTGCTTCCTCTCAGCCCTCGCACATTTGTCCTATTTAGAACGCTGTCTTCAGCCATGTAGACAATTAGACACTGGGAATGGTGGCAGTGGCAGTGTGGAGCTTTAGAAATACAGCTCAGCTGCAGCTGGAGGCTGAATGGCTCAGAACGTTTACGGTGAACTTTTCCTCTGCTCTGGTGGTTTCCTGGCACATCTTCCAAGTAATCATCCAATCTGACCTCATGAATGGGGGATAAAAAAAAGTGCAGTTTCAACAGACATCTGTGTTGCACTTTTTGAAAAGGAGGATAACTTGTCTGGTTATCAAGCTGCAGCTCCTCCCCTCTTGCTCTGCCTTAACCTCACTCTGTTAAACTCAGAGTGGTCGTAACATTATATTCACAGCACTAGAGCAACCTTTATAAGCCTCCCATCGATTTTTGCCTCAGTCTCTCTTTTTATCGCTGCGTGGTGGAAAGAGGACAGGATCAATCATTCCACTTTTTCCCAATTTCAAACCTAAAGGCAGCAGTCTCAGTCACTCCACCACAGCAGTGGGTGAAAAGGGTCCATAATATGCCAAATATGTTGTTGCCTTACTCTGAGGCAACAGAAGTACTGCAGCTGCAATACTAGTCTTTTCTCATTTGTGATAAGCATGAAGAATGAGGATTGAATTGTGGATATGGAAACTACTCTGCCCCAGTTTAACGAAGCCTGTAGGAAATTGGTTATACTGGAGGGCAGAGTCTATAGCAAAGAGAATGCTTGTTGGCTGGGAAAGTCAATCAGGGAATTATCCCACATAGAGACTTGAAGTTCATCTGCAGTATTCTCTTGAAACAAATTAATCTTCACTTATTTCAGTTTCTACAAAAGTATTCACTCCTTATCCCATGCCTCTGCATGACGGCTTGATTTCCACATGTTGTTGAATCTTCCATAATGGTTTGACCAGATTAATGTGACACAATCAGGCACCTGGAACTGATTTGAATTGATATTCCTATGTTTGTCCATACAAGGTTGCAGTGTGTTTGAGAATTCAACCAAACATACTTTACAAGTATGCCTCTATTTTACTCTTTTTTTATTAATCCAAAGTCATTCAAAGCCAGAACATCATTATCTGGATGTTCTCAAGCTAGAAAGCTTTTATTAAGGCTGTCTTAGAAAAACAGAGAGTCTTCAGTCATCAACATCGACAACAACTCTTTAAAGAATTTGAATTAATGAGTTACAACAATTTCTTTTTGGGATCATTAAAGTATTTTTGAACTTTAATTTACATTTGAAGGAATTTAGCAAGCAAAAGTAATTTTGGTAATTCAAACTGACCTAACAGAAAAAAACATTTAGACTGAAGCAGGAAATGAGGAAAAAATTGGTTTGTGTATGTCAATGTAGTGTGTGTCAACATCTGGTTTTAACTGTAGTGTTGCTTTTGTGTTTGCATATTTATGACACAAATTATTAGTGGATTATAAGTTTGTGTGCAGCCTCTGAGATGTGAATGTACAATTGTTTCAAGTAGGACCTGGATGCTTTGGGAGTTTTTCTTAGGTAGAATATAGAGTAGAAACTTCTTTCCAAAAACAGGATGAAGCCCTGCAACAGAGAAGTGAAGCAGTCTAGTCAGAGACAGAATCAACTTTCATTGTATTCCACATGCTGACACCTGTCCAACGCTCAAGCATAACTTCCTATATATGATGTCTGAAAATTTCATTCTGAAGGAGGGAACTTCAAAATACTCTTACAAGAGTGTCTGTCAGTCTGTAAATTTGAAGCCTGGCTGCAGGAATTTACTCCCCTACAGATAGGAAATTATGTGTGAGTTAAGCACAGCTGGTGGGTGATGAAGCTTAGCTTGAAGCCAGAGTTGCAATTTCACCTTAGATGCATTAAAGAGCCCGAGGACCAGGATGTGAAGAGAACATTTTCCTCCTAGATTTTGCACTGTGATTGCATCAATGGGAAAATTGCTCATATTCACTATTCAATTTAATTACATGAGGCTTGTAAAAAAAATTAATACAATATTACAGCAATATGTTAATAACTAATGTGCAAATAGTTGATTTAATTTTAAGTTTACAATCTTTCATCAATTTACTGAGGGAAAGTTGGAATTGAAGTGGAATGAGGAGATGAGGGGAGAAAGTCTTGTGTCTCGTGTTCATATATAACTTCACAGAGGCTAATTTTAACTTCTGTAGCTCCATAGCTATGGCTGCCAGCTCCGAATGTCGCTGCACAGGCTGCTGGCTGCCCAGTGTGTGTTTTGTGCCAGAGCCAGAGAAAGAGTTTCTTTTTGGATCAGGATGCGGCTCCTTCTGTCTCTGGGTAGAGGATTTTGGAGAACTCGTACTCTTTGTCCTCTTGCTCCTTTGCCCTGCCGTCACAGAATCGGACTGTTGATCCTTCAGTCACTGTTTCACTTTGGTTTTCTGCCATCATCTTACAAACAGATACTAATTAACTTCGCCAGAGAGCTATTTGCTGGTGAAAAGAAAAAAAAACTTGATGGCAAAAGTAATTACAAGTTTGTTGAACTTTATGAAGCTTTTGCGCGTGTTCCATTCAGAGAAACCCATATTTTGTATTTTGTTTTGATATCTAATATTAACTTCAGCAAGACCACAGCGCTGCTGCCCTTTGCAAGGCTGGATGAGAACAACATAAACCTTGTTTGTGTGTGTGGGGGTGTGCGCGTGTGTGTGTCTGTGTCAAACCCCACAAGAGAAAAAGAGTCAATCTTGGACGTAATGAAAATGCAAATCTGAATCTCCCGTGCCGACCTGGGCTGTCAGTCAACATCACAATTCTCCATTCAGCCTCTGACAAAACAGCCCACAATCAGCCCAGATGTGACTGGTACAAATCACTCCATCAAGCCATTTCCATCACTCATTACAAATAAATCAATTCCCCTTATTGTTATGTTCTCTCCTCATGTCTATCCCCTGTTTGTCTATTGATTTCTGTCATCCCTCAGCGTGTCTGGATTGTTTTTGTCTTTATCCCAGCTTCCCCTCCATGCCATCCAAATAGGACTTTTCTTTCAAATGAGAAAAAAATGTTAGAATAAAGAGGTGGAGGTGATTAATAAACTGTAATTAACTCTTGGCTCTGTTTTCAGTTCCAAAGTAATGGTTGGTGTGCACTTTAACAACCACCTAATTCACTTGTGTTACAGCGACTGCTCTATGTTGTAATGGGAAGTCGCCTCCTGTAGCAATATAATTCATTAATGTCTGCTCATTCCATGAAGGCATAAGAAATATCTTTAATACTGTACTTAAATCTTCTTGTTTTAGAGTTCTTAATTGGAACAAACCAGAGATTGGAAATTAGCCAGAAGATTTTGATTGGTGAGAGTCTAAAGAAGTGAGCCAATGATTACATAAAAACTGCATAAGTCTATATAAATTAAAAAAGGTCTGTGCTATGAATTTATCCCTTCTGCTGTTAACCAGTAAAATTTTTGGTCTCTTGGAAATAATCCAATGTTAGGTCTTGTGGGTTCAGCATTATTATTTTAAGTGGCGTACTGAAAAATGGCTTTAAACTACGGAATAGATTTCAAAGGTTTTATGTACATTAAGCAAATATATAAAAATCCTGTAAACAGTAACTTTGTGGAACAATTATTGTTTTCTACATACATTGATTTATTAAGTTATCTTTGTTCAGTTCATGTGAAACTGAATGTATGTAATGATTAGGGGGATGGCAATGGAGGCTTTCCAACCTCAAAGATTTGGAGCTTGTTAAATCACCAGGGGAAACATGTAAAAATAAGGTCAGCACTTGTAGATTAGATTTCCACAATACCAATTAATTGATTACTGAGATGTAGTAAAGAGGTCTTTATTCTGTATTAATGACTTCTGTAGCATGTTATGAGCACCACTGTGCTTCTTTAAAGGCACTTTTACTAGCACTTGAATGCTCCTCATTAAGGAGCATGATAGGTGTCTATAAGAGGAAAGTAATTGGATGTATTGATTGGTTAAACAGTACAAAAATGCAAATGTTTGTGTGTAAAGCTGTGTAAAAACAGTTACTTCTTAACTCAATTTTCTGTCTTTTCTTGGTCCTCTCCCCAGAAAAGACCGGTATTTATCCAAAACAAATGTTTCACCAGAAGTCTGGACAGATTTATAGGTTCTCTCAGAGATCATAGATTAACCCAGTGTGAACATGGTGTGTGTGTTTCTGATTGTGGGACTATGTCGCAGAAATTTGACTTCATAGTTTGACGGTTTGAAATTGGCCTTTGTCTCTTTAAGAAGCTCCTCCTACCCTTTCCGACATTCCCCTTCAGCACATCATCACAGCAACACTTTTCCATGCTGTCCATTGATGCTGTTTATAACCATTATTAGGACCTTTGTGGTTTATATGATAAGCTCAGCATATGTGCAGTACCACTAAATTACTGCTGCCGCTAGTCTGGTGGAACTCAGGAGCTCAGCAGGGGACTGAAGGTTCCAGGTGGAGCTTTTGGTAGGCTGTGCATTGTATCATACACTTTGCAGGAGCAGGTGTTAAAGCAGCCCTGAAGGACTGAAAGAGAGATTCATGAATGAATGAATGAATGAATGAAAGCAACATTCAGGGAATCTTTTTGATGAGGGAATGACATTTAAATATGATATTAAGCTAACATGATTTTGCATGATACTCCCCACCTCCTTAAGTCGTAATGTTCAAATGTTAGTATTAATTATAGCAAATTGGTAAATGCATCCATTTTTAAATATTTTTGATGCATTTTAATGGTGGAATTAGGGGGTGTAGAGTAGGAACTAATTCATAGGCAACTATTTGTAACTCAGATTGTCATTGTTGCTGTTAGAAGGCTTTGATGTTGATTGTAGATGTGTAAAAAAACCAAACCTCTTGTTGCTTTCACCCTGCCTAAGTCATCATCTTCACTGTCTGTCCAGGGTGTAAAGGTCAACTTGTCACAAAAGGCTATAAATGTTTGTTTGTTTTTGTTCAAAACTTGCAGTCTCTGTCACTAAGGGAGACCCAACCAGCTACCAGCTTTAGGGAGCATTAAGGTACATTTAGGTGTGACAACCAAACAAATTAGGAAAATCTCTATAAAGATAAATTTTAATAGAGGTGTAGCTAGAAGTTGATCAGGTATATTTGTAAGGAGTACACATAACAACCATCAGCATTACTTCACTTCATTTGACTGTAATTCCTCCTGCATGTTGTTCGTAATGTATAATAACTTGTAAGGTTAAAATGTGGAGGTCTCGTTTAATAAAATAAAACAAAAAATCAGACATCGTTCTCTCTCATGAGCAACTGACATGTTTGTAAGAGAAGAGAGTTGTGGGCTGATTCAAATCTAGATCCAAATCCCCTTCATTAGACATTGCTGATATATGTGCATCAGCATGTTTTAGTGCAATCTGCTCTGTGAATCCAGTTCCTGGTTCGACGCAGAGAACAGTCTGCATCTTAAACTCCAAAATGTGTGAAAGGGCAGGGGAGAAATGGGAGCAGCTGACCAGAAACGCTTCCCTGCATGTTCAGCTCGTTGAAGAGCAATCAAGCTGATGTAAACCTGGTGAACATTTACATGGCTGGATGAAAAAGTGAAGGTGATAAATAATCATTTTTATGTCCAGCCTGGTAAGACTGCTGTCACAGCTTGAGGTAGGAAAGCATCAGAATGATCACTCACGGCCGGCGCTGACATGTTTGGCTGCTGTCTGGTCGTCTGCATAAATACATGTAAATGCTGACTTAATCTAATTTGGTATTGTGTTGCTTCATGGTATTCTGGTCTACATACAGTCCAACTGATCACAATCCACACTCTGAATTATACACACCACCGGAGCTACTTCATACATCTTCAATCTCTTGATTCCTACAACCAAAGACAAGCTTCAGCAGCACTATTTCTCCTTTATTATAATTTCTTTTTCACCGAAAGTAATCATATTGTCTGGCTGCATATGTGACAAACATGCTATTTGTCCTTGGTGCGATTGTCTAGTGTGTTTCGTTTGTTTCATTGCTTGTTCCACTTTAGTAATAACCTGCATAAATAACTTCCCTTTAATGTGTTTGTTCAAACCAAGTGCATTTAGGTGGATTGAAAAGAGAAAATAACAGTTTTTCAATACGTCACAGTATACTTTTCAGAGATAAACTTTAGAGAAAAACTGTTAGTGTTTGGATTTTGGCGTGGGAAATCACTGAACAAATTGTTTCTGTGTGAGTTTAAAGTGAGCAAAACCGCAAAAATATCAGATTAACTCCTGAATATTGAGAACCTCTCAGTGTGTTGATTGATTTTATGAAACCCCTTTAAATGCTTTACACTTTTATCTACAGTCATCCAAATCACAAATTTGTGTGAGTTACATAATTTAGATTAAATTCAGATAAACACACGCTTTGGATAATCCCAAGAGCACTGACAGTTTAAAGCATTAAAGATGCTTTATCCCTCATATGAAATTATCAACACCATTTATTGCAGCTCCTTATCGGCTCCTCAGAACTATTTAGAAGCATCAGCGCTGCAACCGCATGCAATCCCTGTAATCATTGCCATGCATGTGAAACTGTATTAGAATGAGCAAACAAAACATTAGTGTTTTAATTAGTTATTTGTTACAAATGTCAACATTAGGTCAGCAATTTAACACATGGCTGCTGACTTTTCTCTCTTTTTTTTCAATCAAACTAGCTATGCTTCTGGTTTGAAGTTTATGTAGTGCTGTGAAAAAGTATTTTCCCCTTTGGGTTTTCTGTCTTTATTGTTTGTTTTTTGCCTTATTTAAATATTTTCCATCATCAACCAAATGTGTAAATAAAAGCAGATAGCCTACTAGACAAGTATAAAATGCAGCTTTAAACTCAGGTCATTAAGAGTAAAATCTAAATTAGACCAGCCTAGTCTTCTGTGTAACCTAATAACTAGTTGGGCCTTAGCCATAAAAACTGCTGTCAAAAATGTATTATTTTAATGGTGAGAAATATTAGACCCAACTTTGTTTGCAGAATGGTTTTATTTCCATCTTGCTGGAGTTCTCTGGTATGTTCAGAAGAAATGCCACCCCTAATATTTAAGTAAATGTCATTTAATAAGCTGCACCATCTTTTTTTGGCCTCATTAAACCTCAGGTGTACTATAGAGACATCATCTGTTCTGTTCAAGCCTGCATGATGTGGAGGCTGCTGTGACACCCCTGCCTCTGTTCAGGGAGCCATTTCAACATTAGGATTGTGACCAGGAAGGGAGTGTTTGCTCTGAAATTGGGATCTTCAAGCTGAACAAAGTTTTGCTGCTAAGTGCATGAATAAAACAAATGCTTTGTGGAAAAATGTTTAATGATCTGACGAAACAAAGATGGAGAAGAGACAAAAACTGTTTGGAGAAATCGAGGAGAGCCTTTAAACCTCAGAGCAGTAGAATTTGGCAAGCGGTAGTGGCAGTATCGTGGATTTGGACACAGGATATTTACACATAACATTAACACATTAACATCTTAGGGATCTCAGTTCGATGGAAAATGTCTGGAGTAAGCGAATTTCAAGAGTGGTCAAAAAATTATTCAGAATAAAACCAAAAGCCTGTAGTTCAGATGTAACATGATGACAGGCATTTAGTTTACTAGTTTTAGGGAGGTGTATGAATATTTTAGCTTCTATGCATTATGAAACTTTGTGGATTAGAAACATTTCAGAAAAATGCAAACCTGTGAGTCCAATAGTTGTAGCATCAGCCCACCACAAAAAAGAAAAAGGATTTCAAATGTCACATTGTTTCTTTATCAGGTTTGCTCTGTTGTTTGGAAAAAGAAAAAGTTTCATCATAAATCAAACATGAAACGTCCTTACCATATCTTACATAATAAATGTTTCACTTTGATGTTTCCTTACTTTGTTTTCTTTGTAGATGGGTTTCTTTTCATTCCTCTGTTTTGAATCACCCTTAAATCCAGCAACTTTTTCCAGACATTTTTTTTTCTTTATTTTAGTAGATGTAGCTGCTATGTTTTCCATACTGGTTTAGCTAAAACTGAAATGCTCCAAAGCAGAAGAGTCATTTAAGGAATGATAAACATAGAAAACAAAAAGGTGCTCTTTTATCCCTAAAAAATGCTGCAAATTTTGTTACGGCCAAAGATTTTTCCAAATAGAGTTCTGACCCTGCACATCTCAGCTGGCCCCAGGCAAACGCTACAGAACATTTGAAGAAGAAACCACAGGTTTTAGGAATGATTTCTTCTCTAAGGCTATTTTATTCAACTCCAACAAAATCAATGCAGCATTATTAATTTTCAGTGCCATAACCTTTAACTGGAACTGTGTACTAAGAGTACTACAATAAACTGGGCTGCATCATGGTTCATTCTGAGGCCTTCACACAGCAAGTATGTTTAATTTAACCTCTACTAGGTGTGTTTAATATAATCTTAGTGGATATTAAATTAAACACAGAGCAACTCTATATACTTTTCAAGTCTCCTCTGAAAAGAAGTGACACCAGTGGACCTTAAGCCAATGGTATCATATCTAAATACAAATGCATGTCATATTCTTCAGTTTATATTTATATTAAAACATTTTTTTATAAAGATAAAATCAATTTCATAGTAAAGAATGTTGAAAATACATGCCTCGTTTTCCATTCACCTTACAGTTTTACTCTGATTTGTGTTGGTCTAGAGCAGTTTGTTGCTGTAAATATATAAAACTGCAAAAAAACGTTAGAGTAATGTTAACATCTTTGCAAGAATTATGTAATTTGGATAACAATTGGTTTATATTTTCTAATCTTTCATATACAAAATATTAAAAGCTAATATGACACAATATTGTATTAACTAACTGAGAGAAAGGTAGCGCACGCAAAATCCATGCTAAGTTACATTCAGTGGTGCCAATGGCGCCCCCTTACGGCCGGTTCAATGCGTCAACTAGCTTGAAGCAGCAAAATAATGCACATTTAAACTGTGACAAGTCTTGCAATGATTCCCCACTCAAGAAGTTTTATTTACTTATTTTTTTCTTCCAAGAAAAATATTCATTGTGCAACATTGTAAAACACTTTCTATTTCTATTTCCTAGTGTTTTGTCATTTTTCTTTAAAAGTTTTGTCTGGTTGAGGCTTCTTGTATCTTTGTGTCTGGACAGATGACAGAAAGTGATTTTAGCTTCATGGATGTCTGAAGCTGTGTTAGTATGTCATGTTTACACTGCATTGTACATCCACATTAAATGTTTTTATAGAATACACAAACACACACGCACTCACACACCCCAACATAAGTACACACACACTCAAACATTGAAAACCCAAAGGTTTTACAATGTGCTTGGGCCGTGGCTTTTCCCTGATGGAGCAGAAATATTCTCACAACCCACAGAGAGGGGCAGCCTTCATGGGCAGCAGGCTGTCAATCACTTTCACATGTACAGGAGCAAGTGGTGCATGAAGGGAATCCGAGATTTCTTTGTCATCGTCAGTCTCTTCTCCCTGCAGAAATCGGCCCTTTTTACTTCATTTTTGCTCCAGTGCTTTGCTGTCTACAAAGGCTAAGTCTGTGCTCATGTAAAAGAGGCCAAAAATCTTTTATGTGAACAAATGAAGCTGGGCTTCTTGGTTTAAGGTAGTACTCTTCTCTGTTGGCTTCTGCCAACATCTATCTATCTATCTATCTATCTATCTATCTATCTATCTATCTATCTATCTATCTATCTATCTATCTATCTATCTATCTATCTATCTATCTATCTATCTATCTATCTATCTATCTATCTATCTATCTATCTATCTATCTATCTATCTATCTATCTATCTATCGTCTACTCTACCTGGCCTCTAGTGCAGTACCGCTGTGTACCGCTAAGTGCCGCTGTTGCATCCTGATCTCATTCGCTGTCCACGGTCCTGAAATACTATACTGGATGAATGGATGGATGTTGTTGAAAAATATTAGTAGTCACAGTATCAAATACTAGTTCTTCATTTGTAAAAGATCTGGAAAAATAACTTTTTATATTTTCTTTCTGTTATTATTTTCAAAATTGTAACTTCTAAAAAAAAACACGCTACCCAATAAAATTACTATTTTCTGTTTCTTTGTTGTTGCTGTTTTTTGTGATGGTTAATCATTGCACGACGGAGACATGAACGCGACTAGGCAGGGTCTCTATAACATGAGGAGTTGAACACTATAGTACGAAAGACAAGAAGTCAAGACAGGTTGTGAAGGCAACAGTAATACAGGAAAGATGACTTGGCACTTTCTAAATAAAACAACAACGTGAAAGTTGACGAGCTGAATGAATGATTGACATGAACTGGTTTTCTCTAAAAAGATCTAATTGAAATTTTGCAAATAAACAAAATAAAAACCTGACTCCATTTTTGCAGCATATAACTATAGAGAAAAAAATTAGCACAAAAAAATCTTCAGCCACTTTTGAATTAAACTAAACCTACTAAATTGTTCTAATTAATTATTAAGATCACCTTGCTCATCTAGGTTTTCGTGTTACAAGGGACAAATAACAAGGTTAGAATAGAGACATTGGATGCTAGTGAATTTGAGAAAATAAATAAAAAACAAAAAACTTTAAGCTCTGTTTGAACAAGATGGCATGTAAACATCACCCTTACAACCATGGCTGATATATAGCTCCTTCTCATAGGCAATAACTAATTTAAGACTTTGATGCTGTTGCTGATTGTTAACATCTGATGCAAATTAAATTTTTTGCTCCAACACAGACAGACACACACATCTTTGCCAACCAAAATACTTATGACTGTTCTGAAAGTTTTACAAAGTTGATCTAGTTTTTCAGAAACCAGTCAAACTAGCCTCTGTGTTCTCTACTGGAAGTGGCACGTGATGAAGGGAAAGAGCACCAGAATTCATGTAAATCTTCAGTTCAATTTAAATTAAACTGTTGAGGCAGGACTTGGTAGGATTACATAAATCAGACTTTAAAACATGTATAAACATGTATAAAATATGAATAAAAGAAGGTTATCTTTGTTGAAGAACACATTTAAAACCAACATTTTTAATTGTTGGTTTATAAAATACACCAACATTGTGTTGGTGTATTCAACACAATGAATACATCAATTCCACCAATTTACATTTGAGGTAATATCCTCAAAGATATTTTGTGAACATTTTATACAAAAATTATACAACAGTCAAAAGAAACTAACAGATTATATACTGTACTGAATTCATACGGTATTGTTTGGTAGTTTTAGAAAACGAGCCTTCTTGTGTGAGGCTATTATTTTGAAAGTATCAACCGGATGCGGTAACCTTTACCTGTGATGAATTACATGGTGATAACTGTAAGAGCAACCCGGCAGAGCAGTCAGAGTCGCTCTGGCTCCGCTGTGAAGTTCAGCCCTTCGGGGAGCGGCGTCCTCTCAGTTTCTACAGAGAAATAAAACGTAGTTTGGAGTAGACACATATTTTATCTCACGGTCTTGACCAGAACGCCGTATTTGTTAAAGACTTCGTTCGGACGACGCTCTACTGTCCTCAGTCACAGCGTCTGCTTAGCGTTGAAATAACGCTATAAAATAAGAGAAAAATCGACCCTTTTTTCCTAGTTGCTGAATGAAACTTTTTATCATTCCCCACGGAAGGAGAGAAGACGCACCCGCGGGTTACTGAGGATAAAGCGAGCTGGAGGACGGGGCTGACCGCTGGATGGGAATAAGATGCTCGCTCCGCTCAAGTTCCAGGTCGGGAGGTTAGCAACCATGTCAGTGGGGGTTCGTTTTGGAAAATGATTGCTGGCAGCATCGACGGTAAAATAATGGTCAGAAGATGCCTAGTAACGTTCAAACCATTCAGGTAAGAATAACAAAAAGAGGAAAAATTGTGCTTTGTCTTTAGATTTGTTTGCTTTATGTCTACATTTCAGCTGTATTCCGATTGTTTATCACTTCAGGTTTTTCTGCTCACCACTTTCATGAATTGTTAGCCATATGGGAAGCTTATAATGCAATGCATTGGGATGTGGAGTGAAGGTGTGTGCATGTGGACTCCAGATGTTTTAGTTTGCCATCCAGATGATTTAAAACCGCCTCCATATGGGGACATCGACAGCAAACAGCTGCAAACAGGAAATTAAGTCTTGTTCTGTAAATAAGGCTGCGCTCCGACTCACTTCCTGCCTGTGCGGACAGCTCTCTTCTGCCAATGTGCGTGGCTCCTGTTGTATTTAAAATACACACAAGATAACCTAAAGAGTTGACACTTTATTGCTCAAACCATCCTCCATTAAAACGCTTTGTTATTTCATACATACACTGATTAACCACAACCTTAAAGCCAGTGGGGAGTAAAGAGGAGACAGAGTTTTTCAAACCAGCTGCACTTTAGAGCAGGGGTCTCTGACTGCATTCCTCGAGAGCCGGAGTCCTGCAACTTTTAGATGTGTCCCTTGTCCTACATGCTTGAATTACATGGTGACTCTGCATCACTAGCTAGTGTCAAGCTCTACAGAGCTCTGCTAATGAGTTCATATCAGAGCCAGGTGTGCTGAAGCAGAGAGACATTTAAAGGTTGCAGGACTCTGGCTCTTGAAAAATGCAGTTTGTCACCGCTACTTTAGAGGATGGGATTAAATGAGTGCATGATAAAAACTAATTATCTAAAGTGGGAGTCCTCCATCTACTCCTGGTACCCAGTGTTTAGGGTTAGGCTACCAGCTTGGAAGTCCAAAGAAGCAATATTGAGTTGACTGCTTAATTCTATTAATATAAAAATAACACTGTGTTTTTTAAATAATTTCTTATTTACATCAAAAAACAAAAACTTTTCAGTATTTTGGAATTTAATGTGACAAGCATACACAGTGTGCTTCATGGAGTATGTGAAGAATAAACGGTTTTCAAAATTTTCCTTACAAACAAATATCCATATAGTCTGGCATCTGGCATGTGTTTGCATTCAGACAACCAACTGTCTTTGGAAATCACCTTTCCAGTGATTTGTAATTAATGCACCTTTTTCTTAGTAAAAATCCAGCTATTCTGTGAAGTCCTCATTATCAGGAAGACAAAGGAACGCAGTGGGCAGGTCTCAGAAACATGTAGAAGAAAAACGTGGTCTGAACTTTTTGACCGAAGTGCAAAATGTTATGTTTAGGGACATTTGTCACTGCGCATCAACACCTCCATTGAGAAATACACTAGTGGCAGCATCATCCTAGGGGATTCTTTTCTTCAGCAGGGGAAGAAAATCTTATCAGAGTTGAGAAGCAGATGACTGGAGCTAAATACTGGGAAGTCTTGTAAAAAAAAAAAAAAACACTGACAGAGACTGTGAAATAATCCAGACTGAAGCAGAGGTTCAGTTTCCAGGAGGAAAACCACTGAAAAATGTACAGTCTAAGCTACGTCTAAATGGAGGGATCTTCAACTCCAGTCCAGTGTCCTGCAACTTTTAGATGCGTCCTTGCTTCAACACAGCTGAATCAAAAATCAGGTCATTAGCAGGACTCTGGAAAATGTGATTGTATACTCACAAGGTAATTCAGCCATTTGATTCAGGTGTGTTGGACTAGGAACACATAAAAGTTGCACAACACCGGTTCTTGGACTGGTGTTGAATACCCATGTATGTTTATTTCAAAGCATATCCAGATGTTACAATGGACCAGTCTAAGTCCAAACCCAAATCCAAACGAGAATCTGTGAAAAGACTTCAAAACAAACAAGCTTCCAGTCTGACTGAGCTTGCGGTATTCGGCAGAGATAAATGACCAAACGTTTAATTTCTAGATGTGCAAAGCTGGTTGAGACATAACCCATAAGATTTGCAGCTGTAATTAGATTGAATGGTGTTTCTGCACAGTATTGACTCGGAGCAATACAACTGCATATCACAATTTGCTTATTTTTGTTTGCAAAAATAACTGCAAAACATGTATTAAAAACAGGAAAACATTTGTTGAGCATAAATACTACTAGGGAACGTATGGTTGTAGGAGTTAGAATGAAGACTTGTCAGCATTGCTTGATTGTTGATTTCTACACTTGATTAAACCAAAACATGTTTCACAATGCAGCCTGGCATACAGAAACTCCAAGTAATTCATTCCTTTCATGCTATGAATTTAGGACAGTTTTGGTTGCAGGGACAGTTCATGCGCAACCAAAACCTACGACAGCGCTCCCACATGCTGCGTAAAATACTTCTAGAGGCAAAATCTGATAAATCTTGGTGTGCAGAGAAACCTGATGGCTGATAGCACATCTCTGTCTCTGATCCAATTACAGAGAGCCAAGCATTTAGTTTAAGCCTGTTAATTAAAGTCTCGTCAGGCAGGACCAGGACCTAATCCTTTCATATCACCTATCTAAGGCCACTTTAGAAAACCAGCTAAATGATATTAGAAGAAAACGATTACCCTCGGACACCATCAGACCAGCTGAGGCACACCCACATTAGCTGCTGCCTTTGTCCCTGCTCTAAATATCCACACAGGAGCCAAACTGGCACAAATATTATGGTAAGAAAATTACACTTAGCTGAAAAATGAGCCCTTTGTACCATGTCCTCTGTACAACCTTTTCTATCTTTTCAGACCTTTTCCTATGAGTCTTAAGATTTTTTTCTTTTCAATAATCCATTTCACAGAGGATGATGATAAAAAGCAAATAATAGGTCTGCTGAAGTGAGAAAAACAGGTGCTCTAGTTGAGGTCAGCGACTTTAATTTGCAGCTTTCACACTTTATGTGGACAGCAGATGGTCGTACAGTAAATGCGTAATCCACACAGGTCTAAAGATTTCTGGATCATGGCCTCATACTGATGTCGAATAATCTCTGAATTATAATCACTATATGGGGTTGGATTGGTTGGATTTACTGTATTGGTTCTCGTTGGTTTTTTGAAAATCATTGAGCTATTCTAATACATTCCTCAAAATGTCTGGAAGCAGATTGTATTATATTCCTGTTTCCTAGGAGAGGAAGAGAGGTAAATGAGAAAACTCAGTAACTAATGAGATACTTTACAACTTTGACGTAAGCACTTTAATTTCCTCCCAAGTGTTTTTGTCTTTTGTGTGTGAGTGCATGAATAAAGAAATATTAAAACCACAAGTGCTCATTCACATGCTGGTACTTGATTTTTAAATCCACTTAGTGAAATCTAGAGAGTGTAATGTCTGTAGTTACATAAGGTTGGCTAACCACCAGATTCTGACAACTACGGTCGTACCTGAATAACTGCAATTATGACTGCAAGAGTTTTAGGGCATGTACTGTTCAGCTTTGTATATCTAAAGGATGAAATTATGTTTCTGCAAAAAAAAAAAAAAAAAAGAAGGAAAAACTCAAGTTCAGTCAGAGTGGATAGTGAGTATGTATGAACCTCAATGTTCAGGTCTTCATATGGACTCATAATTGTATTAAGTTCTGGACTTTGACTGGGCTAATCAAACACACAACTATGTTTTGATCCAAACCATCCTGGTTGTATGTTCTGGGTTGTTGTGCTCAATCAAAAATAGATTCAAAGTAAAAGCCAGTTGTTATACACAGAACCAGTAAGGCAAGGCAACTTTATTTATATAGCACCTTTCAGCCAAAGTGCTTGTACAAGAAAGTTACAAACAACATACAACAAGAAGATAGTAATAAAAAATAAATCAAGCAGATTATGAATAGTAAGTAAACATCCAGGGATTTTACATGAATTTGGCTCCAATTATTGTTGATTCATGACTGGTTCTATAATAAATAACTCTAAAATAAGGAAGCAGTTTCCACAGCTGTAAGTTTGATCTTTCTGTTGCTCTTTGCAATTTTCGTTCACCCGACCGAGACAAATCGCAATCTTTGTTTTGCGATCCCTGTTGAGAGATCTCTAAACATTTCTAGCATTCAGGATGTGGTGAATTTACTTAAAACAAACATTAAAATGACAGCGATTTACTGTTATTCCAGTGTTAATCCAACTTTTTATTACTGTGGAAGTTCAATGGTTTTATTCTGCTCTAAAGTAAAGTGAAATTAGCTCAAACATTTTACAATTTTTTAATGATGGTTTGTTTATATGAGCATGCTTCCAATAGTATTTCCTTTGGACCAGTAAAGACTAACTACAACTTTTCAACATATGTCATTTCGTGGATTATTGTTCTGAGCTGTGGATGGAAACCCATTTCTTGCAGCATCAACAATGGTGAAAAAAATATCCTGACGTTTTGCGTGACTTTGCTTGCTTACCCTTCCAGAAAGTGTCATCAGGCATTGCAGAGGGCTGTTCAACAGCCCTACCTGCTTCTGATTATGAATAATTCATTTTTTTCCTGGGTTAAGATTTAAGTTTTTGCCATACAATTCTAATTGTTCTTTCTCAGCTCTTTGTCATTGTGTACATCTCTGTTTCTGCTCTAGTTTATTGCTCCAAGTCTGGATATTTACAGTACTATACAAAAGTTTTCATATCCTATGTACTTTTGTTTTTTCAATACAGTTTTGTTACAATCGTATCTTTTTTGGATGGCTTTTAATTTTTTTTCGAAGAAAGAATCTGAAAAGTGTCAACTAAATGTCTTGTGACAACATTTAAATATGAAACTATTGTTTATGTTACTCGTCTCTACTTATAGTGACAAATATAACAAATGATGTTTTGTTTTGTTTTTCCGGTTTTTTTTCTTCTTCTGAAGACTTTCTGCTTTCCCTTGATCTTGGAGAGCCTGTAATGACGAACAGTCAGTGAGAGAAAGAAAGGACAACCGCCGTCTTCTTCCCCAAACTCTGTCTTTATTACAAATTATTGAAATTATGAAATTATTAACATTTCCTAGAACAATCACATTCCTGTGTCCTTTCTTCTGCTACAAAAAACCACACACAGCCTTCACCTGTGTAAAAAGGTATCAACTCTCACCAATCAATCCAGAGTGCAGCGATATACATTAAAAAAACCATTTCTCAAATAAGAGGATTAATTATGTTGAATACTACAAGAGGGAGATGTAATAATGGACAAAACCTTAAGCTCGCTCTAATGTGTTTTCAATAACTACTGTCCGACTGAATAAACTACAGTTTAATTGATTACATAGCAAGGGAGAAAAAGTAAAGTCTATAGTAATAATAATAATAATAACAATAATCATAATAATAATAATAATAATAACTCCTTTTTAACAGATAAAACAACACAATGTATCTCAGGGTACCAATGTTTAATCGGGGAGTGGAACGGAGCTAAAAAAAGATACATGTAGCGATCTTCAGAACGGCCGTTATGCGACCGTTGTAGCTAAAATGTAGCTAACTGCGATCCTAACAAATCCTTTTTTTCTTTATTTATTTTCAATGTTTCAGCACATCTATCAATCAAATTACAAATCATATCCAAATATACATTGTTACTCCACATTTTTAAAGGGGGGGCAGCCCTCACCAGCTTCACACTACTAACCTGTAATGACGAACAGTCAGTGAGAGAAAGAAAGGACAACCGCCGTCTTCTTCCCCAAACTCTGTCTGAAGAGCGAGGGGCGGGGCTCCTCAATTCCGGTCTCCTGGTGAGACGTTGCCCGAACCTTCGTTACCCCTTTTTTTTTTTTTTTTTTTTTTTTTTTAAAACCCATATATGTAATTAGTTGCAATACTATTAATTTCTGTGTGGTGGCGTATATTTTCTTAAACAGATTTTCTGGACTATCACCAAGTGATAATTAAATTCTCCCACTTTATGGTGTATCACATTTACACTTCCATATAGACCTCACACTTGAAGGTTTATGTGTACTATTTACAAAAAAATGTATATGAGTGAACTCTGTTCACTTATTAGGGGATTTCTAAAGGCATTTAGGGATCTCTGGATTTTACTTTGAGGTGTGGGATTAAGGGGTTTGAATTTATATCCAGGGCACATTTTTAGGTTGTTTTTTTTTTTTTTGGTGGTGTGGGAGGGCATTGAAAATCAACGTGTCATTTTCCCTCCCCTTTACAATTATACAGTCTAGCACAGCTTCTCACAGTCCTTCAACTGCTTTCTCTTGCTTCGATAAGCGGTGGAGCAATAAGCATTTTAAAAGCAGGATTTGACTCGTTAGTCATGGAGGCCGACTGGCATTTTGTTCACTGGATGAAAATCCCAGGCAGCTTTTCCTCCGTGTTTCACTGAACAATCTTAACATAATAAGATAGGTGCCATAGGTGCTGTACAGAGTATCCTAAGTAAGGCAGGATTTAAAAGACCTTTTTGGTCTTTTAAATCAAAGATCCCAATCCCTTAAGATCTGATCCTTAGAGTCTTATTTTCTTTTCTATTATGGGCTGTAAGAGCCTTTTAAATATAAGATCTGTGCTGCAAAGAGGAGCTGAGCAGAAATTACTGTCCTACAGGATGATCTGGATTTGAGCCAATATTCCAGATGCGTGTTTAGTGTATCAATGTGTGAATCCAGATTAAAGCTGCAGTAGGTAACTTTTAAGATTTAAAAATAGTTTTTTAAATGTTTTAAAACTGTCACTATGTGATGGCAGTATAACATGAGACAGATTTTTGAAAAGGTCAAGCTCCTCTGCTTCTTTCTTGTGGTCCTTCTGACACTTGCAGAAATTCGCAGCTATCAAACACTCTTGTGTGCATGCTGCAGCTTTGCTAATGGCAGAGAAACAATTTACCGTTACAGGAAAACTGTTTCTCTGCCGTCATCGATGGCCATTTTAGCGAGCCTGGGAAGGAGCTGTACCACAGCAGAGAGCAAGAGGGAGGGTCTGAGCAGCGCGAACCCAACTGTGGGGAATGCTAACACATAAAGTTTTTCTAAGACATGAAGTAATTGTCTTTGAAAGGCTTTGGATGGGAGAGTCCATCCATTCCTTTCCAGCCTACATTTTTTCCCGCAGGGCTCCATCCTTTCAGATCTTCTGTACAGCTTGAAATTACTATTGAGGTGTAATTATAATTCTTGATTACTTTTGAATTCTGTGTTTTTCTGCATCAACTGCAACTTATATTAGATAATGTTTCACTCGCTCACTGACACAATAAAAACAAAGAAGAAAAAAAGGACTGACATGCTGGTTTTGTACTCCACATGTGCAAAGGCTTTCCAAATGTATTCACATACCTAGAACTGCCTCATGTCAACATTATAACCACAACAAGCTGTAAAGATGTATTTTATTGGGATTTTATGTGAAAGTCCAACACAGGGGCACAATAATGGAAGTGCCTATTTATGAGGTAGTGGGAAATTATTCCAGGGAGTGCATCTTTTTTTTCCTTCAGTGGTGAAAGATGTTGTTCAGCTGCAAACCTACCGAGGCCATGTGCACTCAAATCTGGCCTTTGTGAAAAAATACAAATAAATTGTTGAAAGAAAGACATGAACATAAACCGTCAGGGGGACACAAGAAACAAGTGGAACAACATGTTCTGTTCAGATCAGACCAAAATGAAAGTTCATGCAAAATACTATGTGCCTTGTAAGAGTGACACTGCACATGACCCTTGCAGACCTGCTACTGTGAAAATGTTGAGGTGGAAGCATCATGCTGCATGGATGCTTTTGTTCAACACAGAGATGGAAACTTATCAGATTGAAAGAGAAAACAGATGCGGCTAAAAACAGGGAACAGAGCCTGCTAGAAGGTACAAAGGACTACCAACAACCAAGCAAGAGCAGAAACAGAATGGTTTAAATCAAAGTATGTTCATGTGTTGGAATGGCCCAGTCAAAGTCCACAACTAAATCAAGTGAAGAACCAAAGGGAAGACTTTAAAAAATATGCTTACAGGTGTTCTCCATCCAGTCAGAATGTGCTTAGGCTTTTCCTAGAAAGGAGATTGGTGAAGAATTTCAGTTCCATTTTATTCTGTTTCATTTCAGCCTGTAGACTTGCAGCTGCAATCAGAGTTTTGAAAAGTGTAAATACATGAAACTGAATTTCAAATCCACATCAAGTTGCTCAGAAATGTATTTGAGTCGTTTTGTTTAAACGCTGTATCCTCGTACTTTCACTTCACAAATATTTGCTACTTTATGATGAATCGCTGCATCAAATTATGTTCAAAATACATCCAATTTGTGATTGTAACATCAAGAAATATGTTAGTTTAATGTGTGTAGCTGCTATGTCCAGTAAATACATTTACCTTTTGTCATCTTTCATCTGATCTTGCTCTCCTCTCATGTGTTACAGGATATTTGTGGTGGGAGTGGGCTTCTTCAGCCTGTGTTTTTTAATGACCTCTCTGGGGGGGCAGTTCTCAGCCAAGAGACTGGGAGACTCTCCATTCACCATCCGTACAGAAGGTAATGACAAGTGGTGTGTGTTTGTGTGTGATCAGATGTATTTCTCTGACTGCATGTACAACTTCATTGCACAGTTTTGCTAACTACGGCTGCATGTATGACTTAATTTAACCATGGCTATCCATGTTTCTAATTACGTAGAAAACAGGATTTTGAAAATATTACTTAAAAACAATCTGTACTGTGGATAAGATCCTGGCCATGATGATGTAGATTGATCATTTATAATAACCCTTCCTTTCCCTGCTACCACACACATTTCTATTTCTTGTAATTATGATGCTTACCGCTGATGAAAATATGTTTACAATTAGAATAATTAAAGTTTCTGCTTCCCTTAAACCTCATATTTTGTCTCATTTAAACATGTTTTATTGGGATTTACGTGCTGAACTAATACAAATTAGTTTTGTTTTTTTATGAAGTTGAAGAAAGTCACTCAATCACTTTAGCTGATAATTATTTGTTGTTATTTAGAGTTGGGATTGCTGAGCATAAATGCATACCACACAGATTTTACTTTCTCATGTTTTCATTTTTCCTCCATTTTACAATCCTGCAGTACTTTGAGTTGGTCTGTCGCATAAAACCACTATAACATTCTGCAGCTTTATGTGACAAAATATACAAATGCTGAACGGGTAGAAATACTTTTTCAAGCCTCTGCATTAAGCCAAAAGCTACCTCTAATGTGTTTCTCTTCTCGTTATTTAGTCACCAGACCCTAGAAATCGTAGTTTTCCTTCAGCAAAAATCAAAACTCATCAGTGAGATGTCATTTTACATTGGCAATATATCACATGACCAAAAGCGTGGGCTGGAATGGTATGGCAAAGATGAAGGACTCCTGATGTAATCTCCTGCTGCAAGAGGTGTGAAGATTGAAAGTCAGAGGTCACGTTTTATGGAGGCCAGCCGGTTCTCACTAGGACTTGTTAAAATAAGAAGCTTGGAGGGCATTTCCACATGTTTGCTGCATGTTTGCATCCCCAGCAGGGGCTTAAGCCAGCCGTGGGTCAGTGTGAGTAGGTGTTGGAGAGACTGCAGAAGATGGAACAAGTGTTGTTTCAGAGTGAATCATTCAGCTGTTTGTGCACATGAACTTGATGTCTTTCAGAAAGAAATACACAGTATTAAAGCTTGCAGCAGTACGTATGTGTGTGTGTGAGCAATAGAGCGACATGGGGATGAATGGCTATGTCTGTGTTGGGGAAAGCCATTTGGGATTACAGTTATAAATTGAGATTTCTAAATCTGTGAGATAAATTAGGATTCATGTGTGCGACTCAGTGTTTGAGTAAAACGTGCTTGATTAATCAGCCATTCATGTGTTGCAGCAGGAGAAGACATCTGGAGCAAGCTCATTAAAAACTGCACAGTCTCCAGCTGCATCCACCCAAAGGAGTTCACTGTGTGTGTGTGCGCGCGTGTGTGACGGGGTGTGTTGATGTACATTTTGTTTTTACCACTTATGTGCTTAAATATCTAAAAGCTATGTACAAATGGTGCTCCTATGTCTGTATCTGCTTCACTTGGGTGAATTTGTCTGTAAGTTCCCCAGTGCTTCTCCACTCTCCTCTATGCACATCTCAGTTGTCCACTACCTTTCCTGCCTTTTTCCTCTTGTGTGTGTTTGCGTGCCCGTTCACGTGTGTTTGTGGGTGATGAGATGGCTGGAAATTGGCTGTTAAATGGGGCGACAGCAGCAATGTGGGACAAGATTGAAAGCAGGGAGACCAAGAGACCGATCCATCTGCTCTCTGCAATATCAGCTCCACAAAACAACTGGCCTTTGCATTAGGCCGCTACTCGCCACCTGCAGTGCAGTACACACACACCCACACACCAAGACAAGCGCACAAACACACACAGAGAGAGAGACAGAAGCAAATAAAGGTGATAAATGCACATAGTAATTTTTTTCCACATTTTTTTATTCTGAAGGTTCTTCGTTTGCAGTTTATTGGTCATATAGTTTTGACAACATAAAAAGTTTTTTCAGGTTCATTTGACATAAACATGTTGGTGACCCTTTAACTGCTGACAGAAAACTACAAAGCTCTACTTTCCCTTTTGTTAAAAGATGAATAAGAACATCTATTAATTGGTCATTTTGGTTATAACTTTGGATGTGCTCCAAGAGATTGTAACAAAACAGCTGGAGTGCAGCTGTAGAAAAATCTTAATACTCAAATGGAGACCAAAGTACTAAAAGAGACAATATGTTTTATTTGCCAAATAAAATCTGTATGCATATTTCATTGTTATGAGCTTGTAACTTTAAAAACAAATAAGATTTTCATAAATCAGGATTCTGTAGTTGAAACAGAATCACTGCAGTGTCAGCAAGTTTTCTAGCAAGTGAGAAAAAGTCAGAGAAACTGCTTCCAATATGAAGCTATTTTTATTTGTTTTTATGCTTAAAATCTTGATGGCTTGCTCTGTCCTTCCTGGCTGACAAGCAGCCCCTCGGCTCTTCTGACAAGAGTCTTAGTCATTCCAAAGTGCAACAGAAAAGCCTTTATGAAGCACATACTCTAGTTTCAATGTTCAGTGAATTGTCCCCTTTAAGATTTAATCACTTCCAGAAGAGATGATTATTTAGGTGCAAACTGTTTCTTTCATATTTTTATTGCTTCATATTTTTGTGTTTTTTTTTTTTTTTTGTCATGTTCTGTTTTACTATTGTTACTTTTTATCTGCATACAAAACTATGAAAGGTAATCACCAATAAATTTATTTCTGTTATTTTGTACTTGGATACATCATACCACATTTAATTACAAAGATAAACTTTGTGAAAAGTAAACGATTAAACTTAATAACTTGTTTCATTCTTGGTGACAACTGGCGTTAATTTCTTGTAATAATTGGAAATGAGCCTTTATATCACTGTGCAGTACTTTTGCCAAGCTCTTCTTTAAAGTTAGTCACTTTAAGTTCAAGCTACAGCCTATCAGATACTGAGTCATAACATCAGATTTAACTTTGGGCTTCGATTAGGCCATTCCAAAATCTTCCCTTCTTCTCTTAGACGCAGATTTTCTGGTTTGCATTGGATCATTTTCCTGCTGCATAATATCAATAATTGAAAGTTGGACTTTTTCCTTCAGCATTTTCTGCTGAGGAGAAAAACTAAAAGCTCTGGAGCTTGGAAGCGAAAGGTGACATTTTCCCCTATTTGGTCAATACGTGTTTTTGATTTATAGATCATGGATGTTATTTTTTGCCCCGTTTTTTATTGCTAAATGATGCAAACTGGCCCGAAATGAAAGAAGTGAGACTTGCAGAACCTTAGGTGTTGTGGATTCAGTTGTTATCTCCTGGATAAGTTTTAAAATGCACTTACATTTTTGGGAAGCTTCACCATTGCTCCATGGTTTGTATAAAGGTTCTCACTGTGAGCCATTGTCAACCATTAGAAGTAGCTTTGCAGCCTTTTGGAAAACTTCTTGTGTTCTTGAAGTTTTTTTGTTTTGTTTTGGTTTTTATAAAAGATGTGTTGCTTTTTGAGGCCTTTTAGCCATTTGTAAACGGATAAAAGTGTTTGTTGATCTTACAGGATCAGGCAGTGTCAGGCTTGGTTGTGGCTGCTGAAATTGAGGGAAAATGTGGCTAATCATGGTTAATTAATTGTGAATCTGACTGGTGGGAGGTTTACTTGTGCTACGGTTATTTTGATATTAAAATTAGTTGGATAATCTGAAGTGTGATAGAAAAGCAAAAATGAAAGAAATCTGTAAGGGAGTAAATACTATTTTTATAATGCTGTATGTGAAATTTAATGGATTCCATCTCATACTGAGCCATTTGTGTACAAGCCACAGATTGTCAGCCACAATGTTGATGCTATTATTGTGTCTTACCTCGAGCTGCATTGATAGCAATTGTTTGGGCATTAGCTGCATTTTGTTGCCACCTCTTGCATCTGTGGATTATCAGCTTCCACCAGAGATTCAGAGTGCTGAGTCTTTGCTCAAATCCCCCCTCAGTGCCTCATCAAGAGCTGTGAGCCGGAGATGGAAAAGTAAGGGCTCAATAGTGAAAATGAAAAAGTGGGGTTTTGTGGCAGGATGTGGGGAACAGAAATGTGCTTCTGTGTATCTGTGAGAAGCATTAAGGTTACATTGATCCCAAAAGAGTCAGAGAAGGTTTTAGCTAAGTTGCTGTGGTCAAAAGCCTTGCATTAGAGCTTATTATGACGTTTATTACACCAAGGACTGCTGGAGGTCCCAAAGCATGTCTCACAGCATTTTTCTGTTCAAGTATAAAGATTTAAACTCTTCTTGCCAAATGAACACACATTTTATTAAAGTATTTGTCAAATAGTAAAAATCATCCAAAATAGAAGCTGTTTGTTTAGTAATAATCCTGTGCTTAGTTTTAATCAGAGTCTCAGACTAATGACTGCTTGACTTGGATTAAAGTGACTACCATCAGCTGGAAAGGGACTCATGCCTGTGTGTCACATGCCTAAGAGATATTATGACTTATGTCCTGAGAGACGCTTGGTTTAGAATTTACACTGAATGATCAGTCCACAGACTTATGTTCCTTATTATTTATCTTGCCCTTCTTACAGGTGATTAAGGTTTTAACAATAAGCGCAGCTCATAAGATGAGATTTTATCCAAATTTTGGGAGAAAACAGGAATACCCATGTGTTGTTTTCGTACATTCATGTAACTCCTAAAATGCTAGTTTGTTAGAACTTGGAACGAAAATCCCAAAAAGGGACAAATTTTTCATTTAATTGCAAAATGGTGGTTAAATTCTCACAGCTAGGGATATATTTATTTATAAAAGTCATATTTTTCACCTTAGTGCACAATAAAAATGCTCACCAGCACTGAAACGCACATAACTGGCCTCACCAGGCAGATGCTGGGCTACTGCCACTGAATATCTGTTCCTTGGTTCAACTCAGACATGGGCTTCATCTCCAGGGACGACAGCACTGGTGGGTTGTAGGTCTTGTACTAAAAGTGTTGCCAAAGAGTCATTAGCTATTCGTCAATACAGATGTCTTTCACCGTGTTCAAGTTGAGTGGAGCCAATGTGGTCGTATTATTCAGGGTGTTTCTCACATACTGAACTCTGCTACTAAACCCAAAAATAAAATTTTCTATCAAATGTGACTCCATTTAATGAGGAATAAGCAAGCTTTCAAAATGTATGAGATTTATTGGCAAAATATTTTTTTCAACAAACAACCAAAAACCAATTTCCTTGTTTTTCAAACTTTGCGGCAGTTTCTTTTATTTTGACCACCCTGAAAAATGTAGTAAACTAATAAACCAACTATTTTTGTGAAAGATAATATCTTGCTGGTGCTACTTATTTCCGCCACACAGAAGAAGGGTTTCCATTCATAAATTAACATAGTGCGCTATCGCAAAGTGCTTCAAAAATACCAACAGCTTGTTTGACCTCACAGATTTGGCAGCTACTTGACTGCAGCGTTCCCAGTGCACCAAACAGATAGTCACCTGTCTGTTGCTATGGATGTAAAATCCAATGCAAGAAAAGTAAACAGATTTCAAAACATATGATAGTTCAAATATATTTATTTATTTACATATTATATTATTATTATTATATTATTTATTTATATTTATATATTTATTTATATATATATTTATATATTTTAGATCTCAAACAGTAAAAACATAACCCTGTAGATCAGCATGGGTAAAAATTACATCCCAGTGTCTATAAAAACTATTCAGTCCATCAGTGTTTTACCCTTTTTGTCATGATCAAATAAATGTGGCTCTTTTGATGAAAGAAAACAATAAAACACCACCCAAAAAAACAATTTATCAACGTGAAAATTATTTCTCCAAAGAAATAAGTTAAATTTCAGTTAAATTTAAAATATGTAATGTAAAATAAGTGACTTCATAAAAATCCAGATGCATCTTTGGTTGCTATCAGGACCATCGCTCCAACTATGCACCTCAGACTGCGTTTAAGGCACCAAGTGGCCGGGAGAGGCACCGCAACACAATTATGTTTTGGACATCCAAATAGCTGGCTGAATTCACAATACAGAGTCTGTGTGGATTGGTCTTAATCAGGCTACACACCTGGACGCTGCAATTTTACTTCATTCATCCTTACAGAACTATTCAAGCTCTTTCAAGTTGCATAGGGATTAGCTGTGAATAGTCCTTTTCAAGTCCTGGCACAATTTTTGTATCAGATTGAAGTTTTGGCTGTGACTGGACCCGTCTAGAACATCCATCATGTCTTCACACCATTTCGGTGCAGCTTTAGCTCGATGCTTCTGGTCATTATCTTGCTGAAAAATACATTTACTCTGAAGCAGTAGTTCTTTTTCAGACGGAAACAAATTGTCCTCCAGGATTTCCCAATATTTTTGCTGCATTCATTTGACCCCCTGTCTTCACAAGCCGTCCAGTGCCTGATGCCAAGATGCATCCCCACAGCATGATACTGCCACTACCTTGTTTCATAGCGTGGATGTTGTCACCAAACATAACATCTTGCCTGACTTTAACAAAAAAACCTTTCATTTTTGTCTCATCATACCAATAGACTCAATTACATTTTCTCTGATGTGCTTGTAGCATTCTGTCTTGTTGCTGTAATGGTAGCCAGAGATATTTGTGACCTTCTGGACACAAATATCCTGATGCTACAATCATCACAGACACACTCACTGCACACAGTTGACCTCTTTTCCACTCATTGGGATTGCAAGCACCAGTTGGCTGGATCTCTGTGCACTTGCTTATTTTTTTATGCTTAAAATTTGTATTTAATCATTGTTTTGTAGGAATTTTGTTTCAGTATAGTATAACGTGAAAGGGTTTTTTTCTATTTTTTTTTGTAAGAGTGCAGCATCTAAGGGGGGGGATACTTTTCATAGGCGCTGTTTTCTCTTATGCACCAGTTTGCAGTTGACTAAAAACCGCTGAGGAAGGTTTCACAGCAGTTTTGTTAAATACAGTAATGCTACATTCTTTGACAGCAGACATCTTGCAGCACACAGACAGCTTTTTACGACTAGCGGGTATCAGTGAAGCACATCACACACCCCCACTCTCTTTTTTTTCTATCTCCCACACTGGATGCTCATCTCCAAGGAACATTCCCTGCAGTTATGCTTCCTTCCCATCTCTTCATGTCGAACAAATCTGGCATGGCAATCTTCTTCTTGTCGCTGATGCTAGGTGCAGCTGGGGAGTCACTTAGTGAGTCGACTTTATCAGCGCAGTCATCGCCTCAGGGCTCTGAAAGGACTGTGTTTGTATCTATCTGTGGGTTTAACAGTTTATGAGTCTCTCTGGATGACAGTATCAAATAAGTGCCAAATGTATAACATGGCCAAAAGTGAGTGAGTGAATGTGTTTTTGTGTGTTTGTTGGAGTTTGTTCCTGTGGGGAAAAAACAACAAAAAACATCTCTCTTTGTGTTTAAACTGATCTCTTGTTGATCAGTTTAAAGTCATTAGCTGTTCGTCAATACAGATGTCTTTCTCTGTGTTCAAGTTGAGTGGAAAATCCAAAATCCAAGATTTACTTTTATCACAGCTTTTCCAATGTAATAGTAATTAGATAAGATACATTGGAAACTCTGGAGGAGCTGCAGAGATGTGCAGTTCAGGTGGGAGGATCTGTTTAAAGGACAACTGTTAGTTTTCTAGAAGTTGTTCAGAGCAGATTGGTGCATGACGAGAGCTAACTACAAAACTAAAAGTCTAATCCTGGAATAAAACCAGTTAGAGACTGTCATACACTTAATACAGTGGTGCACTTTTACATTTTAACCATAAACTTTCAACCAGAGCAATGATGTAATGATTTAAGTACAACCATATTATATGACCTAATCAAAGCCCATACTTAATCCTATTGACAGTTTGTGGGATGACTCAACAGCTGATGTTCAAAGATGCAATCTGATGTGACTTGACCTATTTTACAAAGAAGGACAAAATAATTCAGACTAGATATTTTCTAAGGAGGCAGATGCTATTTGCAGCTGCAGTTCCAGTTAAAGGTAGAGTATGTAACTTTTATGAAATATTTTTTACATACAGTAGTTATTGAAGCTGTCACTATATTCTGAAAGTATGGCATCAGATGGATAATCTGTGAAAAAAATAGCTCTTCTGCCTTCTTTCAATGCTTCAAGTGCTAACTAGAAACAACCAATCAGAGCCTGGAGTCTTAGCACTTGTCAGTCACAATCTCGTATGGCGCCGCTCATCTCCCTTCCCCTTGTCCCTTTCCTCACTGCTACCGCTACATTTTTTTTCCCATCGGGAGCTCTTGTTGTAAATGCTCAGCCTATTAGCATAGCCACTGATGACAGCAAATAAGCAGTTTTCCAGTGATGCTAAGTTGTTGTTTTTTTTATCATTAGGACATTAGCATGAATTAAGACACTCCTCCTGGCTCTGATTGGTTGTTTTTGGTCGGGAGCTGTGAACTTCTTCACGCAGCAATTTTATTTCAGGGAAGTCGATTGATCGCTTCACAGATTATCAGCTTATAACAAACTGTCACTACATGGTGACAGCTTTAACAAATATGTACAAAACATATTCTTCATTAAGTTACATGCTGCAGCTTTAAAGGTGGTTGGACTCAGTATCAGTCTCTAGTATTGACTCAGGAGGCTAAATGTACAAAAACTTCAGATTTTTGCTTGTATAAATATTTAGAACATATAATGTTTTTTCATTATTCCACAATTAATTCACAAGTATGATCTCCTCTATTTTGATCTGTCACATTAACTTACAATAAATTCAATGCACTAATGCCAGTATGAAATTGCTTTTTTCCTATAAAAAGGGAGAGACACGAGCAAATTCAACAGATTTTTTTTGCTGAGCATGTGCATGCACCTTGAAGCTGTGATTAATGGAGATCTCAGCTATAGTCGCTGGTGTTGGATTTGTAAATTAAGAAATCTCCTGTAGATGCAATTCAATACTTTACTTGTCAGCATACCATTAACAAGGCTTTCCAAAAGATTTCTCTTGAATAATCGCATTACTGCACATACACGGGGAAGTGGATCAGAACTACAATGTCAGTGAATTTCGGAGCTGAAGTGTATAAATTACAACTTAAAGACTTCTTAATGGCAGCTTGGACAGAAGATATGTTGTTGCTTTTCTCTAGATTGCAGAGTTGCTCCCTGATCTGCCTCCAAAATTGAAGCCAAAGAAAGCTAAGTGTTCTAATTAGAATAAAATGCAAATAAATTAACTTTACTGGATGGTTTAAATGGTTTACCTTCATTACATAGATAACCTTTTAGAAAGAAACAATTAAGATAATATAATTACATATTTAAAAAAGAACGTGGTTTATCTTATTTGATTTTATTTGTCATTCATAAGTCATGGTTTTTTTTTTCATCAGGTGTTATTCTTTTATCTCATACATATAAACAGAAAAAAAAATCAGTCTCAAGCAGTGACACATTTCTGATTTTCACTCTGGATTTGAATGTAATGATGTCTATGTCTGACATTACCATGATAAGTTGGCAGAAAGTTTGACTGCAAGAGTCAGCTTTGCTCTTCACCGTACAGTCTGACCCAGTACGGTGAGACTGTAATGTGCTAAATTTAGAAAACCTCCTTCTCTGTAAAATTTCTGTGCAAGATTTTTCACTTCTTTTTTTCTACATCTTAAGACACTCTCCTGATCCAAACACCATGCTCTTTACATCAGTTGCACTTCTTGATTTCACAGTGCTTTGAAAAAAATATTTATTTCCACTGACCACAGCATCATGAAACCAACAAACACAGCCGACAGGTCAGGGACAAAGTTGTAAGAAGTTTAAAGCACAGTAAAGGTATAAAACAGCAAGCAAGCTTGAGCTCGCAAGCTTTACTGAACATTTATCAACACAGTATCTACAAATGCCAATATTATGGCAGAAATGCAAACCTACCAAATAATGAATGCCAGTTTTGACTGAGAGTTTTTGTCTGTGTGGCGATGAAAACACAGCAGTTCTCAACATCTAACTGACAAAGGTTTTCGGTAGAAAACCTGCATTTCCCTAGACCAAATCTTCTAAAAAATGTTTGGAGATAGATGAAAAGGGTGGCTTAGAAAACGGATGGTACAGTCGTGATGCCCCTGGTGATCCATTTTCACAACATGGAGCAACAACTACAGGAAACACTTGTATCGAGGATGTCTAGAGAATTTTTTTAAGTGTCTGCTTTGGGCTTTTTTGAGTAATAGTCTTATCCTTTTGGTTAATTATGAGCCTGCTTGAGTTTAAATGTCTTGGGTTTTTTTCTATATTTCCCCCGTTTCTTCTTATAACATTTCAAAACATGACTTGCAACACTAGCTATAATCCAGTGATGTGAAATGCTAATCCTCAGAACTTTTTCCCAGTTTTAATGTTTTGATCAGGAGCCTGATAGCATACTCTTCACACAAGTTTCAGAATCAAGCAAAAAAGCATGTTCGGAGAGGCTTGTATCTTTCCACAACCCCTGATTTGTGTTTCTGCACTTTCTGCTTGTTTTGTTGACCCTCTTGGAAAACTTCAGCCAGATGACTGTAATATTTTCCAAATTGCTCATAGAAATGCATAGACACGATGATTTAAGACCCTAGAAGTTAGAACCTCTGTAGTCCTGACCTCAGTGCTTTCACCCTGAAGTAAACGAGAAACATCTCTACTGTATAGCCCATTATAGTTATGTCTCATTGAAGGTTAATCTGCAGCAATATTCTGCCTCAGGTACCCAGCCTGTATCAACCTGTCTGAAGGTTGCCAGGGCATCATTTCCTCTTCTGTGAGCTGTTTATTTCCTCTGCTCCTGACTCAGGTGTGCTCATGCTTTCCTTTGGAAATGTCATATTGGTGCAAAGGTTTATGCTTCTTTTTTTCTGACAGTTTGAAAAAAGTGTTGTGTGTAGACAAAGGAGTTGTATATCTCATTAATCTTCCTCAGTTTGCCTATTAAGACCTTCAGATTGTATTTGCACATTTTTTTCATTTTCAAAGGTTTCTGTGCATGAAAATAAAAACTATGTAAATTGATCATCTTTGTATGTTTACATAATAAATGTTTCTCCGTCAAACTGAAACCTGTGCAGGCTGATTATTTTTCATTGAACAGAGAAGTGCACATATAAATAAGATTTGAAGGCTACAACGGTTCTGAACACAATAGTAAAATTAAACTGGCTGCGGTAGACATTGGTGGAAAGCGGAGCGAAGCTGATGTGAGCAATGCGTGCTCAGAGAGTTATAAATAAATTATGTTACCATTGCTGATTTTAGATTAGCCGCACAGTAAATCCCGTGTTGTGTATTTACTGTATCTAATGTGCTTTGTTGGAATGGTGCACATGTAGCAGTTCAGCGCCTGTAAGGGGCACTGAGACTATTTTAGGAAGGCCGTTAGGAGGATGTGACTTGTCGCCAAGGGCAGCAGAGATGGATGGACAGACAAGGAGAAATATAAAGATGAGGGCGATTGCTTTGAGAAAAGTTAAGATTTCTTGGTTCTGCCTGTTTGTTTTGCCCTCCACACAAGGATGTTTGATTTGTATCATATACTGCTCTAAGCTGCAACTTTCTTTTCATCCATTACCCTGTTTTTTTTCTGTTTTTCCCTTGCTTGCATGAGACGTTGCGGTTCAGCTGTATAACGAGATGTTGATCATAAATAATTTGCTCTGCCAGTTAGATACAATAATTATGTCCAACTACCTAACAAGTAGAACAGCTCTACTGGACTTTTTCAGGGAATGAGCAGTAAAAGTGTGTGATGTGTGAGCCTCAGCAGGGGCTCAGCTGTAGCTTAGCCTGACCAAAAAAGAATCCAGTTTTTGAATTTTATTTTTCAGCTGAACATTATATATATATTATATATATCTTTTCATTATATAATATGAAAAGATAAGTTTTAAGGTTAAGGAATCGGTTTATATTTTAGAACTATGAGTTCTGAAATACAGATATTCTGATAAAATAAAACAAATTTAATTGGCAGCTCACTGAAGGAAGATGGGTTCATTTTTCATCCTGCTTTAATGTGTACTCTAACTCTCTCCATGTCTATCTCAACTTCTTGTTTATTTTATTTTTTGTGTGCAAAGAATGAAACATTATTTGTTGGGGTAGCCTAAATTCTATCTAAATTTATGCTCTAATTTTCTTAAAATTAAAGAGCTTATTGTTTTGCTTGAAATTTAGGGTCACAAATAATTGTAGCACCAAATGATAGTAGATCATATAAATTTAGATTACCTGAAATATTTAATTGTGTTAAAATGAGGAGAAACATCCAGTTTATTAATCCAGCAATCATGTTTTAAGTCTGATCAGTGTGTAGAAGAAGAGCATTGAAGCCCCTTTGTGGTTCAGCACTGCCCCCTATCAGTGTGACACGGTACTTTCATCCTCACACTGCATTCATATCTGATCAGAAAGACTAAATAAGTCTCATACATTCATTAAATATATTAGACTGTGAACCATTGACACATGTAATACATGCACCTACTGCCTGCTGCATTCACTCTGTGCAACACCAGAAGTGAGGCACATCACTGAATCACTATGTGCTTTCTGGAGGGCGCGTAGGGAGGAGACCGAAACCGATGCTGTTTGTGGGCTCAATGTTGCCGCTCAAGACGTAACCGACAGAATCCGGTCAAAGGATTTTCAAAATAAAAGAACCTCCAGACTCAATACATAACACGGAAATATTTAATTATTTCTTGCGCGGCCCGGTACCGGTCCGCGGCCCAGGGGTTGGGGACCACTTCTGTAACATATTCATTTACAAAGCTACGTATTACCTTGAAGTCTAAGATCATGCAGATTTATTTGTTCACCTAAACAGATTGGATTAATTGTGCCATATTATGGTTGTTCAGATTTTGCACAAATTGTAGGTAGAAACTTCACAAGCTACTTATCCTTTCTTTCTCAAGCTCAAACCTACACCTTTAACTTGACTATAAAACATCTGCTTGCTGGAAATCAACCAGGGGAAGAAGGTAATTCTTGACAAAAAATAACAGTGTAAAAAGGTTGAACTCCAGTTCTCAATCTTGACATTCAGTAGACAGATGAAGCTAACCTTATGCCGTGTAGATGCGTGTTTGGATTTGTGTGTGTGGGTTGAAGGAAAGTGACTGTCAGCACCAGCGCAGAGACAGATTAATCATGTCTGGGATGAGCTATACAGCTGTGCCACTGAAGGCTAGAGTAGTTTGGTAACCAGATCAAGTAAGAAGGTGAAATCTGAGATGCTTTCATTTCAGTGGGTGGAACAAGTGTCAAAACTTTGCATTAGATTTTGAGGAGAATGCGACACAAACCCTCCCATTATTTTTTTTGTTTGTTATGCAGTCTGTTTAAAAATATGCTCAAATTGTCTGCTTTCTCTTTTTTACAGTTCGCTTACCACTTTGCCACACAACTTTCAAACAAACAGACAAATGTGTCAAGCACGACATAATCATGCGGCGGCAGTGATGAAAGCGCTGATACGCTTTGCACATCCATCAGCAGCTAATATCAGCCACTAGTCCTGACATACACAGACTCTCTACCCGCTGATTGCCTCATCAAAGTCATCATCCAAGAACTATTTTTGTCTTGCGTTGGTTGTTGTTTATAAAGGTCTGTTTTTATCTGCAGTTTATTTTTGATAAGAGGTGCAGGCTGAAAGCAGTAAGTTATATTTTGTACCTTTAAAACATGATGTTTGTGATTATCCTGTCTTTAGTTTACTGTAGACTGAAAAATAGAGATGCTAAGAAGCCAGGCTTTGGCATATTTTATGATAAAGCTGTGTTTTTGCCTTGTCATGACTCAGTAACTAATATACGTATGCATTTATTGACATACTGTGTGCATAAAGTCACAGATCAGCTGGAGCAAAATAATCACTTTAGGGCTTCATGCTGACATGACTCACACTGATGCACTTCTTTCCTCTAAGCATCTGTTTAGAAGAATATGAAGTTGACCGTAAAACATGTGTTTTAAGCTGCCAAGCCTTAGGCTCTCTTCCTCGGTGGAAAACTTTATACTGCGTTACCTGTCAGCTCAGATGATAGGGCCCATCTATTTTTCAGGAAATATAAAAAAAATAAAAAATAAAAAACATACCAAAGCCCGTTTTCCCCAAATGCCTCATCCGTTGTTTCATGTCATGTAGCGTTCAGAAATTGTCTGCTGAGAAATGAATCACTTTTGAAGCAGAACAGTTTTAAAGGCACATCTATTTTCCCCACCAGAGAGGCAAACCTCATAGTCAGTAGTCAGAATAAGTGTAGTAACAGTAGAAACATGGGGTGTTGCAATGACATTACATTTAGTACAATGGTTGTTTTATATTCTATTTCTTATTTTTATAGACTTTTTTTTTCACACTACTCTGATTAATATCCCAGAAAAATACCATTTAATTTGGCAATTCAGTAGAAATTAAAATTGAATATTCAATATTTCTGGAAACACAGTTGGCAATATAAAGATAAAAGACATAATATAGATGGTATGGATGAATAATTTAAAAAAACAGTTTTGTGCAACTGTGAAGATGGTTTGTAGTGTGTTTTGTTGCAACCTGAAGTGTGAAATAAATTTCAGTGGAGTTTGAAAACAAAATAACCAGACATAGGTTTATGTCTGGTTGAACGAGGTGTGTGCCCAGTTGATTTTTGTTTTTTTTCTTTCTTTTTGGGGGGATTTTATTGTAATCTATAGGGGGGCCCAGAAAATCTTTGGGAACCACTGCTCTAAACAATTGAAACAGTAAAATGCAATTACACAGCTATTGTTTGGCATGTTAATGTCTAACTTTGAGTAGAATGTGCATGTGGGTGTGTTGGTCCTGATTTAAATTTCTTAATTTGCCTTGGGAGATCAAGTAGGATTAATGTATTTTGATTGATCATACTCATTTCCTTAATGGACCTGCTCGAGGCAGTCTTTGTGACTCCCACTAGAGTCAGGCTATCAGTCTATGCAGAATGAAATGAGTCCAGCCCTGAGCATATGAATCCAGGAATATGAGTCAGACTAGAAGCCCGACTGGCGATTGTTTACACATCCAATCTTGTTGTCTTATATTTGTAAGCTTATAGGATATCAAAATGAGTGCCAGCCCACAGTCTCCTTCTTTCTGTTTCACACACACACACTTACAGCTAACTACCCACACGCTTTCAGAGCGGTTGAGCACTGACAGTTTTGCAAATCGATGAAGAAAATTGCCTGGAGCTCCTCAACACGGCTTTGTGCAAAATAATCCTTGTTACATTCAGATCTAAGATAAATGCTTTTAACAGATACAAATATTCTACATCTACATGTCTGCACCCAGTTGTAGTACAATACATCTCCTGGGATATTTTTGCCTGAGTAAATAACTTGTAATCCACACTTCACCCATTGTGTATATAGGTGTTGTTTTTTCTTCCCAACTGGATCTAATCCTATTGCTAGAACAGTGAAATATAATTTGCTGCCATGTTTTAGTGTGGTTTGTCTCATAGAAACATTTGGATCTTTAACAATAAATTTGTATTAGTTTGTTTTAGAACATGTAACAGAACAGATGAATTTAACTGTTCTTGGATTTGAACTAAATATCTTTAATTTATAACTTGCAACAGATATTGCACGTTGCAATACTTAACCAGTTTTTGCCATTGTTGCAACCTGATATGAATGAAGCCAAAGCAAGCAAACTGCTACCATGAAAAATCTCTTAATTTCTTCTTGTCTAGCTTGAAGCAATTTGAAATTTGATTAAGAAATTTATGGTAAAATGCAAAAATTAGAAATATTTGCATGGAGAGTGGTGATTTAATGAATAGTTTGGATTCAGGGAAGATTTAACAACTGTCAAGAAAACTGGCATGAGGGTATGAGATCTTTCCAGGCACACGCAGAAAAAGATGCATAATGGCTTGGAAGAAATAAAGTAATCTTGTAGTTTGATTAAAAGTTAATTAAGTTGAATAAGTCTGAATAATATGAGTATAAGTAATCACTCAATAACTTTCTCTGATTAATGATCTGTAATGATTTACCTATGAAATGATTATGTTAATGATTAACAATAAGGAAAAGATGTGATTGATTTACCTATGAAATGATTATGTTAATGATTAACAATAAGGAAAAGATGTGATTTATTGTCAATGAATATGAAGTTGTAATCATTTGAAATCAATTCAAACAGGTTGAATGTGGTTAATGAGTTATAATAAATAATAGTGAGTTATAGGAAAAGAGAGGAATGCAGTACAGCCCTGAAACAGGAAATGTCGCAAGCAGTTCTGAACAGATGGCCAGGGCGCACAGGATGGATGGTGCGGTGAGTTTGGCTGAGGCAACGGAAAAAGGGGAAGTACGGGAACTTCCACTACGGTCAGCAAAAACAGGTTGAGAAATGTGGGGACTTTTTCATGAGAGACAGCATATGTGAAGCAAGTCACGTAGACCAAACCTCCCCATACACACACATGGTGGAGAGAGGCATAAAAAGGGGCTGAAAAGAGGAACCAGTTGTTCCCAGTCCGGCGGCGCAGAAGGAGAGACAACTCACAGAGGAGCAGATTGAGCTACGGACCGCACTTCGGAACCACGGGGAAGCTCGGACTTCACACCGCTAAGAAAAGACTGGGTCCCATCGCCCCATCTCTGGTTCTTTATTCGACCGTTGGTCTCGTCTCAACCCAGCAATTTCAAACTCTGCAACAAGACTTGGAGGAAGGACAAAGGTCCCTCAGGGATAAAGAACTGGGTTTTGCAAAAGGATTCAGACCCTTTCTGCTTTGCTTCCTTTCTGAGGAGGGTTTTTCCACACCAGGCAAAGACCTCAACCAAGGACGCAAGAAATTCCTGTTGCCAAAAGATCCACCATCACCGGGGTATGAGTTGAATCTGCTCATTGAAATTCCATTTCAGAACGTGCGACTTAAATTAGGGAAAGGAGATAGGGTAGTATGATTGTACATGTAAATCTTATTACACTGTTTTTGAATTATATATGATTGATTATTGATTTGTATGTCGCATATCCCTGCTTAAGCTTGCTTAATAAATTTATATTATAAAATTCTGATGAGGTTGGTGGACATTGGAATTAATAGAGTCATTTAATCTTTGTCCAGTTCTTTTAATTAAGGTAAAACTAATGTACATGATTCCAGTAAATAGGAGGCTTCATAATTTCCTTTGGTGAGATTAAATAATGACCCTGGGACTTACATCTAAGTCACTAAACATAATCTAGCCGGTTCCAAGTGCAAGTTATGATTTAGAAAGTGGGCTACCGTTAACAGAAGTGGTTATTGGAATTATGCAGCTGCGAGGGCTACTCAGCTGATTGTTTCTTAACTGTAAAGGGTCATAACTTCTGGATTGGAGGTAGTTAGAGCTAGACGAATCACTTTCGCCACCAGTTTAAACAGATTATCTCTTATAGAGTACTCTTAGGGTAATACCCAGGACTCAGAGATTTTCCGGACCTGTTAGACGGAGAACTGGTCAGTAGGCAGCCCTGGGGAGTAGTGAGGAGTGGGCGGGGCTGACTATTGCAGGATAACCTTCATGGCGCCCAACGTGGGGCTATGTGTGGCAAAGGTTACCCCAGGGCTACAAGAACTCCCCAAATGTGTTCCAGTCAGC